>NW_027468663.1:28518810-28556310 GCF_046254945.1 Alosa pseudoharengus
ATTCGTGTGCAAGGGAGGTGTTGTACACTGTCATGTTTGAAGCTAAAATCTCATTAAATGAGAATAATTTCAGGGAAAGGGAAAGTGAGAGTCTTTCTGTTTGCACGCAGTGAGCATTCCCAATGTACAACTGCTGAGACAAGGGAAATGAATTTGAAGAACGTGGAATTCAACATCGAATTGTTTTATTCTCTTTTTTCTGTCTTATTCTCCCCTCCCACAATTTTAAATAACACATTACTTCTTGGTCGGGGGTTACATATTCATTGTTTCTAGTTCAGTGGGTTTCTACACATGAAATTCCATAACGGCCTTGGAGCGCTTGCCTCATATCATTATTATGGCTGTGTGGCAGGGCTACGCATAATTTCTTTCCCCCTTGCTGGCACCAAGGTTAGCCGGGACAAATTGCCTGCTGGAAAGTGTGTGGCGTTGGCTCTTCTGTCAGCGCCTCTGGTTACACCAACCCCAGTTTTGCTCATATAGCTAGAGGAGCTCAAGCTGCTTTGGGCCTGAAAGTGAAAACGAAGTGCACACCCCTCGGATGGGACAGTTAAGTGCTGTACCTTTGCTCTGACCTTGGCCGCTCTTGTAATCCTGTTCCCGGCTCCCCGTTGAGAGAGGCGGAATGGGCTTGCAGTCATTTGATTTACGAAGCCCCCCTCACTCCAACCATTACCTTTATCGATTGTTTTTGATTCGGTGGAAATTACTGTAGTACAGTTGCCGCACAGTTTTCTGCCTGGTTGGGTAAAACCCATCACCTGAGGGCACCCAGTTGCAGCGCTCAGGAGATTTCAAAAAACAACTTAACTTCACAAAACTTAGACGCAGTGAACTCTTTTCACTCTTCTCATTTGTCATCCATCTAAACATTCCATCCGTGTATCCGTTCTTGAAAAAGAACAATATCTCATTTATGGACAGGGCAGAGCAGACTCAGCCCAATGACTTTTCCTGTTTCATATGCATACACTTACACTCAGAGACACAGGCAGGACTCTTGTCAGCAGTCAGGCTTCCTGACGTCCACAGTATTGACTGGTGCCAAGACATCCGATGTGCTTTCCTGATCTGTATTCTCTGGTATATCTCTTGAGAGCGTCAGACCCTGTAAAAAGCTCTCTGCCAGAGGTGAGCTTACTTACGGCTGCAGCTCTTGCATTGTACTCTGCCACCACGTCATTGGGATGTCACAAGTCCTTTGTGGCACGATTTCCATCCAGCACAGTACAGCTAAAGGACCTTTTACACAGAAATGACAAAAGAGCTGTTTGACACTGAGACGCAAATGACAAACTGAATGCATGGAACAAATTGTTTCATTGTCAACAGCCAATGGGAGGAAGGATGGGAGGAAGGTTTTGAAGGTCTAGTTACTGTAGTTGTTGCTGATGATCTGGGGAGCCTTACAGACAGCGACTTTAACATTCACTTTCTCAAGCTAATGTTCACGTGTACCCAGTTCAAATGACCCAAATGTATTAGCCCAAGCTGCTGAACTGTGCTTAGGTGATGCTATTAGTTCAGTTGGCTTCATTGATTAGCATAGCTACACTTTACTCCCTGCAGTGAACCTCAGAGATTAGCATCACCGCTATGCCATACTAGCATGGTAAGTTTTGTGGGTTTCATTACTTAGCCTAGCCATTACTCCCTAATGGTGAGTTCACTCCTTGGACCTGTGTGTTGATGCAGAAATGTTCTTAGCATGTGACCAAGTGTTCATGTGAAGAAAGTGGGGAGCTAAGTGCTATTTCTCCAGCTTGATCTGGTTGTGGGTCACTGCAACAAGGCCCCTCCAGGGTTAGTGTACGTGTGTGTGTGTGTGTGTGTGTGTAAGTGTGTGTGTGTGTGTGTGTGTGTGTGTGTGCATTTCGGAAAATGTTGTGTTTTTGTAATTTTGGATTTGATGAAAAAAATGTGTGTATGTTCTTCATGTGATTTTGCATCTGTGGATAGCACATGCATCACTTAAGTAAGAGTAACGCTGTTTTGAAATATTTTTAATTCCCTCTGCCTCACTGACTCCCACTTGTTGGGCAGTAGCCTCACCGATTTTGACACACTGATGGTATGAATAAAGTTACAGAGGGGAGTAAAGAGCAGAGGAGAGAGGAAAGAAGGAAAGAGATAGAATGAGGAGGAGGAGAAGAAGAGAGGGAGAAAAAGAGGCTGGCATTGGCGAAATAGGCAGCCACAAGCCCCTGGAGGGCACGGTGGAAGCAAGCAGGGGGTTGAAGTTTTTCCTTTTTTTCTCTGTTTTTTTGACGTGGATCCCAATCCTTTGCTCACCACCCACGGACACATGGCTAACCCCGGAGCGTGAATCATCTTCGAGGTTTGACTGGCATGGCAGGCTGCTTTCCTCCATAAATCCCTTCTCTTTCTTTCCTTCTCTCTTTGCAGCTGACAGACAGGTGGTCAGACTAGTCTGGCACATGGTCAGCGAGCTCCTCATTGTTCTGAGGCACAGGGCCTGTGAATTGATGCAGTGTTTCTGGGTATGCTGTCAGGTGAGCTTCAGAAGTGCACAGTAACTTGAAATACATAGTCAATTTGAACTTAAATACTTTTAACACTAGAATAGGTTTAACACTATTAAACACTGTCCAGTTCTACAGTGTTAAAGTAATGCTAAGTGTTGAAGTTATGCTTAGAGTTGTTTGAATTAGAATAGATTAATTGGCATGACCATTCAGGCACAACATAGTGCTATATTGCGCTATATAGAGAGTTAAAGTAGAGCCAACTCTACAGTAACAGAGAGTTAACAGACTTGTTGACGTTTGAAGCTGATCCCATTGTGGAATGATCATGAAAAAATGCAATGATCTTAATCTAGTATTACTGTGCACCTCTACAGTATGTGTGAAAAAGCACAGCCATGGACTCATGAAAATGGACTGAGTGTGGGAGTGTAAACGACAGAATGTAGGAGATTTCAGTCCAGGTGTGATGGGATACATCAATACAGACATGGGTGGGAATGTGTCAGTTGTGTTTGATTGTCAGCGTCATGACAAGATTCCTAGCCAGAATGTGTTACACAGAGGGATATTTTTCATCCACTGTTACTCATGTGTCTCTCTCCTGCTACAAATTGATATTGATATTCCATGTGGGCTGCGAGCTAATTTGAATTTCAAGTGTGAGCCTACATTTTAAAAGACTTCTGACGCACTGTTACTGGAGATGATAACTCGACGAGAGCTACAGTAGCAGCTTGTTCTGTAATGTGGTAACTCTGCAAGTTAATGGAAATCAAGACGAATGGGGGAATGTGCCAGTCTTTGTAACTGAGGTTTTAGATGCAGATGGCAACATTAAACACAAATATTGTAGCTGTGAGCTAGCACCATGTTGGTTGAGTCTCTAGATAGATTGGGGTTAGGAGTTAAGGGTGTGGGTGGTTACTGTTTTGGTGTAGTGATTAGCTGGCCTTTGTCCCCGGGTATAAACTGTTGCAGTACGGTCTGTGTGCATTTGGAGGGGGCTTCGCACTTGGTGGTGGTGGTGATGTGTGTGTGTGAAAGTAACTCCATAAAACCTACAAATGTAGGTAAATAGTATGTATGACAAAAAAATAAAGGAGTTTAGAGTCCCTAAAACAGTTTCAGGAGCGGTCAGTTCTAGTGGCCTGTGGCATTCGACATGCATCAGAAGTCAGTGATGAGCTCCTGGGTTTTGGCTGTATTGAGTAGGAGGTGGTTGTTTGCACACCAGGTGACAGCTCGGTCCACTTTAGTGCGGTACTTGGTTTTATCGTTGTTGGATTTGAGGCCTACAGTGGTGGTATCATCTGCATATTTCACTACTCTCACAGAATTGACCATTGGTGTAACGTGGGTGGTATGCAAAGAAGAAATGTGAGGTCACGAGGTTAGGTTATTAACCTCCACTCTCTGTGAAGGTTAACATGTACAATGAAAACATACAAAATTCACCTCCTATGCTTTGTATATTTGTATTGATTCCAGACCAAGCAGTGAGGGTTTCAGCACAGCACTCCATTTGATCTTATCTGCACTGTTTTTTTACAGTGATGGATGTAGAGTACAGATACACCTTTGAGTTGGCTGTCAAGGATGTCATTCTCTCTCTCTTGCTGTGACTGTGAATCCTCACACACACACACACACAAACACACACACACACACACACACACACACACACACACACACAAACACACACACACACACACACACACACACACACACACACACACACACACACACACACACACACACACCACTGCTGGCCAGCCTTCTCTCAGACATGTGGCTCTAATATCATTTATCTTGTGTGTGTTAGTGTGTGTGGTTGTGTTGATGTGCCCTGTGACTGCCATGCCGTCTCACCGCTCCTCTCCCCTTTACCAGGACCCAGCAAAGCACTGGCACAGGGCTGAGGTGGGGCTCATGAAAAATGGATGGTGGCCCTCTGGCTTTCTCTCTCTCCCTCTCTCACACACTTTCTCTCTCTCTCATTCTACCCTTATTGCTCTTTCTTTTTCTCCTGCTTGCCTCTGGTAGCCAAGCTGAAACTCCAACCAGCTTCATCTATGTATGTAGTAATTTACCCAGCAACAAAAAACAGAAGGCGTTCTGCCCTCGGTGTTCACTGCCCCCCTGCCTCCATCTTCCCCAATCCTACTCTTTAACCTACACCCCCCCCGCCCCCTTGTGTTGAGGTAGGCTCTTCAGCCACTGCATGGTTACAATTCTGGAAAGGTAAGGCAGAGAGAGAGAGAGAGAGAGAGAGAGAGAGAGAGAGAGAGAAAATGGTAGATGTTGGAGACTTACCAGTCATTAGAAAGAGATGAGGGAGATGGAGAATGAGAGAGAGAGAGAGAGAGAGAGTTTGGTCACTAAGAAAAGGTAGGACCAGGTGATGGAGAGAGAAGGGGAGGGGGCAAATGCTCAGTGGAGGAGAGGCTGTGTTTGTTTCATCTTACAAAAAACACAACAATTCCAAAAACTGAAAAGAAAACAGACACACTCAAACACACACACATGCACTTATAACCCCCCCCCCCCACACACACACACACCCAACACAAACATACTCAGAGAAGCATGTAACTCTGCCTCTTCTGTTCATCTCTCTCCTCCCTGCAGAATGGGCACCCACTGAGCCGTCTCACACACACACACACAGCCTGGGCCTCGCTCAACTTTCTACTCACTACGACTCCACTCACAGGGATTAGTGTGGGCGTGAGCTCTCCTGCGTGTGTGTGTGTATGTGTGTGAGAGAGAGGGAAAAAAAGAGAGAGAAAGGGGTGAGAAAAAGAGATGGAGAGAGAGGAAGGGAGGGAAAGGGAGGGAGAGGCAGAGAGAGACTGATTAAGTAGGGTACAAAATAACAAGTTTTATATACATCATACTCATCTGCGAGTTTGGATTACAGAGAGCAAAGCCTGCATCTGGGACACTGAGGCGGGTTAACAGAGAGAGAGAGAGAGAGAGAGAGAGAGAGAGAACCTGAGAAAAGAGACTGGGGATAGAGAGGGAGAGAGAGAGAGAGCGGGAGAACAGACGACTTATCATCTCCAGCCTAATTTCACTAAGAGCTGAATAGCGGCCTTGCGTGTCTGCAGACTGAGACGGAGGGAGAGCAGCAGTACTGCAAAGGCAGATGTGACTGTGTTTTGTGTATTCGCACACATAGACTATGTGAGACTGACTATTGTTATTTTTTGCAACACTGGCATCCATTCTCTACATACAGTAGGTATAGATTAGAGAGGTACAGTACATTGATATTGTTGCAGATAGTGTGAATATGGATGACATTCCAAACCCTTTTTTACCTTTGATCCTATGCACCACAGATGTTTTACAGCATATGGTTTCATAAAGATACTTTTAAAAAAAACAGGAGGGTTTGTTGCCTTGTAGAAGTTTTAAGAATTGTTTTGAGTTTTGACCATTTTTTTAGGTTTGTTATGGGTTTGTGGCTTTTCTACCTCTCTCTCTCTTTCTCTCTCTCTCTCTCTCTCTCTCTCTCTCTCTCTCTCTGTGTGTGTGTGTGTATATGTGTGCTACTTTAGATAAGAGAGGAACAGTTTTGTCCCTGGACTGCCACTTAACTGCCTCCCTCAGGGTCTCCTAGACAGAGTTTGATAGTGCTGGACCTCTCTCTCTCTTTCTCTCTCTCTCTCTCTCTCTCTCTCTCTCTCTCTCTCTTTCTCTCTCTCTCTCTCTCTCTGTCAGTTTGTTTGGTTGTTTGTCGTTTGTCCTCAGAGGTCTGTGGTAACTGTCTTTACCTGTCTGACTTCCATCTCCCACAGGTGCATGTGAGTCAGACTGCAGTCATAACCTCTAACTCCATACTGTTGTGTGTCTGTACACACACACACACACACACACACACACACACACACACACACACACAGACACACACAAACACACACACACACTAGCCCATTTATGATTTATCTGTGGTCTCCATTAACCCTGATCCTGTAGTCCTACAACTGCTGCTAACCCCAGTCAACGTATAAAAAATTAAAATGATCAACTGTGTCACTCACTATTTTCCTTTTCACACTATTTTCACTCACATAAGCTGTACAACCTACACTCTTAAAACTAATGTGTTGAAAGCAACACAACTTGGGTTGTTTTTAACACATCTCTGTGCCCACATAGGGACAACACAGTTTGTGTTGTTTCCTTTTTTATTTGTTACATAATATGTGTTGAAAATAACACAACTTGCATTGAAAACAACACAACTTGCATTGTTTCTTAACACATCTCTGTGTCCAGATAGGGACAACACATTCGTTGTATATGCCTCACACTGTATTCAAGTGATAATACAGTAGTGTATTCTGCATATGCATAGGTAGTTATGTGCATCCTACATTCCTTTAGGTGAAGTATCAGTGTCTGTAGGAGCCTACCATGGCAGCCATACTGAAGACTGTACTGAAAACATTTCCTCTCACTTCATTTCTTGAGGTCTTTTTTTCCCTGGCTTGTCTGCTTTAATGCGAGCAGCTGTGTGTGTGTTTGTGTATGCATGCATGCGGAGAGGTGATGAGGTAGCTGTGTTTTAAAAATCAGAAAGGTGTTTTACATGCAACAGAGACGCGTACAGGTCCAGACCGAGGAACGAGGAGTCATTTCCCTTTTAGCTTCATCATGAGGCTGATGGGATGTTGTTTTGGTTTTCTGTTTTTTTCCCCTTCATTTTTTGCCTCCTCTCCTGTCGTTCTTGTTGTGTCGTCTCATCTTTATGCATGCGTGCTCTGCTCCTCTGAGAACGGGCTTTCTGCTTTCTCCACAATTTTTCTCTCTAAAAAAAAAACACGTTTTTTCCCAAAATCCAAAATCTCGCCTCTTCCCTCACTTTGACTCTCTTTCTACCTCTCTCTCAGTCTGGTTGACATTCCTCTCCTCTTTCTCCTTCTGTCTCTCACACTGTTCATCTCTCTCTTTTGCCCTCTCGCTCTCTCTCCCTCCCTCTCCACCTCTCTGCCCCAACTCCTTATCCTGCTTCTCTCTCTCTCTATCTCTTTTCCTCTCCAGCTCTTTCATTCTTCCTCTCTTACACT
This sequence comes from Alosa pseudoharengus, assembly GCF_046254945.1. Lineage (NCBI taxonomy): Eukaryota > Metazoa > Chordata > Actinopteri > Clupeiformes > Clupeidae > Alosa > Alosa pseudoharengus. The sequence continues at coordinate 28,526,378 of NW_027468663.1, forward strand.
GTTTTTCTCTCTTCTGATTGTTCCCTCTTTTCCACTCTATCTCTGTACCCGCCCTCTCTCTATCTCTCTTCATCTTTCTCTCCCTGTCTCTCTCTCTCTTCCTCTCTCTCGCATGCTGTCATTTCCTATCATGTCCCCAGTGCCTTCCTGCTGTCACAGATTGCCTGTGTGCTGTCGGGACATCGCTGCCCCAGCATCAGTGCAGCACCATGCAGCTGATGATGCTGCAAAAAACCCTCCCAGCACATCCTGTGTGTGTGTGTGTGTGTGTGTGTGTGTGTGTGTGTGTGTGTGTGTGTGTGGTGTGTGTGTGTGTCAGGTGACTGTGAGGTTCGTGGGTGAGCAATGTTGAATTCTACAGACTCTCGCATCCGTATTCATGGCAGATGTTCTTTGCATTCCTCTCTCCAGTAGTCTTGCACGGCTCTGTCTCCAGAAAACACCCTGTGGCACTACCACCATCTTTAATGATAGGCAGCATACCGTTTGTCCAACATGGGACATACGCTGAATTCTATCTAAGCATTGAAAGAGTCTACCAAAAAACAGAGTTCATTTTCAACATTCACTCTAAATGATGAACAGAAGAGAAGTAGCCACGTTTAAATTGACACATACAATCTGATTGGAATCAGATTCATGGTTCAATTGGATTAAAAATCACACAACCCCTTGGTTGGAATAAACTAGCTGATTGGATGGGGAATCGGATTGAAAGGGGTGGTGAAGAGCCAAATTGAAATCGTGTGGTATGGTGTATTCCTTTTAGAATCCGATTGAACAGCCATGTAAACACTCAATCAGTTTGATTATCTTAACCTCTCATCCACAGCCTAGGCAATTATAATACCATCTACTAAGATCTTCACCAAAGTTAAGACAACTGACAACAGCAGTTTCTTGTGCTCACCTCTCTTCATTAATTTGAGCATTAGTAAACATGAGTTAGCTTTACGTGTTGCCTTACAACTGTGCTGATTAGATGATAGATTTTAATATTTAGGCTGATTTTAAACCCTGGGCCAGAGTGAATGTGTGCATGTCACATGGCTATTCTGATTAAATGGATTGTGTAACACCTGATTGGATTAGATTAATATGACATGTAAACAGCTGATCTAGTGTCTTCAATCGAAAATGATTTCAATCTGATTGAAAAAAAAAAAAAAACCTGCATGTGAATGTGGCTAATGATGCACTTGGGAGACAGAATATGCTGCAAGCTGCTAGTGATTGATCTGTGAAAAATGGCGCTAACAAGGCTTACCATCCACAAGGCCTGTCATGACACAGGAAGGTAGAAATGGGAGAGAGAGAGAGACACACACACACAGACAGAGAGAGAGAGAGAGAGAGAGAGAGAGAGAGAGAGAGAGAGAGAGAGAGAGAGAGAGAGAGAGAGAGAGAGAGAGAGGCAGCATGGAAGCACAACCTCTCAGGCTGTCCTTGCAGTGGGTGCTTGTCAGTAATTGTCAAGTCCTAAATTTGTGACTATGGGCCAAACAAATCTAAACACGTGTATTCGTGTGGCTTAGATTACAGTATCTCTGTGAACGGAGGACGTTTTTCCTCAAGTTCCGCACAACTGAGCCCAATGAGAACAAGCTCCCCGCGGATTAAAGCCATTTATCTTTTGCCACGTGGATGGCAATATGAGTAATGGTACTTTCACGCTTTTCAGCTCTGCTGATTACTTTCCTCGTCTTTTTTACCCCAGCTTTTTCTTATTCTGATGACACATCTTGTGAAATGTAATACACCTTTGTCTCGAGAGAAGCAGGGGAGTGTTGGTGAGGCAGGGCAGATTGCTGAGTATAGCCCGCGATGCTGTAAACCGCCTGCAAGGAGACTAGACGACAGAGGCAAAGAAGTAAACAAGGGGACTAGGAGACGACAGAGGCAAAGAAGTAAACGAGGGGACTAGGAGACGACAGAGGCAAAGAAGTAAACAAGGCGACTAGGAGACGACAGAGGCAAAGAAGTAAACAAGGGGACTAGGAGGCGACAGAGGCAAAGAAGTAAACAAGGGGACTAGGAGACGACAGAGGCAAAGAAGTAAACAAGGGGACTAGGAGATGACAGAGGCAAAGAAGTAAACAAGGGGACTAGGAGATGACAGAGGAAAAGAAGTAAACAAGGGGACTAGGAGACGACCGAGGCAAAGAAGTATATTAGTATATATATTATATATATTTGTATTTTAGTATATTTAGTATCTTCTTTATCTTTTACTGTCCTTATTGCTTAGTTGTGTTTTTTATATTATATACTTTTAATAACTTTTTTCTGCTGTTAGTGAATGTGTGTGTGATGTCTGTATGCTACTGAGACCTTGAATTTCCCCTGGGGATCAATAAAGTATAGATAGATATCTATCTATCTATCTATCTATCTATCTATCTATCTATCTATCTATCTAAGTAAACAAGGGGACTAGGAGACGACAGAGGCAAAGAGTTAAACGAGTGGACTCACTGCCACTGGAATGGCAGTTGGCCCGACTAGTTGGCCACACCATACTGTGCCACAGGAATTCAGTTGCCAGGTGATCAGTGTCCTTTTGTGAGAGTTCTCTCCTCATCACGGAGGCTTCTGGGGAGTCGTCTCCGTTTCATATTCTGAGCTAGCTGTTGTGTGGACCCCCAGTGCACAGTGCGTAGCCTGATAATGCATATTCATGGCCGCTCCCCCACAGCCCACCTGTGTCAGGAACAGAGTTTATGTCCTTGGGATATTTTTCATATCCTCTGGATTCAGGGGGAGTGTTTCAGCGCTGAAAGGCGTCACCCAACATATGTTGAGTTTCAAACACCAAACGCCTCATGTATGTATGCATGACTATAGGCTGATAATTTATGCGTGCGTATCTGTGCGATGTAGCCACACACACACACACACACACACACACAGTGTGCTAGGCCAAGTAGAAAAGAAATCAAGTTAGCTTTTATGTCTCTCAGGCAAAGCCAGCATCTTTTGCTACACACAAAAGAGCTCTGATTCACTCTCATTCACTTTCTTTGCCTCATTATCTTTCTTTATTTGTCTTCTTCTATTACTTTTTCTCCATTACTTTTCATTCAACCTCCTCTCTCTCTCTGTCTCTCATACTGCCTCTATTTTTCTCGTCTGGTTTGACTTGTCCCTGGTCTGCAAAGCTAGAGCACACACACACACACACACACACACACACACACACAGAGGGAAAGTTCTGGAAGGCTGCGGCGTGGAGTGGTGGCAGAGCTGGTGCCGGAGCCAGAGCCGCACCCCTGGCGCCGATCCGGTGATTAATCGGCGGCCAGCGGCTTGTGATTAGTGACGCTGACAGACCCATGCATCTCCGCTCAGAGCAGAGGTGCTCTCTGCCGCACCGCACCACACCGCTCCGCTCCTCTCCTCCACCACAACCTCCCCCCTCCCTCCACCGCCCGCTCTCCCCCCAGCAGGGTGCATTCGCCACAATTTATAGTCCATCAGGACCCCTCTATCTCTTCTCTCTCTGCCATCATCACCAGTGTTGGGGAGGGGGTGGGAGGGTGGGAGCGAGAGCCTTAATAGAGCCAGGCACTCTTATCACTGCTGGGGAGAGGAGAACAGAGGAGAGAAGAGGAGAGGAGAGAAGATGAGAGGAGAGAAGAGGAGAGGAGAGGAGAGGAGAAGAGAAGAGAAGAGAGGAGAGGAAAGGAAAGGAGAGGAGAGGAGAACAGTACAGGGCACCAGAAGATGAAGGGAGTGCTAATGGCTGATGAGACAAAGGGAGAGTGATAGAGAGAGAGAGGGAAGGAGAGGGGGAGAAGAGAAGGACAATGAAGGGAGAGAGTAACAGAGTAACTAGAGGGAAAGAACTATAAAGATGAGTGGAAAGGATGAAAAGGATGAAGATAGGGAGAGAGAGAAAGTGGAGAGAGAGATGGAAGAAAGGGGCTGGGGAGACGGGTGAAGTACTGTAGCAGGGAATAGTGGAGGATGGATGGAGAAGGGGAAAGAGGAAGATGAAAAGGCAAGAGAGAAATGGGTGATGAGAATGAAAGAAAGAGAGGGACAGAGAGAGAAGAAAAAGGAGGAAAATATAGCCGCAAACGGCAATGGCGGGCCCGAGCACCTCCGGTCCGCAACCCGTGACATTTCGGAATCCAACAAAGCACCGATGTGGTGCGTTTGTGAAATGTACATATTTGATGCGTGTGCTATTTGTTTATGTATTTTATTTTCTGGCACATTTACTTGCTTGGTCAGGTGGGGGTGCAATGAAAGGCAGGCCCATTGGGTGTCATCATAATCATAATATATATTAACCTGAGAATTTTCAGACCATTCATTTTAAACATTTCTGATGGTTTGCCAGATGGTGGCGCTATGTTAAGTAGGCATATTGGGTGTTTGGATGTCATATACACCTAATCTGATTAATGATGCATCTGATTGTGATACCCAACAGACGTGGAAAAAACACATTCCTTCTCGTGCCAATTGGTGGTGCTATGCAAGGCATGTTAATAAGACATATGAATATAATCATCATGATATCTAATTTTGTGTAAAATTTCAGATCAATCAGTCAAAGCATTGAACATTTTTGGCACGTTTCCTGATTGGCCAGATGGTGGCGCTATGCTAGGCATGTGAATTCCACATGTGAATGTCATCATAATCATGATATCCAATATTTTGTAAAGTTTCAGATCAATCCATTAAAGCTGTAAGGCCCGTCTTTTGCCCAAACCTTATGCATTTCTAAAGAATGCCTTTTTGCATTCAATTTACATGTGTGGATGCCTGTGTTTGATCTGTATTGTCTTAGCTGGCCATGGCCAAAGATCCCCAACACCCGCTCATGCATAAAGTGTGACCATTTGTTCCTTGTTCTGGCCCCACTACTGAGAGATAGCTCAGTCCTGGGCCTACTTGATGTCTTGTGGTGAGATAGGCCAACCTCATTATCATACAGTATTGCTCTGTAAATATGTGTTGTGAATAATACATTCATGTTTGGTCTTGAATTAATACTTGTAATGTGGGCAACAGTCTGATTATGGTTTTGGTACAATTGAATGTATCTGTGCATAGTTGTAGATTAAGAATTAAACTGTAGCATAAAGTTATGATATCCACCTGGGCCACACCCATCCACCTCAGACAACAAAGGCTCTGATGAGTCGGGGGTGGCCCAAGTGAATGATAAAAGTGGAGGCTCTGGTCATCCAGGGGGCTCTTCTCTTCCTCTCGGCTCTCTCTGCTCTGCTCTGCTCTTCTGTCTTCTTTAAGCCTTGAACATTTTTGGCACATTTCCTGCTTCGCCAGATGGTGGCGCTATGCCAGACAGGCCCATTGGGTGGCTGGATATCATCATAATCATAATATCTATTAACCAGAGAAATTTCAGACCATTCATTCAATGCACTGTGACTTCATGACACATTTCCTGTTTATGTGTAAGATATTACACATATCAAAAATCCCTTCATGATTTAACATCAGCATCATCTTGCCGTCATATTTGCCAAATTTCACATGAATCTGACAAACCGTCTAGGAGGAGTAAGTTCAAATCTATCACGTGACATCAGTGTTCTTGTCATTCTTTCTGTTGCCAGTGGGTGGCACTATGCCAAATATGGATTATGGGCTTGTGAATATTGTCATTACCATGGTATTCAATAACCTGTGAAATTTAAAACATTGCAAGCCATGCATGGTGAATTAAGACACATTTATTGTTTTTGTGGAAGGGTATTAAAATTCATAGTTTCGCCATTTCATCAAATTAAGCATATCAAAAAAAGCTTCTCCATTTAGAATCAGAAGCATATTGGCATCATGTATACCAACTTTCACATGAATCGGAGCAACCGTCTAGGAGGAGTACGTTAAAATTTATCATGTCCACAACACACAAAATCCCAATTACCTCACTTCCTGTGGGCGTGGCTAATGGCATGTTAATACAAAAGTTGTTTGTTTTTGGGAGTTACATGCGCCCACCAAATTTGGTGTGTGTATCTAAAACTATATGCCAACCACAAGTCACAGTGACATAAGAGGGCGCTATGGAGTTCCTGGGCCAAGCCCAGTGCCAAGGCTTTTCCCCTGTGTATTCATGGTACCTCTTGATGTGTGTGCCAAATTTCACATTAAATTTTTACCAATGGGATGCACCTCTTTTGGCATCACAATTCATCACATTTTAGTCCCGGCCTCGGCACCGTCGGTGCTCGGGCCCTAATCAGAGGGTATAGAGCAGGGTGGCACAGTCAGAGAGTGAAAGAAGGGTGAATAAAAGGAGAAAGAACATGGAAGAGGGACAGGAATTGAAAGGGAGAGATAGTAGAGTAGCTACACAAAGAGAGAGAGAGCAAAGGAAAAGAAAAAGAGACCAGGGAGGGAATAAAGTTGAATATGTGTTTGTGTGTGATTGAGGGAGTAGTCCATCTGTCTAAATAGTTGCAGTCTTACTCACACAATGTACATACTGCAAATACACACATACACAATGTATTCACATAAATATACACACACAGTTGGTATGGAAAGGTAGGGTACATTTATTTACAAACTGCAGCACAATAGCTACTGAAAGCACTTCGCACATGGTCTACATCAGGGGGCAGCCGTGGCCTACTGGTTAGCACTTCGGACTTGTAAGCGGAGGGTTGCCGGTTCGAACCCCGACCAGTAGGCACGGCTGAAGTGCCCTTGAGCAAGCTCACTGCTCCGCCGCTGTTGTTGCAGGCAGCTCACTGTGCCGGGATTAGTGTGTGCTTCATCTCACTGTGTGTTTACTGTGTGCTGAGTGTATTTCACTAATTCACAGATTGGGATAAATGCAGAGACCAAATTTCCCTCACGGGATCAAGTATATATACTTATACTATACTTATAAATATACATATACACAATGTATTGAGGTACATGCACACACACAGTATACACATAAATATGTGCAGAAACGCTCATTCACACACACTTCCCCACACACTGCAAGACACAAATGTATAACACACACACACACACACACAAATGTGTGCCCACACAGTGACTGTCCTTGAAGCAAAGTTGTGTGGTGGGCGAGCATATTTGTGCAGAGGCCTGTTTTGTGTGGACAGTGGCACTGTCGTATCAGCACTTTGCAGGGATCTCTGCCTCTCACCTGTAATCTGTCTGAAAAGCCTGTGTGCTCAGATTTACCATGCTACGCTATGCTACGGGGATTCCCTATGTAAATGCCTCCGCCTGTACATGCCGTGACCAAAGCCGCTGCTTTGAGAGCGCTGCCGCCCGCGTGTGAAGTGCCGCAGCAGTTTTGGCACCAGCATCTAAACAAGAACAAGAGGAAGGAGAAGACGAAGAGGCAGCCGCGGCAGCAGCAGCAGTAGCGCTCTGTTCCCCTCCTCCGCACTCGAGCTGCCGCGGGGCACCCGAGCAGGCGGGCGGGCGGGCGGCGTGACGAAAGCCGAGATAGAGTGTGTGTGCATTAAAGGCCTCTGAAGTGCTGCGTGGCCCATTTTAAAGAGTGGAGGCTCTCGTCCCCTTCTCTCCACGACTCCATCCCTCCGCTCTGCTCCCCTCCTGCCTCCTCTTTTTCTCCACTTTCATTTTCTCTCCTCTCTTCTCTTCACTGCTGTTCCTCTCCTCTATACTGACTCTCACTTCCTCTTCTCTCCGTTCATCCTCCTCTCTACCTTCCTCTCTTCTCCTCAACCCTCTTCCTCTACCTCTCCTCACCCCTCTTCTCCTCTCCTCACCTTCCTCCACTCCTCTACAACCCTCTTCTCTCCTCTCCTCTCCTCTCCTCACCTCTCCTCTCTTTGACTGTGAGTCTGGTCTGATTCAGAGACGAACTCTGAGGGTAATTTATCAATGACAGAAAACACATGGAAGATGTTGCAATACATCTGTGTAAGACAGGTATATCCTCCAGACTGCACATCCTGCAGTGGTACCCAAAATACTGTACATGTCCTGGTCTGATGAAAATGTAACAAGTCAGTGCTAGTTAAAGGCCAGGTCCATTCTAGCTACTAGAGCAAGGGAGCGGGAAGGGGGGTGCTGAGGGTGCTGCAGCACCCCCTGCTAGCAGGAGATAGATTTTTTAAAAATATTATATATATTTTTAAATAATTACTAATTCGCTGTCTGACATTATTTATATTTTTGTATGTGAAATGATGAGTCAAATAGCAAAAAAGGGTTATGGATAGGTTCGAATATAGGCTACTAAAAATTAACAGTTATAGAGATCAACGTGAACGTGAGTCAGTTACTGTAAGAACCGTAGCGTGGTTTCATCTATGTGATAGCGATCAAGTGTGTAGGCCTATGGTTGATATAGGCCTAGATATTCTATGCGATTTACACGTTAAAAAAAAACCATGGATAAGCTGAAAGAAACTTTAATTGTGTTTTACAGTTTTGCAAAAATAATAAATGCATAGCTAGTGAAATCATTCACTATCTAGTCGCTAAGATAGAAATTATTAGGACACATACTTGCTGTGGAGACGAAACAGAAATTATTTGCGAGATCATTGCAGCCTGATTATTAGCCTATATTTAAAGCCTAACATCTCTGGTGTGGTTTTGACGATCAGAAAAGTAATTTTCCTTAGCTATACTGAAATAGGCTAATGATGTCAAGTGCGCTTCTGTGGGGTTAGGGTGGGCGTATTTAGCAGTCAAAATCCTAAACATGTCCGGGGGGGGGGAGAAATCGTCGGACATCCATTATTTTTGTTATTCAGCACCCCTGGTCAAAAATAGGTTCCCGCGCGCCTGTACTAGAGCTGGGTAAATACAGTGAGCATGCATACACATGCAGACTAACACATACTATACATACATACATTACTGCTCCAGGCTTTAGCATAAAATCTCTCTCGCTCTCTCAAAATTTATATTGAGTAGTATTGCTTAAAAAAAGCATCTGCACGTCATATGTTGCCTTTGACGGTATATGTTACCTATGTTACATTGTATAATGAAGTAAGTTTAATCTGTTGTGAGATATGCAATTTCTCAAGCTGATGTTAATTTTCCATCTCGTGCGTCTCCCATGTTGCTAGCCTGCCGGGCATCAGGAGCAGGACATGGGTTGCAGCGTGCGGCAAGCAGATAAGAGGCAGGTAATTTAGGCGGCAGCAAACCGACCATTTTCCCTCACATTTGAACCTTTAATGGTCTGATTGAAGAGGGCTGATTGTGCTGAAGGACCCCTCTCACCTGGCCCTCGGGTGGCCTGATTAGTGCCTGATTGAGAGGATATCCTGAAAATCAGTCACATGCTAGCAGACATCGCCTAATATTAAGCCTAAGCAGGCAAATGGATAGTTTTTTTCCTTTTTTATCGCGAAAATAGATTTTTTTTTCTTTTTTTCCCTTTTCTAAATGCTGGGCTTTGCAAGGCTCCATTTTACCAGCACTTTACCATTTGCAAAGTGAAGCAGGCAAATGAAGTGAGGGAGGAACTAAGGAGTGCTCTGATTCGATTTGCTGGCAGGGTGACGTGCAAACATATTACTCCTACAGATGCACTGATCACTCCCTGGAGCACAGCTTAATCTGTGCATGCCACCCCTACATCTGCTGGTGTCTGGATGAAGGACTCAAAATCGGCTGTGCCAAAATGTGGGCAGATCAATGGAGGAGTGGAGTATTGACAGCTGTCTAAACAGAGTAACACCACCAACTAGCAGATATCTCTCTGTCATTCTCTTTTCTGTCTCTCCCCTCTTCTGACTAACTCTTTACTGACTCACCCACTTGTTCCTACATCCCCCCCCCCCCTCTCTCTCTCTCTCTCTGTCTCTCTCACCCATGTTGTTCAAATGCTCAAACACTCAATGATGTTCGGTCCAGTTAGGTTTTATTGGTGCCTCTCCCACTCTCTGTGTGTCTTGCAGACAATATGGTGTGTGTGTGTGTGTGTGTGTGTGTGTGTGTGTGTGTGTGTGTGTGTGTGTTTGACACCGAGCAGGTGGTAATGCTCTTGTGAGAATGCAGGGTCTTCAGGTCTGCCTGCAGCTCAGAATAATTGCCCTTGGTCCAGGAGAAATAAAAACATGGAATGTGTGTGGTGTGTGTGTGGGGGGATGAGTCTTTCAGGCTTTTAGTGGGCAAGGATGAGCAGGCTTCACTTTGGTAGAGATGGTGGAAGGAGCTAGCGTGAGAGTGAAGAGGTGAGGGGAGGGGGCACTTTTCAAGCATGATTTATTGGCTTAAAGTGTTTCCTTTCCTGATCCTTTTACCTTTCACTGTCTCACTCACTCACTCACCAGGACCCCATTCTGGTCTATCGTCCTCTTCTCTCTCTCTCTCTCTCTCTCTCTCTCTCTCTCGCTAATGTTCTGCTCTTTCTTTTCTGGTTCCCATTTTCTGTCTTTTCCTCTGTCTCATCTTCAGCTAGCTTTTGGCATCCATCCCCTCCGTGTTTTATAATCTCCACCTTCACTGTTTTCTCTCTCTCTCTCTTACTATCTTTCCTTACTGTTTTCTCTCTCTTCCTCCCTGCTTTCTCTCTCTCCATCACTTTCTCTCAATTGTTCTAAGTCTCTCCCTCCCCCTCATTTGTTTTTCTGCTTTTAGCGTGGGTTTGGAAATCTCTTTAAACACCTGTTGACAGGTAGATGAGGCCTGTGTGTGATTGTGTGTTTGGATAGATTAGGTGTGTGTGTATGTGTGTGTGTGTGTGTGTGTGTGTGTGTGTGTGCAAACATGCACACACACAAACACCCACCCACACACACAGGCACACAGACACAGACACACACACAAACACACAAAATGATTTACCTACACATCCCTCCTCCACACACACACACACTCTCTCACACATTACCCACACATGCACCAATTCACTCTCAGAGTGAATTATCTTGGTGTCAGTCGTCATGTAGCACCTCGGCCTCAGCTAGTTTGTGTGTGCGTGTGTGTGAGTGTGTGTGTATGTATGTGTGCGTGTGTATGTGTGTGTGTGTGTGGCCATAATCCCGTCTCCAATGCAGATGAGGCATGGAGCAGGGCCAGGGAGGCGGACATGCCTCGGCTCTCGGCGTGGGGATAACTCAGGACAGCTGTTCTGGGGATTAAACGCCCGCTCGGAATTGACACTGAGCTGGGTCGCTACATATTTCCGGGTATTAGTGACACTCGCTCTCCCTTTACACACACACACACACACACACACACACACACACACACACACACACACACACACACACGCACACACACACACGTCCAACTCCCTGCTGAGGTCTCTCAGTGCTTCACTTTGCCAGTGTGCTCTCTGTCCGTCTGTTCATGTTGTCTGTCTGTCTGTGGTAAACTTTGGCTTGCAAGTGAACAAAGTCTACAGGATCAGCTCGAAACCAACATTCTGCTCGCTTTCCTCTGTAATGCCTGAACTTCTTGTACAAGCACTCACACACTCTCTCACACACATCCACAGTACTTGACAGACTGACACATAAGCACACAAGAAAAAGAAGAAAAATGCCCCCCTCCCACTCATACACATACAGACTTTGGTCCTTGTCAGAATCTAATTTCCTGTTTGGAGTGTCCAGAAGGAGATGGAAGAGAGATGCGGCTGAAGAGGGCTAGAATACACAGCGGAGGGGAGGAACACTCCTACACTCTCCTCTCCTGTCATCCCTCCTCCTCTCCCTCTCCCTCCTCCCCTCCCTCTCCCTCCTCCCCTCCCTCTCCCTCCTCCTCTCCCTTTCCCTCCTCCCCTCCCTCTCCCTCCTCCTCTCCCACTCCCTCCTCCCCTCCCTCTCCCTCCTCCCCTCCCTCTCCCTCCTCCTCTCCCTCTCCCTCCTCCTCTCCCTCTCCCTCCTCCCCTCCCTCTCCCTCCTCCTCTCCCTCTCCCTCCTCCTCTCCCTTTCCCTCCTCCCCTCCCTCTCCCTCCTCCTCTCCTCTCCTCTCCTCTCCTCACCTCACCTCCTCTCTCCCTCCTCCCCTCCCTCTCCCTCCTCCTCTCCTCTCCTCTCCTCTCCTCACCTCGCCTCCCCTCTCCCTCCTCTCTCTCCTCTCCCTCCTCCCCTCCCTCTCCTCTCCCTCCTCCCCTCCCTCTCCCTCTCCCTCTCCCTCCTCCTCTCCTCTCCTCACCTCCCTCTCCTCGCCTCCCCTCCCCTCCACTGCCCTCCTATCATCTCTCCTCTTTCTCTCCCCTTTCCATTTTCCTTGCACTTCCTCCTCATATTTATTTTCTCCTCTACTCTCCTTTTCTCCTCCACTCTGCCGTTCTCTCTCTGTGTCTGTCTCCCCCTCTTGCAATGTTGTGTGAAGAACTCTCTCTCTCTCTCTCTCTCTCTCTCTCTCTGAAGGCTGATGGGGTGTGAACCTCTCAGGTCACACTACATCAGAGCAGTAAAGAGGATCACCCAGACAGACTGACATTTAGGTCATGTGACTTTGGAGCTCTCTCCTTTCCTCTCCTCTCCTCTCCTCTCTTATCTCCTCTTCTTTTCTTTTCTCTTCTCTTCTCTTCTCTTCTCTTCTCTTCTCTTCTCTCCTTGAGACTCAGGAGAAATGAAACTTCCATGCAGCCTCTTGTCACACAGACACACACACACACACACACACACACACCCATGTTCCCTGTGGGGGGTGACGTAGGGTTGTTTACACTGGCTTATGACTGCTGAGTCTGCCACGACACCCCTACTGTGACCTCTCAGCAGTCTGATTGGAGGCTAGTGAAAGAGAGAGTTATTAGGGTGTTGGATTGAGTTTAGGATTGAGTTTGGGATTGGGATGTATTTTGCCGAATGAGATGGTTTTAGCGGAGCTGTAGAAGCCATGGCATCACTTAAACTGTGAGTGTCGGCAGCATTGCAGATTAAAACAATAAAAAAAAAGTAGATTATTGGCGCTGAGGCAATTTGACATACAAAAAATACATTAAATTGTATTTATGTGAAGGCTTATTATGATAAGAAAAAAAACACAACTGGCAATTTCTCGACTGCCACAGTCAGTTGTTTTTTTTTTCTGAATAAAGCATTGCTAACGTTGTCATGCATACTTCCTTTAAATAAACCATCAATTTTTTTCTTAATGTTAATGCTGAACATAGAGCTGAAGTGCAAATTATGTCTGGTTGATGTGACAGCAGGCCCTGGTGTGGTGTGGCTACGTACACAGGAAGCCCTGATTCTCTCTGCATCTCATTGGCGTCAGTGCATAGACAACTGTGAATGGCATCTAAAAATACTGTAGCTGTCCCCCATGCTACAGTTCACACAGCTGTGGGACAAGGCACCTTACCCCTCACGGCTCCCCGAGCGTCACTGTTGTTGCAGGCAGCTCACTGCGCCGGGATTAGGGTGTGCTTCACCTCACTGTGTGTTTACTGTGTGCTGAATGTGTTTCACTAATTGGGATAAATGCAGAGACCAAAGAGTATATATACTTATACTTATACAGTACTTATAGTTTCTCTCAGATCAGGTTCTCTCACTGCAGTTATAACTTTTTTCTTTGTGTATGCACATCTGTGTGTGATGTATACATGTCAGGGGGTTTGTATGATTGTCTTGGTGTGTTTGTGTGTGTGTGTATGTATGTGTGTGTGTGTGTATGTGTGTGTGTGTGTGTGTGTGTGTGTGTGTGTGTGTGTGTGTGTGTGTGTGTGTGTGTGTGTGTGTGTGTGTGTGTGTGTGTTTGCGTGTGTGTGCGCACGTGTATGCATGCGTGCGTGTGTTATTCCAGTCCATAGTCCACCCATACAGCAGAAGAGTAAAATCTTTGTGTGAGAAGTTCACACCTGTCATGTTGAAGTGGAAAAACAACAGTAAATGGAAAGCCTCTGTTTTTTTTTTTCAAGACCAAATGTAAAAATCTCTACAATTCCTTCATGGAAAAAAAAAACGCCTTCTCACTGTAGTTGTTTATTTATTTGTCTGTTTATTAATTTCTTTTCTGTTGTTCTGAACACAGCTGGAGACGGCAAATTGCATTTGCATGTCTCAGAGGCTAATGAACCAAATGAGAAAATGATTGGTGAGGTGGTCTTTTGTTTTTTCCTAAGTCCCCTTTTGTGGCTGCTTGAAAGCCTTTCAGTCTGAGCAGAGAAGGAGATAGACACGAATAAGATGGGGGGGTAAACAACAGCCAAGTGCTGCTTCATGGGCCTAATAAATAGATTACTGAGCATCAACAGGATACTCTCAAGCTGAGTGAAAGAACTCTGCTCCCATGACGATATGTCAAGTAAACACTATTAGCCTGCTGCCAGGAGATACAGGAAGTCTACGATGTGAAAGGCCCCGGTCACTACCCATAAGCCCTGTCTGTCTCTGTCAGTCAAACGTGGTAAAGTCCAGTGGATCACTATGTGTCCATTGCTCTCTGTCAGTCTCGGTGTTTCTGCTACTTCTCCTTGCCCTGTGGACATGTGAGAGAGGGTACAGTGGAGCTTAATAGATTTTAGTAGGCTTTGTACTCTAACTGCTCTTTCTCTTTCCCTCTCATACATCTACACACTTTCTCTCTCTGTTTCTCTCTCTCCCTCTCTCTCTCACACACACACACACACATGCAAAACACACACGATGGGGTATTTAATGGCAACACCGGTTTTGATTTGGGAGTTCTCTGGTGTTATAATATCTTCTCTTCAAACAGGTAGTGACAATTCTACTCCAAAATGGCTTCACCGTTCTTTTGAAATAAGCCAGCAGTCTGGTCTTGGCATGGGAAATGCTTTTCATATTAATCCGTCGACACTCGACTGTGCCGTAGTGATAGCAGTCTCTGCCGTCGCATTCTCCCTGTCAATAAAGAGATCACTTGCCACTTCACACGCGTGCCGCTTGGCTCGACGAACGGCTCGTCGCTAATCACCCGCTCGGCACTCCACACTGTCTATGTCTTGAAAGGCAACCCGTCGTAATTTGAGTTAAGACCTTATACTGTCGTCGTGCACCATCAATCAAAGCACTTCTTTTAAATCTTAATTGCGCGTCTGCCGACACACGCTGACTCGGAGGCGACAAGGCAGACGAGAAGCTTTAAATGGGCAAAGTGGTTAGAGAAGGCAGACAGATGTCTGCACAAAGAGAAAACACTGACCTGATGATGACACTACCCCTGACTAATTGCAGATAACTGACATTTCATGACTCCTTTGGGATGTGTGTGACGCTCAAATGTCAGAGATGAAATGGTAAGAACGTGTCACCAAAGTGTTTGTGTGAAACCTTAATAAACAAAGTCACAGTTATTTGCATTCACATTTGCATTTAGATTCATTCATTTGGCAGATGGTCTAAACCAAAAGGGCTATGAGTAAGGTACTGTATAACTCAATAAAGCTCAGTAGTGCATTAGCACATGGTCTTACTGACCCAGGATATGACACACACACATACACACACACACACACACACACACACACACACACTCACTCACTCACTCACTCACTCACACACACACACACACACACACACACACACATACACACATACACATTCTTACAAACACACCACCATAGCTCAGTAGCTTATCAGCTCATGACCTTGCCAACATGCTGGGGCATGCTGGTCCTTGAGTAAAACAAAACTGTGGACATTTATATTGCAGTGGTGTGACCGATGGAGAAGTCGGCCACTAAAGCACAGCGATGTCTCTCCCACCATGTGGCACAGCTGCAGTCTCTAGTGATGGTGGCAAGGATTCACTGTTATCAGCCAACACACACACACACACACACACACACACACTGTACATACATACTCTCAGATTGACATTTCACTCCCTAGATACACGCGACTTTAAAAAATATGAGGAGGCGGAGCTGCCGCACACATGAACTGTGCAGAATTACAAGCGAAGATGTTTGCACAGCTCCCAGCTATTTGAAGCTCTCTGACTGAATGTGACAATGACAGCTTTGGCGTCTTGCGGAAGCCTTATGCAAGGGTGTCTTTGCCAGGTTTTGTGCTTAAGGCAAACACTTCTAACTCACAGTACACAGTGTAGTCACTTTGATTGTATACCCATCCCATGCTGTGATATTCATATTTTATGGCTGGCTACCCACCCCCTCGACTTTACCTTCAGAGTAGACCTGAGGAACCCTGCTAATATCAAGGCTGGGTGCCAATTAAGGCTAACCACTCTCCAGACTGTTGTTTTGTGTTTTCACATGTTGCATGTAATCATTAAAGGTGCAGTCAGGGATTTCGCAGGAAGTCGCGTTTGTTTGTTTTTATGTTTATATTTAAATGTATGATGTTAACCAAGGACCCATGTTCTTGTCAAAGAATATCCTCCTTCTTTAAAGAGGGTCTCAGTTCTCAGAAGTAGTACCTAATTTCAGAGCTCTTTTTGAGTTTGTTTTTGGAAACCCATTGATGTATCCTTTTATCAGGAAGAAACTGCGTAATGTTATGTTCTTTCTGAAATATGGGGAAAACACTGTTTGTGGTCCTTTCCTATCATATGTCAGTGACCATAGTATTTTTTCAGATCTGCAGTATACTCTGAATTACCTCCAGATATCTGAAGCGGATGTTTTAAACAGAAATAATCTTAGGACAGCATAACCAACACATGTTCTAACTTACCCTGCAAGTGTCAAATAAGCAAAGAATTCTTACTTTTGATATTGGTGCCACATAAACAGTGAAGAGAATATTCTTTCAATGGCCTCTGCCAAATAAAAATTCACAAAGGAGCCCCTTTCTTTATAGCTGGAGGTTGATAAAGATGACAATTACGTACTCATTAATTGGTGTTTCCTGTAAGATGAACTGTAAGTGTGACGGCGATGTGAGGAGCACTGGGTGGGGAGCGTTTTTATTGGGCTTAATGTGTCTGAAAATGACCCGCAGGCCTCCGTTTGCCAGCTCCGCTAGACTCGCTTCTGCTTAATGTGCAAGTATTGGCTTGTCCTGAGTCAATACGTCTAATTACTCTATTCCTGCCACTTATTTCTCACCGTGTCTTAGATTTTACTCCATTTCATTATGCCACTGTACACGAGTCGATGGCCCCCTGCTTAAGGCTATCTTTCCCTCTGTCTGTCTCTCTTTCTCTCTCTCTCTCTCTCTCTATGTCTATGTCTATGTCTGTCTCTGTCTGTGCCTCCCACCCCCCACTCCACCACTCCAGCTTTGTCTGTCTCTTTGCTAATGCCCCATTGTGCCCGCTGTTCTGACGCCAGGCTGGCTGGCCTGGTCTTTAGTGCCTGTTGGGCCGGTGAGCTGTGGGTGTACTGGAGCACTGGACTAGAATGAGGGAAAGGGAGAGTGGGGTGGGGTGGGGTGGGGTGGCAGTGACTTGTTTCACAGGAAAGGTATTTGTGCTCAAATTGCTCAATTTTATTTCATTTTTTGTGCTGCAGTTACAATAATGGATTGCTATTTCCCCATAGGGTAGCCTGCCTCCGTTAGCTGGGATAGGACTTCCTGTTCCGATTAATTTTGCCGACGTCCTGTAAATGAAACAGGGCAGGCGCAGGGGGTGAAATGAATGACTGGGTATTGACAAGAAGGAGTTCATGGTTCGGTCAAGCTGTTCTCTTGCGACTCCACTCTCCAAAGCTAGCGCTGAAGAGCACCTCTTGGATGAGTGTGAGTGTGTGTGTTGGGGCTGCACTGTGTGTTCCACTTCAAAGAGAGACATTATAAATCCAAGATCCAGAATCAAGACTCCATCGTAAAATATGCTAATAGACTGGCTGTCTCCCTGTCGCCATCCCATTCCCTTTTGTTGTCTGACTCACTTACTATCCACATGTTCTGACTGTTATACTGAACAGACTTTTGGCCTCCCAGCTCATTTCTGTGGACGTTATTAGCATGCCAATTACAACTATGCATGGCTAAAGCAAAACATTTGTTTAAACATTAAGTACGCTGCATAAGCACGCTGTCTCTGTTTCTCTCTCTTTCCCTGTCTCTCTCTCTTTTCCTGTCTCTCTCTCTTTCCCTTTCTCTCTTTTCCTGTGTCTCTCTCTTTCCCTTTCTCTCTCTCTTTCCCTTTCTCTCTCTTTCCCTTTCTCTCTCTCTTTCTCCCTTACTTTCCGCCGGCTCTCTCGGGGGAGGGGGGGGGTGTCTGCAATAATACAGATGTTACGAGCCAAATGTTGCCATAATGGTGTCATCTGGTCAGAAATTAATGGCATGTTGCATCATTCCGGGGAAATGCTCTAAAATTCCCCATCAATTCCGGAAACCTATCTGCAGGCTTAATTACAGACGGAATGCTGACTGGGGTTTTCATTATAGGAGGCCAAGAAAAGGTCGGAATAGATTTGCCAGTGTTCGTCTCCCTCCCTGCATGACAGGATTTTATTAGCCAGCCCAAATGTTGTAATAATTATATTCCCTGCTGCATAAATGTAATTGAGGTTTAAAAGCAGCATTTCTTTGTGTTCCCATACCTGGGGATGTTTGTCTGCTCGTCGCTTTCAAGTGAGCGAGAGCTTGCGCACACACACTGATCCTACCTGTCCCAATCTAATCAGGCGTTATGTTGCTGATACACTGTGCGGTGTAGCACAAGCTACTGGTATGGAAAAAATGTGGAAATGGGGTCGCACTTCAAAAATGGTTGTACAAGTAGTTGATGGCTTTGAAGCAAGCGTACTGTTGATGATGCCTCATGTTTGGTATCAGAAACAAAGCACTAATAATAAACATCCAGCATGAAGGCTGGCATGGCAAGGCAGGTAAATGCCCGGGTCGGGTTTGGTGTGTGTGTGTGTGTGTGCGTGTGTGTGTGTGTGTGTGTGTGTGTAGAGGTGGGGGGGCCTCTCAGACAAGGCAAGATGAAAGCAGAGCCCCTCACATTGAATTAGCCTCCATCAGGCCACACTAATGCTGTATAATAGCTTCAGACATCTCCCAGGGGAAGATTGAGAGGTCGGGGTTTACAGGGGAGACACCCGGCTCTCTGCCACACTACTAACCTTGTTAAAGAAGCGAGGGGGATGGAGAAAGAGAGCAAAAGAGAAAGAGGCAGAAAAACAGACAGCTAAAGAGCATGAGTGAAGAGAGGAGGAGAGACGTTTATACAGAGAGAACAAGAGTGCAGAATTATTATTATTATTATTATTATTATTATTATTATTACTATAATAATAATTCACATTATTATTATTAGTTGTAGGAGTATCATCACCATCATCATCATCATTATCAGCAGCAGCAGTATAGTAGTAGTGTTGTCAATGTCATATTTCAAATGCATGTATTCTACTGTTCTTTGTGTTTAGCACCACTCTCTCTGAACAGTCATACCGATAAAGCAAGTTTGAATTGAATTGAATTGAATTGAATTGAAGAGAGACATCGAGAAAGAGATTGAAAGAAGAACAAAGAGATGGATATGAGTAAGTAGTCATGAGTTGATAAGTTCATATGTCTCAGCCAACAGCTGGGTGTGCAGGAGCTACTGTAGCTGACCCAGCTGAGCCATTCGCTTGGGAAGGCCTTTCATATTCCTGATGCAAACAAACACCAAAGCAGGTGTAGCCCCCCTGTGCAACCCACGCAGGTGCTTGTGTGCATGTTGCCATCACCCTGCACCACACCTCACACACACACACACAAACACACACACACACACACACACACACACACACAGACACATACACACACACACATGCAAATGCAGTACTGTAAGGTAGTGGAATCTTTTTCAGTGATGAGGACTGTGATATTTATACAGAAAGGGATACACATTATCATATACACATCCACATCCACACCCAAACACACACACACACAGTGCTACAAGAAGAGGTTATTGAGTGAGATGTCTTGAGGACCCATGTTGATGATGCAGTACAGACGTGCCAATGCGGCAGCCTTGCGTGCCCGCTCCTGCCTGCCTGCCTGCCCCTGCAGTCTCTCCGGACTTGCCCCCACCCCCACCCACCCCGCCCAGCTGCCTACCCACCATCCTCAGCTGTGCCAGTGCCGTATGCTGCTAACTGGGGTATTTATGCATCAAAGCGTCGTGCTGTGCAGCTCTGCGCTGTGCGGTGTCAGAGGATTTCTGTCTGTCTAAACGAGGGGAGATAAGGCCATGGCGAGCTCAGTCTTAGGAGGATGTGTGTGTGTGTGTGTGTGTGTGTGTGTTTGTGTTTCTTTAAAAAGGACTGGGGGGACTCAATCGTGTTTGTGATGTACTGTACTGCATAGGAGTGTTTGTGTCTCTGTGTATTTCGTAGTGTTGTGTTTGTGTGTGTGTGTGTGTGTTTGTGTGTGTGTGTGTGTTTGTTAGTCTGCTAGTGACACTGTTTGGGAGAGGAGCAGCTGTGCTCATCGTCTGGGCCTACAGAGGAAGACAATCCGTCCCCTCTGGATTTACAGGGTCATCAGGACTCACTCGCTAAGCTTCTAGGAACTTTCTAGAAGCGATTTGGGCACGGGGCACAGCCTCGGAAGGGAAGGGTGTGAAATTGTTTCATTTCTTCTGTCATTAATTGCGTCTGTGCATGTTGAACCATGCTATTGCGCCGGGTTTTGAATGGCCAGCACTAATCTAAAAGTCCATTTGGGTCCCTGCTGTGAGGCTTAGCCTGATTATTCTTTTTTCCCTCTGGCTTTTTCCCTCTTCATTTTCGGTGGCTTTGAGAGAGCGACTTGGGGCAGCTGATTCGCCAGCTGCTGGTGTGCATTGAAAGGAAAATTTGGGTCTTTCAGTTTCTGTTTACTTTCTTCTCTTGTTGTTGCTAAAGTTGGGTTTATGCTTCTATGGTTTGTTTGCTTGTTTGAGTGAATTCACATCCAGGCACACTAGATTCAGCAAACTTCACCAAAAATGAGGGGAACATGATTCCTTTTTATTAAAGTTTATTAAAGAATATTTTTTAATATCTGTTTGAAGGTTTGCCTCTAGCCTGGGTTTTCTTATGCTGCCTTACGCGCACGATTTTATTCACACTGCTAGGCAGCCTGGATTCTATGGACTTTGTTTTCACCTCAACGAAGGAACCAATCACAGAATGGAGGGAGGGCAGCAAGACGATGACGACACACCAAAGCCGTTATGAGCTATGTACAGACGCATTTGATAGACATTCGTAGCGCCCAATCAACGGCTCTGGGCATTTGTAAAATACGTTTCAAATACGAGAAAATGAATGTCTAGTTCCCAGACCCCATCTCAAGCCAGGCTAGTTTGCCTCAGTATAAAGCACAACTATTTTCCCTATACAGCCAGCGAAATCCATGGAAAAGCACTATGTGGCTTCTGAGTGGCCTTATACCTCTTCCACCAAACGTCACAAAGCCTTTTGAGAGGCCACTTATTTTCCATTTCTTTTGAGAGACCCTCCTGTTCTCTGTTTCTCACTCCTTGTCTAGCGTTTAGTCAGGGTGCTGGAAAGCATATTATTTAGTTTCGTCACAAAGTGGTTCCAGCGAAAGATTGACTTCTCTGGGAAGTTGAGAGTGGCCTGGGAGAGTATTCTTTTGATACTGGACTCTGAATCAGTACTCTTTTCAACAAGTCGGCAAAAACATGCATGGCAGTCAACACAATAGACTAATTCAGAAGTAAATGCGGCTGTCGCATCTGTAATTATATATGTACCATGTATCGTGCTGCTTGGCTTTTTAGAGCGCATGTGAAATTGCGGCAGTGCAGCACAATTCTTCCAGTCAATACGTAAGGGTGTGATTATGACCATGCTTCAAACAGGCATGGGTCATTGGAGCGGGCGCAGAGGCGTTCGATGGAGGCCTTTGCAGTCCACTCCGCTGTTGTTTGTCCAGATCACACCTGCCTCAGCTCAGCTGTAGCCATTGATCAGTGGCTTGTTATGTGTTTTGTTATTTTCCCTGCCTGGGGGAAGATGAGGTGGGGCGGAGTGAGTGTGACTGTGGTTTTGATTGTGAGGCGGGAGCAAAACTGAAAGGCAAAATCACTAGCAGCAGGTGGAGTGTCCTCTCCCACAACCAAGGCCACACACACACACACACACACGCACACACACACACACACACACACACACACACACACGCACGCACACGCACGCACACGCACACACAGACACACACGCACACACACACACACACACAGAGTGACAGCTGAGCTGAGCAACTGCCATTGTTGTAAATGATAGAGAGGTTACTGTCTTTAACACTCTCTCTTGTAAACAACCATGGCACCTAGGCTTGGGAATCGGTTCCAGGTATCGGTTAGGAACCGGTTCCAAACGTTCCGATCCATCGGAATCGTACACATCCACACGTTAACGATTCCAATACAAAGCTTTGTTTTAGAAATTTTTACTTTTTTAGAAATTTTAAAGCATTCAACTTCTGTATTGATATTGCACACTTGGTATTCATTCTCCAAAACCACTTTAAATTAGACATTCAAAGCCAACAACTCTCAAAGCCATCCAATAAGTGTTCAGCAAATGGTACAGGAATCGTTATGGGAATCGATAAGGAATCACATCGATAAGCAGACTCGACAATGGCATTGATATCGATAATTTCTTAACGATGCCTAATGGCACCCAACAACGCTCTGGGGATAAAATGCTTCTGAGAGCAGGTAAAAGAGGGCCTGCTCCTGTTGCTCCCCATGGAGTTTCCAGGTGGAGGGACGAGGAAGACCCCCTCCTGGGCATCACAGCCCCTTTGTGCTCCTCAGCTTTATTGATTGGACTTTTTAGTCATTCTACATGTGAATCTTACACACACACACATGCGCGCACGCACGCACGCACGCACGCACGCACGCACGCACGCACGCACAGTCGCACACACACACGCACACAAAAACAGTAAAAATACAGGTGGCGTAGTTTCAATCATGTCCTTTTTGGCTGCTCTGCCTGTGTTCTGTTTGCTTATTAGCTGTCAAATCTTTCCTGCGCAGACCTCTACATTAACATTCTGATTCTGTAAAGATTCTTTGATTCTATAAAGCCTTTGACATATACAAGCATAGAGATTGTATGAAGGGATTTTCATGTTGCTTACCTGCCCCCCCCCCCCTCTCCCTCTCTGTTTGTACAGTGAATAAACACAAGCCATGGATTGAGACGTCTTACCACGGTGTGATCACAGAGAACATGGACACGGTTCTGCTGGACCCCCCTCTGGTGGCTCTGGACAAGGACGCCCCTGTGCCCTACGCAGGTACACACACGCCTCACTATGCTTGTTTCATCGCTCAGGGATCAGTGCTTGTTGTTCCTGCATCTGTTCTCTCTCTCCCTCTCTTGTTCTCTCTCTCCCTCTCTCTCTCTCTCTCTCTCTCTCTCTCTCTTTCGCTTTCTCTCTCTCTCTGCCTGGCCTTGACGTTGAGCTGCATGTTTCTCTGAGCTTGGCTCGTGCTGGTGTGTTATTGATGAGAGGAGCAGCTCGGGTGCACAGGCAGCAACTGCCTCCGTGGTGGCTCTGGCTCTGATGCGGTACTGAGATGCACTAGTTTAGGAGCAGATCAGAGCCAGCACAGACCCAGAACAGGGCCATATCAAGGGCCAAGATGCCCCAGAGGTCATTCCTATTTTGTATGGATGTCTCTCGCTTCTCCTAATGTTTCTGAAGACAAAATCATGCTTTCATTGGTTGTCAGTGCTCTCTCTCTCTCTCTCTCTCTCTGTCTCTCTCTCTCTCTTTCTCTCTCTCTTTCTCTCTCTCTCTTTCTGTTACTGTCTTTACTTGAGAGGTATCACAAAGTCATTGCGAAACAACAATCACAGCGGGGGCTCCAGGGGCCAAAGCTCTTTCCATCTGACTGGCTGTGGAGAAGTACTGGCGCCGGAGAACAGTGCCTCCGCCCTCATCTCGCTCTCACGGCTGCGTGCCTCATCTCTCCTGGAGAGAGAGAGAGAGGGCTCGGCTTCGCAGAGCTCGCTGGCTCGCTCGTATCCATGCAAGGCAGTTTTGCTGATGCCAAACCGCGGGCTTACGACTGGAGACACGAGGAGGGTGGTGGGGGGTGGAGAGTGTGGGAGGAGGTGGTGACGGTGCTGATGGTGTTTTTAGGCATTTGCACTGTAATTAAACAAAGTGACTTTTCAGGCGGTAAAAAGCAAGGGAGGAGGTGTTTGAGATAAGCAGCGTTCTGCACCTCATTATGGGGGGGAAATAAACAGCTGAAATGAAACTCTGCTCTCTCAACGTTGCTGGAGACAGGGAGTGTTCTGTCTGTGTGTGTGCTTTTTCTGACTCACTCTCTTTTCAAAGCAAGCTGTCCTTGAACCACTAACACCCTTTTTAAGATGTCTCATCATAGAGGCACTGAAAGAGACTCACGCTTTCTTACACACTATTGCAGTCCTGGAACCACCCACAACTCACACACACACAAACACACACACACACACACACACACACACACACACACACAAAAGAGAGAGTGAAAAAAACGTTGTCAGATAAGGTGAAGTCTATGAACAGGCATCTACGATGTTAAAAAATCAGCATCAAAGTCAGCTCAGCTCAGTAACAGAGAACGACAGCGTTGCAGAGGAGCCAGGAAAGCAAATAGAGCGCTGTGCATGGGAGCGCTCGGGACGGCGACGTGCCCCTGAGCAGAGCGGAGGGAGCGCGCTGCTAATTATTTTTCGGGCTGATTTATGTGCCGTCCGTGGGCCGTGGCAGAATCTTGGCATGGCAGGTGGTCGGCCCAGAGCTGAGGCAGATGAGAATGGCGTGGTGTGTGTGTGTGTGTGTGTGTGCGGCCGGGCTGCGCGGCAGCGCCGAGCTCCAGCGGGATGGCAGGTGATATGTCTCGCCTCGGCTCCGCTTCTCACTGCCCAGACAACAGACAACAAGACACGGAAGATGGCTACCAAGGCAATGCCCACAAAAAGCCAGGCCCAAGCAGGCACCTTCCTCTGGCTTAATCTGTCATCCTCCCTAATTCTTTTTCCCACTGTTTCTCTCACTCTCTCTTTATGTCTGGCCTCGATCGTTCATCCTTTCTTTCTCTTCGATTTATTTTTTCCCTTCTCTTTCTATCCTCCTTCTATTCAGCTCTCCTCTTCTGTACCTCTCTCTCTTTCTCTCTCTCTCTCTCTCTCTCTCTCTCTCTTTCTCTCTCTCTCTTTTGTCTTTCTTCTGAAGTCGGGCAGTGAAACTGGTGAGTTATGTGAGTGGCGCTTTGTCATCAATCCTGCTTTTTCAGTTTCTCCAGAGAAAGGTGGTGGTGGGTAGGGTGGTGTAGGCGGGGGGGGGGGCGGGGGGGGGCATTCTTCTTGCTGCACATTAATTGCCGTGTGGGAACATGGCCCTGGTTAGTAAAGTACTTCTCTTTTCATTCGCGCCCACTGTTTCCTTTTTTCCCTTTCTTTTTTTAGGGACACATTTTTTTACTTTCTTTCTTTCAGTCTTCCTCTCTCCCCCGCTTTTGCCTCCCTCACGCTGCAGATGCAATGCTTTGATGTAAAATAACGATGATGATCCTAAAGTCGATGAAATATGCTGAGGCAGGCATCCAGAAGATGAATTGTTATTTCTGGGAACAAGACTCTCTCCTGTAGGGCGGAGAGTGTAGGTCTTGTAGTATGCGCCGAGCATTCTCAATCAAATTACCATGAAGGATGACTATGGCCTCAGCACAGAAGAGAGAGGAGAGAGAGAGAGAGACAGAGAGAGAGAGAGAGAGAGAGAGAGAGAGAGAGAGAGAGAGAGAGAGAGACGCAGAAGGAGAGAGGAAGGGGAAAAGCGAAAAAGGGAGCTTCATTTGCTAATTCTTTATCGGGGCTCCAGTTACACAAGAACCCTGTCCTCCACCACCCTGTTAATCTCTCTCCCAGAATGATGTACAATGCCATATTGTTCCCTCTAAACTTTGCTCCTCTCATAGCAGCTTACTGAGCAGAAAGGGGAGAGGAGGCTGCCCAGACGGATGACTGGAGAAAGAAGGAAAAGAAAAAGAGCAAAGAGACTGGACGGATTGAGGAGCATAGCATGTGGGGGACATTGTAGCAGAATAGAGGGGTCTGCCACAGAGATATTTTACAGGGCATTGTGCTGCTGCTTACTTCCTGCAGTCCCACGGACACCTGGGATTTATGCCGCTTCTTTAGGCCTGCTGTCTGTGAGGGTCACGATAATTCTATCAAACAGCCTTCTATGCGAACTGTGTGTTCTCTATGCATGTTTTTATACATTTTTCTATACATTATCTGGCAAAAGTAAACAAGCTATAGCTGGCTGGGATGAGATGATATACACCTTAAAGATGATTTATTTGTAAAAAAGAGTTACAGATGAGGTATAGCAATAGTGTGTGCAGCAACAGAAAGACAGCTTAGTTAAATGGTTAGATGGATTCCTGCAGTCAGGTTTGCCATTGTGTGGACTCTAGCACATTTTTACATGAAGGTCAGAAAGACTGTGGAGTTGCTGACATTGACAGCTTTTCAGGGACTCTGCATCAGTGATATTTTGTCATGTCAAAAGATGCAAAAGGGATTGTGGAGGGACGCATTGATATATCGGTACAACATCAGTATCGGCCAACATCGGCCTTGTTGACTGATATTGGCTATCTACAAATATGACATTTACAGATGGCAGTGACTGATGTTCATCTTTTATGTTGCCTCAGTTCTGCACTAGGTAAATATTGTGTTATGTACTGGAACATTAAGAAATGGTTCTATGAAGTCTTGAGAGACTAAAGGTGCTCTAAGCGAAGTCATACGTTTTTGGGGTAAAACATTTTTTGTCACTTACAGCAAACATCATCTCACCATCCACTAGCTGCATGTGTCCTGAATACACTGTAAAAAAACACGATCTCTGTGGACAACCCAGGCTTCAAAATCACAGACGAGATGCGCGTTTAGGAGAGTTTCAATTGTACGGGTGGGAGGGGGAGGAAGTAGGGAGCTAGCTTATTGTTTTGTTTGAACGTCAACAGAAGTGACGTTACCCAGCATCGCTTAGAGCACCTTTAAAAAGGTTCAGTTATTATAACCTTCTCAAAGTTATAACCTTGGCACAGATGCATTGTAAGGAGGGAAAGTATACTAAAGCACAAAAAAGACACAAAGCCTGACTGATAGTTTCGATCCTCTGAAGTGGTGTTAAATATATATCATGGCTCTGTTTAAGTATCCGAGTGAAGCTGGTGAGACTGTTTGTTATCCACTGACTGACACCTCTTAGCTAATCTGGTTATGTGTGGAGATGTCCCTCTCCAGCTGCATCTGAGGACTTAGTATGTGGCATTTAATGAGCAGCCTTGTGTTAGCATTGTGCATGCCGTCTGAATAGCAACATCCAACAATGGCTTTCAAACACGTCAGTCTAATGGATACTAGCGGGAGATTGAGGGACCTTGCCTTCTGGATTGCACCCTAGCTTCTCTCCGCTCGATAATAATAATTCATCTGTTGTTGGCGCCACCATAATTTATATTTCTGCTAATTGGATTTGCCTGTTCGCCCTCCAGATGCTTTTGTTTCTTTTCTTTTTTTCTCTCCCTCTCTTTCTTTCTTGTAAAAAATGATGGCTGCTGTGCTTGCAGGCAAGCTGGTTAATTACATGTGGAGGTGTTCTAGGCAGAAGTCATTGAAGTTCTGGATGCTGGATTGGCTCATTGGGCTGCAGTGCACCAATGGGTGATATTTACTGTAGCTGCAATTCAGGAAAATAGGTGTGTGCACAGAGGGTGTACACACATCTGGGTGTACACACATGTGTGGGTATACAGTAGAGGAATAGTCCAGCAACTGGAAGGCTCAAGGTTTGAGCCTAACTCCTGCTGACCCTGTCGAAGTGTCCTTGAGCAAGACACTTAACCCCAGTGCTCCTGATGAGCAGGTTGGCGCCTTGCATGGCAGCCTCTGCCATCGGTGTGTGGGTGAATGGGTGAATGTGAGGCATGACAATGTAAAGAGCTTTGCTATAAATGCAGTCCATTTACCATGTCTGTGAGAGAGAGAGAGAGTTTATATGATTGCGAGACAGTGTTTTTTTGTAAATAATTTGTACTGTTGTTTTCTGTGCAAGTTTTCCTCCCATATTGAATTAAGTGTTCTTTAGAGTGTGTTGGTGCTCCCATGTTATACCATATATGATTAACTCATTGAGTGCCAAAAAAGTAATATTACGTGTTTCCTTCCCATGCGTTGAGTGCCAAAAACGTAATATTACGTTTTTAGCTTTTTTTTTTAAATTACGAAACTAGACACTCTAACACACCTTTTATGTGATTTTGGGAACTCTGTGATAAATGAAAATGAAATATATGACGATCGAAAACTCATGAAAACGCACAATCTGGACATTTTATCTGGACATTTTATCATAACTCGGTTGCCGCTTTGGGTCGAATCAGTGACGCATGCACGTCAGCTCAAAACCAGGCCATTTTCGTGGGTCTATCACTAGGTGGCAGTCTCGCCAGGTCACTTCCCGGAAACTTTACAGGCAACACTTCATATTTCATGAAAGACGTTATATCTCCATTTCTAGAAAAAAAAAAACAGCGATTTTGATGAAAACTAGTCACTGTTTAGCTTGGGATTTCTCAGGAACAGAGGCGTGTAGAAATACACGGTTTGCACCCACTGAGAGCTTAAAGTCTCACCTTTCAAACGAGCCATTGTATGTGTTCATAGCTATAACACAGAATATGCTGTGGCTGTACAAAAATCATCAATAATGGTCTAGATTGCTGGCACTCTAGGACAAAGCTTCCGAAAACAGCTTGGCATTCAATGAGTTAACTGTATTCAGAGTTGGCCCAATCAAAATCGTGTAACATTCCCCTTGAATTTGTGAGGACTAGGGCCATTTGCATATTCCATCATCCATTGGGATCACTTTCCGACTTATAACACATGTTACCGCGCTATTTTTGAAGGCTCCCTGAATTTCTATCAGTGTGACAAGCTGTCACCAACATTGTCAGGATATGTTGAGGAGGTGATAATTGAAGTTGCACATGGAGCTCAAACAACTGCTGTTGTTGTTGTTATTTTTGTGACCCTTTCTCTGTCTTTTTTGTTGAATGCGAAAAAGCTCATACACAGGCATGGACTGCATCAGCACAACTAAGGATGCACAGGAGGGGGTGTAAAAACTGGGGGTGTAAAAAAAATCAGCCCAACACAGACAGTGTAAGAGGCACTGGAAGGAACACCACATACAGTATACACACACACACACACACACACACACACACCCACACACACACTCTCTCTCACACACACACACACACACACACACACACACACACACACACACACACACACACACACCTTTTGTTTCAAGCAATTTGAAGGGAAATCAAGAATTATTCAAGTTGAAAGACAACAAGCAATGATCATCAGTGTAGTTCATGGAATGAAAGTTGGTGCTACTATCACAACTACCACCACCATCACTATTACTGCTGTGTGCTACTGCAGCAGCTATATTTACTGCCACTATTGATGAAAAATTCAAATGTGTTAACAATGATGAAACACTGGAAAAAAGTGTGCGCATAATAATTTGTTGTGAGCACACTCTCATCATCAAATATGGATGCGTGCCTGAGAGAACGTCTCCACCAGCCCCCAGCTGCCTCTGTGGAGGGCATTGAAATTTTATGCTATGGCACAGCCCCCCCCCCCGATCCCACAGGTGAGCGATGCCATATGCTGCACACCTGAGCGCCGGGGACATCAAACTTCACAGAGAGGAGAGCAGGCTGGGGCGGTTGTAAAACCAGTATGCAGGACATACGTAACAGATAATAGACTCCACAGCGTTCGGTTCACAGAAAGAAATGCACTTACGAGGTTTACCACCTTGAACGTGCATTTCTTTCTGTGAACCGTACGCCATGTCGTCCATTATTCCGCTTATACCACTGTTGCCACTTGCGTTGTGTTCATTTGCTGTTATAATTTAAACGTTTTAATCGCTAAAACTGTCTTGTTTGTAGGACTACTTCTTTCCGCCACATATCAACTCATTTCTCAACTTGCAGGACAAACTACTGTTACCAGTTTT
>NW_027468663.1:28558810-28578810 GCF_046254945.1 Alosa pseudoharengus
GATTTGCAAATTGGTAATGACGGTTA
This sequence comes from Alosa pseudoharengus, assembly GCF_046254945.1. Taxonomy (NCBI): domain Eukaryota; kingdom Metazoa; phylum Chordata; class Actinopteri; order Clupeiformes; family Clupeidae; genus Alosa; species Alosa pseudoharengus. The sequence continues at coordinate 28,558,837 of NW_027468663.1, forward strand.
AAAGTGATTAGGGGAGAGGCGAGAGACACGTATGGAGCACAGCTGAAGACGCACTGTCACGAGATATAAGCAACTCCTCTGCAGGATAAATGTTGTTTTATTCAGTCATTTGAGCAACATTAGGGTAAGTGTTGCTTTTTCCAGCCTATGTTTTCGATGGTAACCCATTGTCAGTCAATAGTGAAAGTAACTGCATATAACTGTCTTGTCGTTGACTGACTCCTTGGTGAAGTTAGTTTCACTTTGCCAATGAGTTCAAATAATAGACGAGTGCAAATGCGTGAAGGCTATGCTAGGTTTTAGTAAAGCATGGTTTAAGAATGACTATTCCATACGGTCTCGCAAGCAGCCTCCTTCAAATGCGCCGTTGAATGCCAAAATACCGATGCATTTATTTGACATATCGCGCATTGCGCCGTTAAAGGGAATGACAGATGCCATTCTCATTGGTTTAAAATGATGTTACGCCCCAAACACACCCATATGACTGATTAAAAGACCTAGGAACACCTTGTTACGCCATGCGCTCCACTTTTGAGAACGAAACCCCTCCCAATGTGAACTGGACATCCTACTAAATTTGAATAGACTTTTGACGAGTGACGATGCACTTTAGAATGTCATGATAGGGCCCTTAATCTAAATCAATTCTAAAAAACAGTATCCACATAGTGGGTGATTAATCAATCAAGAGGCGCTTGCAATGACTGAGGCAGGGACTGAGCCTGTGATTCTCTGTGCATAAGGTAAGATAAGATGCTCTGTGTGAATGAGTGTCATGGTGATGGTGCAAATGAGTAAGTCAAACAGTGCAACAGTGCAAGAATAAAGTCTATATATCTATATAAATAACTATATTAAGAAAGGTATAAGTGTGGCCACAGTTCGGCTGTGGCATGGAGGGAGGGTTTATGCATATGTGCTAATATAGCACGCAAACAGTGAGGCAGAAAAACATGGAGGTGGTGAAGAGACAGACAGACTATGCGGAGAAGTCTATTTCTCCTCTTCCCTTAAGTGAAGCATTGGACAGTTCAATGGCCCTGGGGACGAATTACTTCCTCAGTCTGTCTGTTGTGCAAGGCAGTGAGCGAAGTCTCCAGCTGATCAGGCTCTTCTGCTTAACAATAGTGCTGTGGAGTGGATGACACTCATTGTCCAAGATGTTGATCAGTTTGTTCAGGGTCCTTTTGTCAGATATTGAAGTGATGCACTCCAGTTCAGCTCCCACTACAGAGCCAGCTTTCCTTACCAGCCTGTCAAGTCGCCCAGCATCCTTCTTCCTTGTGCTTCCTCCCCAACATACCACTGCATAGAAGAGGACGCTGGCAAAAACAGACAGGTAGAACATCCTGAGGAGCTTGCTGCACACATTGAAGGACCGCAGCCTCCTCAGGAAGTACAGCCTGCTCTGCCCTTTCTTGTAGAGTGTGTCAGTGTTGGCTGACCAGTCCAGTTTATTGTCCAGGTGGAGACCCAGATACTTGCTTACCACCTCAACATTGACCCCATCAATGGAGACTGGTAGCAGAGTGGGCTTAGACCTGCGGAAATCCACCACCATCCCCTTGGTCTTTGAAGTGTTGAGTTGAAGATGATTGAGTTTGCACCATTGCACAAAGTCATCCACCAGGCTCCTGTACTCCTCCTCCTGCCCTTTCCTGATACACCCCACAATTGCAGTATCGTCAGAAAACTTCTGCATGTGGCATGACTTTGTGTTGTAGCAGAAGTCAGATGTGTACAGGGTAAACAGGACTGGAGAGAGCACAGTTCCCTGTGGTGCTCCTGTGCTGCTGATCACAGTGTCAGAGAGACAGTTCTTCAGTCTGACTGTGGTCGCTCGGTCAGGTAATGTGTAATCCAGGTTACCAGGTGAGCATCCACACCCATCTGCAAGAGCTTGTCTCCCAGTCTGAGGGTTTGGATGGTGTTAAAAGCACTTGAGAAATCAAAGAACATGATTCTCACAGCACTTTTCCTCTTGTCTAGGTGAGAATGTACTGTAACGGGTCTAGTGCATGGCGTACCTGTGGTCTGAGCAGACCTAAGACCAGTCGCTCCATTGTCGACAGGTCTGTAGTCATTAAGCTCACTAGGGTGTGGCTTTTTAGGGACAGGGGTGAGACATGATGTCTTCCACAGTGTTGGAACTTGTCCAAGGCGTAGACTCAAATTGAAGATGTGCTTCAGTGGCTCCCCCAGTTCAGCAGCACAGGCCTTGAGTAGCCTTGGACACAGTCTGTCAGGCCCCGCTGCCTTATTTGTGTGAAGTTTCTTTAGTTTAGCTCTCACTTGATTTGCTGTGATGATGGGGGATGTAAGGGGAGGGGAGGGGGAGGGGTGCATCTGGGATCTGTGTGTCTGATGGCTGTTGACTGAGGTCATTGTCACCTCATTGTTCGTGATCGCCATGTGGGGGAGGGGTGCAATATCCAGTGATGGTGGGGGTACGATAGCCTGTGATGGTGGAGGTGAGTGTTGCACTGGTAATGAGGGGGTGTGGGGGCTGGGGGATGACCACCTCCTTGATGTCCCTGTCAAGGCTGCCAGAGTCGTGGACACCTCAACAGGGACAGGCAAGGAGGCGTCAGGCGGGGGCAGGGCGTGAGGTGATGGTGGCTTAGGTCGTTGGGTGTCACCGGGATGCAGAGCTGGAAAGACTGGGAGGCTGGGAGGTGGGGGTAGGGCAGGCATGCAAACAAGAGCTGTGTCTGAGTCAGCCGGGGGTGGTGGACAGACCAGGAGCTGGGCAGTCAAACCTGTTGTAGAAGTGGTTCAACTGGTTTGCCCTGTCCAGGTCCCCCTCCACAGAGCTGCTGTTCTTCTTCAGGCCAGTGATAATCTTCATGCCGTCCCATGCCTCCTTCATGTTGTTTTCCTGCAACTTCTGTTCCACCTTCCTTCTGTAGTCCTCCTTAGCCTCCTTCAGCTTGACTTTGAGTTCCCCTTGCACGCGCCTCAGTTCTTCCATGTCCCCCTCTCTGTACGCCATCTTTTTCCTATTAAGAAGGGTCTTGACATTGCTTGTTATCCAAGGCTTGTTATTGGGAAAGCAGCGTACAGTTCTGGTGGGAACAACAATGTCCATACAGAAGTTCAGGTAATCAGTTGTGCACTGTGTGACCTCCTCTAAGTCCTCTTCATTCTGTAACACACTCCAGTCAGTGCACTCGAAGCAGTCTCTCAAGAGCCTCATCCGCTTCAGGTGTCCACTTTCTGAAGGTGCGTGTGGCAACTGGTAGCTTCTGTACTTTGGGCTTGTACATTGGCTGGAGATGAATGAGGTTGTGGTCTGACTTTCCCAGTGGGGAAAGGGGGTTTGCACTGTATGCATCCCTCACGTTTGCATACATGAGGTCTATTGTCCTGTTTTTCCTTGTAGGGCAGTCAACAAACTGGTAGAAATTTGTGAGTGTGAATGTTATCTGTGTTTTGTGAGTGTGAATGTTATCTGTGTTTTGTGTGTGTGTGTGTGTGTTTATGTGTGTGTGTGTGTGTGTGTGTATGTGTGTGTGTGTGTGTGTGTGTGTGTGTGTGTGTGTGTATGTGTGTGTGTGTGTGTGTGTGTGTGTGTGTGTGTGTGTGTGTGTGCGTGTGTGTGTATGTGTGTGTGTGTGTGTGTGTGTGTGTGTGTGTGTGTGTGTGTGTGTGTGAGAGTGTGTGTGTGTGTGTGTGTGAGAGCGTGTGTGTGTTGTCCATGAACTCTTCTCTGCTCTCCCCGCCTATCCGTTCTCCCAGTGTGCCTTTCTGTACTGGAAGTAGAATTCTAGTGTGTGATTCACCTGGCCCTATTGATGAAAGAATGAAACTGCAGAAAATAAGTCTCAAGCATTTTATACACACACACACACACACACACACACACACACACACACACACACACACACACACACACTTGTGCATTCTCCTCCTCAGCAGCTGGATCCTCCCTGAGTTGAGCTTGGCCTTGGATGGGTTCCAGTGGGTTTAGCATCAGCCCTGCGCCCTGCATAAATTTTAAATGAACATCTCTCTCTGCAGGCTACACAGGAGTCTAAATAGCAGAACGGAAGGATATTTATAAAGGAAGCAGAATAGAATATACTGAATGTGTTAATCTGGGAGAGAGAGAGAGAGAGAGAGAGAGAGAGAGAGAGAGATATTCTCCAGATGTTTAATTAACCACAAGCTTGGTTTCTGTGTAGATTTGAACACAGCTCAAAAGTGGATCTGATTTGGGCTGTATAGTATTCAGCTACAAACAGTAATGGACAGTTTGAGTTCCACATGCCCAAATCAGCCCTAAACACATATTTTTACAACTTTAAATATTGTAAACATGTTACATTTACTGAAGCATACTCAGTCACATGAACACAATTCCAGTTTCAAAATATATGTATGTATGTCCTGGTAACACATGATGTTTTAGGCGCTCTAAATGAAGTGTAACTAGATGTACCGCAGAGCGGTACAAAATATGACCGCCGCCCAGTCCAGCACATTTTTTCCACAAAAATAAATCACGCTGAAAGGCCTATATGATTCTAACTGTCTCACTAAATTGTATTATCCACACTCAATTCTCACTGGTACTGCTAGACAACAAGTACCAAAACATGATTAGTTCATAGACTTCACATGTAAAATTCATTTTATACAACCCCACCTCCATCTTGCCTGTTCATAATTCTGAGAAATTCTTGAATTGTGTGCATGTGTGCATATACATGTTTATGTTATGTGTGTGTGTGTGTGTGTGTGTGTGTGTGTGTGTGTGTGTGTGTGTGTGCCTGCTTGTGTGTGTGCCTGCGTATGTGCCTGTGCATGCAAGCGTACATATGTCTACTGTGTGAGTATGTGTCATACGTATGATTACTGTGAATGTATGTGTGTGTGTGTGTGTATCTGTTTGTGCACATGTGTGCACATGAAATGGGTTAACATGACCCCTGGAGGCAAACATACGGAAAAAAATGGTCATCCTAGGCCCTACAGTTCTCAAGATATTCACAGAGAACTGCCCCCTTAAGACCAACATACATAAAAAAGTTGGACCTCCTAGGCCCTACGGTTCTCGAGATATTCACAGAAAACTGTCTCCGGCCACCTACAGGCCAGTTGGTGTATAGTAACATAAATTAATTTATTGTGTGGCCCCCCATGAACGGAATTCCACGAAACTTGGATTTGAAACTTGCATACAGGGGGTGTCATAATGATCCTACACTTCCAATTTCGTGCAGTTTTGACTATGTTAGGTCACAGATACCTGCGATTACAACACCTCATTTTTACTTTTTTGTGTTTAACTAGGTGGCGCTATACATGAAATGAGTGGTTATGGAATGGGTTGACATGGCCCCTTGAGATCAACATACAAAAAAAAAATGGTCCTCCTAAACCCTACAGTTCTTGAGATATTCACAGAAAACTGTGTCTGCCCTACCCTCCTTTCGGGGGGTCCAGTCCAGCGGGGGGGCTACAGATCAAAACGAAAAACGATGGTTCCATGCTATCCATGTGGGGTTACATGCCCACCAAGTTTCGTGTACCCCGGTCTTTCAGTGTCCCGGGAATCCTTGACGGAAATTTGGGCATGCGAAAAAAAAAAAAAAAAATCTGACTAAACCTATATGACCGCCGCTTCGCTGCACGGCGGTCATAATTATTATTAGGTGAATTATGACAGTCTTGTACCTTGCACCATATGTTCCATGCAGAGGGGAATTCTGACTTTACATTCAGTTTGAACCTAACCACCATGCTAACTCTAATCTCCATTTACTACTGTACTTAACAGGGTAGTAACAATGCTACATGTTATGTTATAGTTGTGATAGAACTTGTTATGTTGTAGTTGTTATAGTTGCATCTTAAAGGGACAACAGGCAACGTTTTCGTGTGAATTAATCATCGGTATATGGTTAAATGACTCATTACAGGGCGAATGAAGACTCTCTCGCCCGCCCCTACTGCCTGTAGGAAGAATATCCCACTTGCAAGTTCAGTGTATCGTACCCGCCGACCTTCAGTCTCACAAAGTCTCAGACATCGCGAGAAGCGTGCAGGATCAGTTTACATCCTGCATCCACAGCACAGAGGCAGGCTAACGAAACGCTAGCGATTGTTCAAATGTGTGTATAATGGCAGAGCCGGCGAAGAAGCAGTGAAAACCCTTGATGGAAGATGCAAAGAAAAGGAAAAGAGCTTCAAACCGAGCTAGGGCTCGCACACGTATCGACACGTACAGCCGCTAGGGGGAGTTTCGTAGAGAAAAAGCATAAGGCTTGCCTGGTGTCCCTTTAACCGCTGTCCAATTCCTCTGAAGGGTGACCATCAGGGTTCTAAATTCACTTTTTTGATCACCAGCCAATGTGGCTGGTAATTTTCTAAAGTTACTAGCCAATCAGAATTTCTACTAGCTAACAATTTTTTTCCGGTGAAAATAAGAGAATTATGAGTTTATGAAATGAGTGTCACTGAATGCATTTGATAATTTTATTAACATTGTGGGCATGAATACATAGGCCTACCACAAAATATACACAGAAAGTGGAAACACTTCATTTCATGTTTGGGATCTCTATCTAAAAAAAAGAAGTTTGTAAAAGTTGTAAAAGATAGCTCTACCAGGCACTGACCAACATGAATGATATTGCTCGCTCTATGGTCCTGTAGCCACTTTAAATAATGCACGCAAGTGCTTACTGTGCTTATAAACTTAATTTAGTGTCTCTATCTATATCAAAATTAGATAGAAGTAGATTTCATATTTGTGGCTTGTTGAAGTCACACGTATCGACACGTACAGGGGAGTTTCATAGAGAAAAAGCATCAGGCTTGCCTGGTGTCCCTTTAATATTTCGTAACACATTCTGTATTTGTGTTATGTACATGTGTTTTGTACTTTTTACTTTACTTTACTGGCCAACTCCCTTCTCTTTCAGTCTATGCTCCCTGCTCTGGCTCCGTTCGTTCTTCTAATTCCTTGTGTTTTCTGGTAGACGCTCCGTTCGTTTCCAGGGTCTCTCGCGCTGGTTTCACTGCAAACTGTGCGCAGCCAATGAGCGTATGAAACGTCAACACGTAGCATTACGGCACAGTGGTCATGGGAGTACTGCCAGGGGGACATATGACCGAGAACAGAGCCTTATGTATCATGCATGTAATGCCTCATCACCGGCCATTGCGGCCCGCATTTGGCGGGTTGGTGGGTGTTAATTTAGAACCCTGGTGACCATTTGTTTACCACTAAACAAGCTGGGTGATAGTTCATTTATCAGGGTCATTTGACCTTGGAGTGACCTTGTTCTGACATTGTGTCAGGTTGGGTAGTTTACAGTATAAACCTTGTCTACTTAAAGACAACATCAAATGTTAGCCCGGTAGATTTAATGAGTTTTCTTGGGGTGTGGTGGAGACCATGCGTGCATTTTCTTTTTCCTGTCTTTCTTTGGGAAGGTCCAGAGTTCAAAGCCTCTTGTGCTCCAGAACGCTGGTGGGTGCAGGTAATCGACTTCCCGCCTAAGTGATGTCATTGTTGCAAGCTTTGCATCATGGAGCCCTGGCAGGCTGTGTCCATTCTCTCTCACATACACACACACACACACACACACACAGCTTTCATCTTCCTAAGAAGAGGATGAGGCAAAATGTCAGTCTGTTCCTCTCCAGATCCTCTCCACGCAGCTCAGCCCTCGGCCCCTCAGCCCTGCCCTGACATGCCTGCTCCCGTGCCTTTGTGGAAGCCACGGCAAAATAACTTCCACACCCACACAACACACTGCGCTGAACAGAACTGAGAGACCTGCAGTCTCATGTCATGCAGCCACTTCAGGTCGTTTGTGTGGACTCCTTACACTCCATAGCACCTTTTGCACTGCTGCCAAATAGGAGAAAACAATTCTATATGTTTTACCTGACAAACATTGGAGCGACTTTATAGTTTCCTTTCATCATGTTCATTCAAAGGAATGTATTATATCTCTTGAACTTTGCAGCCACAAAATGGCTCTTGAATATCCATCACTGAACAGTGAACAAAACAGTGAAATGACTCGCAAATAACCTAATCTGGTTTAATTCTATGGGTAAGGAGATTGTGAACTACTCATCAAAGATCCTAATGCTGAATGCATCAGTTGTGTACATAATAGCGAGTGTGCTATGCTGACTGTAGTGGAGAAAATCCAATACATTTGGACGATATTTTAATGGCCATCTCCCAGGCTCCTGCTGCTGCCTGGCCTTGTGTCTTCAGTGTGCTCACTTCCTCAGAGGATGCTCTATAAACAAGCTTATTCACAGGCTTTGCTTGACTTCAGACATGGCCCTGTGGATGAACGAATGAACCTGTTCCTCCATATCTTAGAATCTATTCTTGCCCTGAAGAAGGTTCTGGATTCAGCCAAAGACCATAAATGCATTTAAATAATTACACACACACACACACACACACACACACACACAGCCAAAGATTATTCAAATGACCAGGCAATATCCACCAAAACAGGATATAAAACTGTTTTATTTGTATGTAAGGTCACATTGTGGTGCTGCCACTAAGAGCTTAGTACAAACACTCAAAAAGTAATTATCAAGTCATTGTGCATTGCAATATTCAAATGTCAATCACTGTGTAATTACACTGTGTGCGTTGTCGTTGTTTTCTTGGAGTGTTATTTAAAATGGGTGAATGGTGGACAATGTGAAGTGGATGAACAAGAGAGCAGCCCACTGGCACAGCATGTGGGATGAGGGAGAGAGAGAGAGAGAGAGAGAGAGAGAGAGAGAGAGAGAGAGCATATTTAGAATAGTTTGGGGGAATGATAGAAACAGAGACTGAACAAGCAATTAGAATCATTATTTCTAGATTGGTGTGTATGTATACAGTATCTCTGTGTTTGTGTGTGTGGTGTGTGGCAAGATGGTGGAGAGAGCTAGCAAAAGCAACATGACTGTAAGCGCTAGGTAGCAATCACTATAGGTTAGAAATAGATTCTATGTGTCATTAGCATTCTATGTTGATGTTCTCCATCTTTATCATCTCCATCAACCGTTACAGGGATCCATACATAAACACAGTCCTCACCTCACTGGCGGCCTTTCTGATGGCCACTTAGACTTATTACACGAGTCACTGCCACCCATAATGCAAATATGTGTGGTCATAGAGCGCTTTGGCTCTACCGTCTGTCTAAAGGCGCACTCTGTGAATCTTTTTCTTTTCAATTATTTTGGTCAGACATTGACATTGGTCAGATGTTGCTCCTCTAGTTGTCTGTTCTCAGTAAAACTCTGGTGTTTGTACGTATTTCTGGCTCAGAAACCTTCAGCTCAAATCCAGTACTACTCCTTTAGGCTGATTGGCTCTGGAGTGCAGAGATCAGCTGTGTGACAGCTTCAGAGCCTGGATGCATGAGGGTCGGCCTGATTTATGGCACCTCATAAAAAAATAAATAAAAAAAAACAATAAACACTATGATCCCCTCTGATCTGCATCTATGGGCAGTGGTGAAGGGGATTAGAATGTTCTCAGTGGGCAGATGATTGTGAGATGTGAAGAAGAAGAAGAAGAAGAAGAAGTAAAAAGGGAAAAAATGAAAGTAATCTTGGAGTCTGAGATTGGCCTCTCGGTAAGGGTTGTATCTCTAGTGCTTCCTCATTGCTGGGTTAGTCTTAAGGCATTCACTGTCTTTGTGCATTCTGATTCACTTTCCAATCTCTCTCTCTCTCTCTCTCTCTCTCTCTCGCACACACATACACATTCTCTTTTTTTGTTTTTTCGTTTTTTTGTTGTTCTATTTCTCTCCTCTTTCTCACACACACACACACACACACACACACAAACACACACACACAAACACACACACACACACAAACACACACACTTGCTTATTTGCCTTAGCATTCTCTCTTCTCTCTTTCCCTTTCTATGCCCTGTTAGAGCATTATCATTCCTCTATTTCTCTCCTCCCTCCTCTGTGGCAAAATCATTTTCATCCATTTATCTCCACTCAACTGCTGTTGCTACTGTGGAGATGGTGCTGAGACACACACACACACATACACACATACACACACTAACACATATACACTCACACTTACACACACACACACACACACACACACACACACATACACACATACACACACTAACACATATACACTCACACTTACACACACACACACACACACACACACACACACACACACACACACACACACACACACACACACACATACACCCACACACACACACACACACACATTATCTAGACATACATACATGTGACTTCCTCCACAACAGATGTAGACTAGGGGATGCACAAAATCTGAAAAAGTGATCGACTGCAATAACATTTAACAATATCAAATCAACAATAAAAATAATGAGTTTTTAAAGCAACAAAGCCATACTGTACATATACAAACCATTACTCTGTAAGGGAATTGTAATAAATTAAATGTTAGGTGAACATTACTGTTGCTATTAATTTGTTTTCATTGTGCTGAGGCCAATAGTAATTTTGCTAATTTAGTAACGAGGCACCAATAATAGAAATCATTGACAGTTTGTCTGTGACAGACACAGTTATGATGGATGTAGTGCAATGATGGCTTTGGAAAATCTTGGTTGTTACAACAGCCTTAAACACCACAAAGATGTCTTCACTATTCTCTTATTATTATGACCGCCGCGCAGCGAAGCGGCGGTCATATAGGTTTAGTCAGAATTTTTTCTTTTTTTTTTCTTTTTCGCATGCCCAAATTTCCATCAATGAGTCCCGGGACACTGAAAGACCGGGGTACACGAAACTTGGTGGGCATGTAACCCCACATGGATAGCATGGAACCATCGTTTTTCGTTTTGATCTGTAGCCCCCCCGCTGGACTGGACCCCCCGAAAGGAGGGTAGGGCAGACACAGTTCTCTGTGAATATCTTGAGAAGGGCCTAGGATGACCATTTTTTTCTGTATGTTTGCCTCCAGGGGTCATGTTAACCCATTTCATGTGCACACATGTGCACAAACAGATACACACACACACACACACACATACATTCACAGTAATCATACGTATGACACATACTCACACATAGTAGACCTATGTACGGGCACATACATGTACGCAGGCACACACACAAGCACGCACACACACGCACACACACACACACACACACACACTCACACACACACACACCCACACACATAACATAAACATAACACAAACAATCAAGAATTACTCAGAATTATGAACAGGCAAGATGGAGGTGGGGTTGTATAAAATTCATTTTACATGTGAAATCTATGAACTAATCATGTTTTGGTACTTGTTGTCTAGCAGATACCAGTGAGAATTGAGTGTGGATAATGCAATTTAGTGAGACAGTTAGAATCATATAGGCCTTTCAGCGTGATTTCTTTTTGTGGAAAAAATGTGCTGGACTGGGCGGCGGTCATATTTTGTACCGCTCTGCGGTACATCTAGTTTATTTCATTTCAAGGCAAACATACCCATGGCAATGTTTGTGGGTGAGAGGGGGAAAGGCTGAACAAAGGACTGGTTTGCAATGTGTAGGAAGGTTTGAGGAAACACGCAATTGCTTTGCCACCATTATTCAACTTACCACATTGAGAAGGCCACATAGACCAATTCTGCTGTGGTGACAGCGTGAGAAGCTTAGTTCCGCACAATCACTGTTAAGTGACAAAGAGTGTTTCATTTTGAATGCTCTATCTCTTAGTTGTGATGGTCCACAATGATGCCACTGGAAAGATACAAGCCAGACTGATTTCAACTACTGAAACAGATACCGCTGTTGCTATCGAGAAACATGGCTGGTCACCGTCGGACTGATACCGCTGTATGAGAGAGCAGGAGAAGGCAGAGGGCGGGTGTGTTTTCTGAGTCGCGTGTCTCACGAAAGCAGTACTGCCTCACCAGATCGACATCGCTCCCCTCTCAGTGGAAAGGTTGGACGACCTGCTCAAGGATAGTGCACTGACCCGAGGCGTAATGCGTGCAAAATGACTTAATGAAATGTGTAGGGCTGGCAGCCGAATCCAATCTGCTTCTCTTCTCTCTCTCTCTCTCTCTCTCTCTCTCTCTCTCTCTTTCTCTCTTGCTACCGGCCCCCACCTCTGTTGCACTGTCACCCATTTGACTTGGCAACGGCAGTCCTGACAGGCCAATTAGATGGGTATTTGCATATCTCTTTCGTTCCGTTTGCCTTGTTCGTGGAGGCGTAAAATGGGCTAATAACTCCGTCGAACCTGCGTTCAGCCAGATCGCCATGAAGTGCATGTAGACTCTGACACTTCTTCACCCTCCCCTTACAACCTACCCTCGCCTCACCTCATCAACGACCACCCCCCAAAAACACACACACACACACACACACACACACACACACACACACACACACACACACACATACACACACCATCTCAGGGACAGTGCAAGAGCTCTCTTCCAACCTTGTTCCCTCTATCACATCTCTCTCTCTATTGCTTGTCAGTGATTCCTTATCCCTCCCACCCTCTTTCTCTCTCTCTCTCTCTCTCTCTCCCTGTTTTTTCCCAGGTCTGCAAGATTGACACTGGAATGTGTAGTATGCTCTGAGGCAAATCTCACTAATGGGTGACAGAGGAAATGTGGCCACACATAGATAATTACAGCAGGAATGTGAGTGACTGAATGAGAGTGCGAGAAGGATAAACAGAAGACAGTGAGTTCAGGGTCACTCAGGGATCTTTCTCGCCTGTCTATGGAGAGGTAATCTCTAATTAAACACAGGAGGGGCAGGGGACACTAAACACTGGTGGACTGTCAAGGACTTCTGGGCCAGACATACACTCTCTCCCTAGCTCGTGTGTGTGTGTGTGTGTGTGTGTGCGCGTGTATGTCTATGTGTTTGTGTGTGTGTGTGTGTGTGTGTAGAATAGTGGAAGGGTGTGTGTATGTATAGTGAGTGTATTTGTGTCTAGGTTTGTATGTGGGTATGAATGTGTTTTTCTTTTGGTGTGCATATAAGATATATGTGTGTGTGTGTGTGTGTGTGTGTGTGTGTGTGTGTGTGTGCGTGGGTGTGACCAGGATGGGGGTAGCTGTGTGTTATGAAGTGAGCCTCCATTCCTTTGCCTGTTGAAATATTCATGACCCCCATGTAGCATTACAAAGGGCACGAAAGCAGTTTGTGCTCTCATACATAATAAAAGTGTAATGGACATTTATCATACCTTCCCTCTCCTTTTTTAAAGGCTTTACATGGCAGAAGCTCAATGTGTTTACATTTTACATTTGGATGGCATGTGTCCTGCTTCATACAGAGTCTAAAATCAAAGGCCCCCTCTTTGGAGGATTTTTGATGTTTTCTGTTTGTATGGCGGGGAGCTACTACTTCAGAGATTGAAGACTATAGAAGGAGGTTAAAGCTCAAGACCGAGCACCGACTGCCTTTGAAAGCTTAGCTGAGTTTGCTGTCTGAAGCAGTCTTTTGTTAAAAAAAAAGCCCCTCAGGCCCAGGAGTGAAGTGTAGTAGTTGAGCAAATTGAATGCTTTTAGAGCCTCTCGGAGGTAATCAAATGCAATTCTGCCAAAAGACTAATAATCATGGCCCTCCCGCCATGATGCTACTTCTGCCCATCATCAAACTGTTTGCTTTTTGCATCATGCAGCCCCCCTCCAATCGAAACCTTTTGCTCTCAATTAATCAAGTGAAAAGAGCCCCTACCAGGCATTGCTGTTCCACTTTTTGTTTTTTTTTAAAGAAAGAAAGCAAAAGAGCTGCTACATCTGCCTCCTCAATTTTCCGAGGGATAAAGCTTTTCCTGTTTGATGAACTTGAATCCGAAATTCAAACTTTAAATTCAACTACCCCCTTTTTTCATTCTCTCCACCATCAAAGGAGAGATTGCTGAGGAAAAACAATCTATTTACTCTCAAATTGTCACATTCGGGTTGCTAACTGCAGAAAGCACAAGAGACATTGTGTGATGCTTCATACATTCTGAAATAATGTTTCAGATGTCAGCATGTGCCGTTAATGATAGTAGGTTCTTCAATAAGCCATCACTTATGGCTGTGGTGTCTGCCAAAACAAGTGTTCAGTAGCTACAGATGGGTGTTGTCTTAATGACTATATTTACTTTGAGATGATGACCATTAGACTCAGGCACTTGTTTGATGCCAGGTATCCTTCCTCATACAGAGGCAAAATCAAATAGTATCCGGCTGCAGAGCCGCAGACATATACTGTAACAACCGATCTACCACCGCTGATTTACCACAGCGGATCTACCAGCTAACTCACGCATGCGCTGATGTTCTTCTATTTAACCCACGCTTGCGCTGATGTTCTACTTAGCTAATAGCTTACACTAACTTAGTGTCGTGTCTTTTAATGGTCCTTTACAGAAAATGGATGAAAATACTTGGTTTAAAGAGTTTATCCTAATAAACGAAGCGCTCAACAATGTTACAAACTGGTTACCCGGGTATGTGCAGACTTTTTTTTTTTAAATGTTTTTTTTTTAATGGTTTGTATTCAATGACCTTTAAAAAAACTTTCTTATGGTGCTAGTCAGAGTTAACAAATCCTCAATTAATGGCAATCTATAGCACATAACCTAGCCTACCACAAAAGGATCGCTTAGACAGATCTGTGTTTTCATTATCTAAACCAGTGGTTCTTAAACTTTTTGTCCGGTAAAGCACCCATTTTGGTTCCTCTGGAATTCCTGTTTACTTTACGCCACTGTGGAAGTTATTGCATTGTTGCTAGGTTACCGTGCGTATTCACAGTACTGAATTGCGTTTTCTGTGTTTTCAACTACCGTAACCAACCGACCAACCGAGTAATTTCTTCTGTGTAAAGACCTAGGGAAACATGAACTCCACAGGGAACCAAATTGGGTGCTTCACCGGCGAGCAACCTGTGTCCACCTATATAGCGCAGGAGTTGAAGCCCTTTAAATCGTTGGAGTCTTACAATTACCTAGTTTCAGAAAAAGTCGGCAACCAACAGACATTTGTCCCACCATCGTCAAAAGTGGTCGTAATCGCAGACTGTATAGAATACAACACAACACACCAGCTACTAAACTAACTGAACAGTTTCAGCTATTAGCTAAGCAAGATGACCATCAGCACATGTACTGGTAGATCCGCTGTGTAGATTGGTGGTGGTAGATCGGTGGTGGTAAATCGGTGGTGGTAGATCGGTTGCTATATGTCTGCGGCCTGTAGCCGGACCCCTCAAGCGCTGTGTTGTGTGTTTGTGGGGGTTGTACATGTAGGTCTTGCAGCACATTGTTGAAAAGAACAAAGTCAATCTGTGCTGGTTCAGTAAAGGGCAAGAGAGGTACATGAGGACATTATGGTACCAGCTGATGACAGCTAACTCACTAACCCCCAAATAAAAACGCAATGTTGGATTGACCCCCTGTGGATCAGGTCACTTCTTCTTGACCCTACAGGGACAAACTGATATCTGTCTGCTGGGAAGCACTAGGCCAGAAGACTCAGGGGAACAGCTGCTGGCTTGGAGCCCTCCTTGTGGTCTAATCTGAGGCTAATTACAAAGCCCATATCTCCTCCCCCTGCTCGTTCTTAATGTGCGCACGTGTGGACAGGAGAGGCTTTGGGGGTCAATTGCGGTGGTGTAATTATTATAACTGACTAATTTCCACCCCATTACCCTCCTTTATGTCGTGCTTAACATTTTGTAATTTGATGAGCAAATGATCGGCGAGTCACCGTGATGAACGACAGCGAAACCTTCTGGAAGTGGCTGTCCATTAATATGGCAGAGAAACGTGCTGTCAACTCCTGGTGCATGACAGCCATGGAGAAGCTGCAAAGCTCACCACCACCACCACCACCACCCTTGACTCCATTTTACAAGGATTTTGACAGGTCTCCGTTGTCTGGATTTGATAGTTTAATACAATAGCTTCTGCCTGCGATCATTTTTTTTTACATTTTCATTTCATTCTTAGTCACAGCAGAGTGGCTTTGTATATTTAAATGGACAGTGTGTCAGTTATGAAAGTTCCCTCTGTTCATGTTCTCAAGCAGTTAGCAATCTTTTCTTGTTCACTATGTTAAAGCTATTGTTGCCTTTTTGTTACTGGTGGGAGAGAAGCAATTTGGCCAACAATTGGAACTGATGAAGACCACAATGAAATGCTAATTTTATAAATGTGTCACTGTGAAAAACGTATAGTTTTTCACAGTTTTTCACGTATAGTTTTTTTAAACAAAAAACTTTTTGTTCAATTTGCCTTTGGTTACACTTCACCAAACCTTTTTGAAAGTGGTGGGATTTATTGAAGCAGTTGTGTGCTTGAAAGGCATAGTCAGCAGTCGACAGAGCAATGGATTGGGGCGTGTAAAGGCATCAATCATACCTTCACAAGATGGAGCGGTAGACAAAGCAAATGTATACTTACATGTAGCAGTGCTTTTTGTCATGCAGACTATGAATGGGTCAGTTCACTCAGAAAGGAATATTGTGCATTGTGTCATAGGCCGTTTTTTTTCCTTTCTTTTTTTTAAAATATATTTTTGTAGGAATGAAAAGCACATCGGGGCCAGACATTTTTTGTGTTCTGACATTTGGAAAGTGCCCACTGACAGCTTAAACTACTATTCTGTTCCGGAAGCCTTCAAATTCATTGTGTCTGTGGCATGGCATGTATGGATAAAGAGGGTCCCTGGTGCAAATACCTGAGACACTTACTCTCTCGATCACTCCGGTACTTATGACTCACATGACCTTTCCCAGTGCTCAGTAACGAGGCAGACCCCTGATTTTCTATTTCTTTTTTTTAATAAAAGGTCACACCATTTGTGATTGCTTAGAACAAAAAAAAACTTGAGAAACTCTAGAATTGTGTTTCTTCTTGTCACACATACTGACAGGATTTCAGAGCTTCAAGATGGCTGTTTTGAGAGAGCACTTTGCAGAAAAGTTCTGCTCACTTTTAGCTGAGACCCACAACACATATTTGGCAGCAGATGTGCTTTTCATTGCTAAGCCCATAAAACAAATATCCGTGAATTAGTCTGCGCTAGGAGCAATAAACAGGCCCCCAGGGGCATTAGATAGAAAAAAAAACACTATCCCGTATGGCATGGCAACTCTTCCAGCAGTTTATAAAATCGGTTTAGGTAGCTTGGGAGACGATGAGGACTGTGGTATTTGGCTACCAAACTGCAGCCACTTTCTCATATCCCCAGGTTTGTCAAGTGTCCAGGAGGAGTTACAGCCGGCTCAGACAGGTGTCGCCTGGGTCTGCATGTGGAGGTGTAGGAATGTAGGCTGGAGAGAGCAGAGCAGGGAGCTGTAATTCAGCCGCTCCGTGTAATTATTTTCCCTGAGAGTCGTAATTCACGCTAATTCTTCTGTTTCCCCAGAGAAATCCCAAAACAAAGAACAGCTTTCCTCCTGCTATCGGTCTTGCTCTGAAATGTACAATCCAAGTCGCTTCGTCTCCTCATCTCTCTCTCTCTCTCTCTCTCTCTCTCTCTCTCTCTCTCTCTGTCTCTCATTATCCTTCTCTCATTCTTTCTTGGAGCCAAATCTCACCCTCTCTGGCTCATCCGCCTACGTTGCTGCGATTTGTAGGCACAGCACAGAAGTTTTTATTGGTGATCAAGACAGACGGTTGCTCATCAGTAGTCTTCTCACTCCAGACAAAGGAGGAGATTTAGAACCCTTTAGTTTTAATCAGGCACCAGCAAGGGCCACTGGGAATGTGCCGGACTCCAATACATCAAAAGAATACAGCTATCATGCCCACTCGGAGTGGACTATAATCAATCCAAAATGGAAAAATACAGCATATCGGAGGGAGAAAAGAACTAGATTGCATCATGAGTTGCAATAGCACCCATAATAGTGAAGGTAATGGATGTGATGGTGGAAGTTGTGCAAGCAGATTGATTCGGTATCTAGGTGGTGGTGAAAGCTTGCTAAAAATAGAGCCATCTGATGCATGCTTTCTTCAAATTAAGCCATGCATGCTGCACAAAAAAGCTGGAGCACCCGGGCTGGTAAGAGATAAATTGAAATGCCCAAGCACATCCATTTGGTCCCCTCTCTGTGTGTGTGTGTGCGTGTGTGTGTGTGAAAGAAAAAGAATCCTGTAGCTGTTATGAGAGACCTGACAAGTCTGGTTGATTCAAAGGGATGTCCCTCTTGCTGTCTGTTGTGTATGTGTGCGTGTGTGCATGTATGTGTGTGTGTGTGTGTGTGTGTGTGTGTGTGTGTGTGTGTGTGTGTGTGTGTGTGTGTGTGTGTGTGTGAGAGAGACCTAGACAGACATGTAGAGGAACTCCTGGGGGGTTGCATGAGTGGAACACTCCAGAGTAGCCCAATCATGGAATCATACACACTAACACTGCTTTATGGCCATTGGAATCATACACACCAACACTGCTTTGTGGCCATTGGAATCATACACACCAACACTGCTTTGTGGCCATTGGAATCATACACACCAACACTGCTTTGTGGGCATTGTGAGGACGCTTAACGTTTACTCTCCAAAATGGTTGGATTGTTGCAGTGTGTTTAAGCTGAATTTCCCTTGAATATGCAGGCTTTATCTCACTGACCATGCTGTTTTTCCATTATCTCATCAACAACATGGCACATGCCACAGAGGTAGACTGTACTGTACAGTACATGCTGGCACGCTAATATGAAGAGACAGCTTTGTGGTTGAACTGGAACTGCTCTACAGATGCTTCACTTAATGTGTCCATGTCTCAAGTGCGTAAGCACAGCCTGCGAATATTGACTCTGTTTTTGAAACGGAGAGCTACACTGGAAGATGAGCGCATTTAAGCGCGGGACGGGAGTTGAGTGCCTTGCTCAGTGCTGAGTGCCTGGCCGTGGAGAAGTGACCCAGGAGGGCAGCAGAGGCCGGGATGAGTCTGACCCAGACCAGATCGGGCCCAGATCTGGGCCAGTATGATCCTGTCCCAGAGGCAGTCTCCATCTGGGCAGGGATGAGCTGTCTGTTGTCTGTCTCTTTCATCTCAGTGTTGGAGAAATGAGACGCTCCGCTGAGGCATCTGAGTGTGGGGGTGGATGTAGCGTTAGCGGCCTGAGCACCGCAGGAGCCCAGCCGTGTAGGTCGATGCAGTCACAGCGATCAATGCCAGATCCGGGCCACATCGAGACCAAGAAGAGCAGTCGTCTGAGAATTATGAGATGCCCCCCACTCCTTTGGTCCCTCTCTGCTATGACCCAATAGCCTGACTGAGGAGAGGTGCACTGGTGCACTGAGAGGGGAGTTACAGCAGGGCCTGATCTCTCTCTCTCTCCCCCCCCCCTCTCTCTCCTTTTCTCAATTTCACCCCCCCCCCCCTTACCCCCTCGCTGGCCTCTTCCGCTCCCCCCCTCAGCGGACTAGGGTAGCCCACAAGGGGCAACAGAGAGGCTATTTTCAGTGTGTATGCCAGCTGTCTCTCTCTCTCTCTCCCTCTCTCTCTCTCTCTCTCTCCCTCTCTCTCTCTCTCTCCCACTTTCTTCACCAGCCCCTATAGTCCTCTTTCCTGCCTCGCAGCATTTTAAAAAGCACTGCTCCTTCGTTCTCCTCTCCTCTCCCCTCTCCTCCCCTCTCCTCCCCTCTCCTCCACTCTGCCCTGTGCATAATTGATAGACAAGCAGAGGTTGCCTTTTTACGTTAAAAAAAGCCCACCCTGAGATGGTAGTGGCCGAGAGTGAAGACGTCACCCTCTGCTCCGCTGCAGGGGACATCCTGTGCTCTGCAAGCGCTATGCAACCCTCGTACAATCTGGTGCGCGCATTCAAGCATTTTCAAAAAAATCTCATTCAAACATTTTCGAAAAAAAATCTTGTTGAAGCGAAGTCTAAGTCCACGGCACACAGTGCACTGCTTTAGTCAGACGCCAGCTCGCGCGGTACAGTTACACAGCCAGTAATCTCTCATCATCCAATAGAAAGTCAATAG
>NW_027468663.1:28581310-28606310 GCF_046254945.1 Alosa pseudoharengus
CTTCAGCCAGAGAGATCTGCTAAAGGTGAAATCACCTGGCTTAAGTACACAAGTTGGCAGAATGGCAGAAGTTTAAACTTTTGAGGCAGCAGTTTTCCACTTCAGGCTAACTCTTACAAAGCATTTGTGCCGTAATCTTCTGAGTGAAGGGAGAAAGGCAGTCTTTCAGCCCATTGTCTAGAAACCCTCCTAGGTAAAACCCTGCTCTATCTCGACGAGGGAATTAGCACCATCTGTTTCTATTACAGACGGGGGGGGAAGGAGTTTCAAATCTAATTTCAGTCCTTGGTAAGACATAATTGCGTAATAAGAATAATTTGCTAGGGATGAGACAAGGGGAGGGGAGAACTATGCTATGGAGAATCTAAAATTGTAATTGAGTATCAAAACATTTCAATGGCATACTTGAAACGCCACTGAAGTATGGGCATTTGTTGAATGAAAACAGTGATACCATTTGAAAAAGCCTGTCCTTGCATAACCTCCCCCCCTTTTTTTGTTGTTGTTGTGTTTTTTTTTTGTCTTGTTCTGTCCGCTCAGCTAGCTTCTGGATGCTCTTGCCTCCCGGAGATTCATCCTCTTCTCTCGACTGTCTCCTTTGATTACCTTTCCACACATAGAGAGCCACTGTTTTGGGACGAGACCTGGCTCTCCTCCAGTTCTTATCTGGGCCAGATCAGGGACCCAGTGTGCACCAGGCCGAACTTCTGCTCTCTCCAGACACCTACTGCATTTGAGCAGTTCTTCACAGGGGAAAGTATGGATTTCTTGCTCTCTCAGATTTATAGAGCCCAAGCTAATCATAGTTTCACCTCCGGAGTCTGGGTGTATATTGTCGCAAGTCATGAAAACAGACCTTTAAGCCAGCACTTACCAAAAGCTCTTCCTGCGTGATATATAATGCTGTGACCTTTATAATAATGGGTCTAAATTGCATTATCCTTTTCAAACAGAAGAGGACATCATTCATTATAGCAAATATGTAAAAAACAGAGTGCCCAGCGGAAGTTGTGTAGACATGAATGTTATTCTCAGACTGGAGAAACATTACAAATTCAATGATGACAGCTTCATTCTATATTGTATGTGTCAGATTGAATCATAAAAGTCAGATAAGGTTTACAAAGACATGTGCAGATGGTACTCCTTTACCTGTGTCCTGACAGTAATGACATTACTGCAACATTACATTAATTGTGTTGTGTTGTGTCTATTTCCCTTTAACATCATCAGTCAACAATGTCTGTCACAAACAGTTTCAAATTCATCCAGTGTTCTTCCACACATGCCTTCATACTACCAACATTACCACCATCTCTCATCATTATTTCAGTGTCATTAATTTTGTGAGTGCAATGTCCACGTGATGCATTGTGCTGAGCTTTTAAAAGAGTTCCAACTTTGATCTGTTTTATTCATTGCTGGGACTATTGCCTCCGGTTGGGTTTGTTCATCGTCCATCAGAGTCCTTATTTAATTACTCTGTTTCTTATTTCTGCTATTCATTCATGTATTTTCCCTTGTGTTCTGTGGCGGGCTTGTATGTATTGCATTGCTTAATTGCCGTCAATATTCCAAGTTACTGAAGCTGAATATTGCTTGGTTTGTTATTATCTTGTCTACATTATACACTATTATCTTATATGTCCATATTTATTTTATGCTGGTCTCTAGACGTTATTCTTGCACTGTTGCACTGTTGGACTTACTTATTTGCACCATCACCGTGATACTCACTCTCATAGAACACCTTACCATGCACACTGAATTACAGGATCAGTCCCTGCCCTGACATGCTTGATCATCCTTAAGCACACTATGTTGATATTTGATTTAGTTTATATAGTATATTTAGTATTTAGTATTTAGTATCTTAGTATCATGTTTATCTTCTACTGTCTCTACTGTACAGTGGAGTTTTTTATATGTATATTACAGTACTTTTCTGCTGTAAGTGCATGTTGTGTGTGATGTCTGTATGCTACTGAGACCTTGAATTTCCCCTTGGGGATCAATAAAGTATCTATCTATCTATCTATCTATCTATCTATCTATCTATCTAGAAATGCTTTTAAAAGTGTCTGTTTTGAATTAAGAAGCCGGCATCTCAATGAGCTTGATCTCGCTTGTCTGACAGACTACCGCTAAACAAACTTTTAGTGAAATCCAAAATGGTGGCTTTGGAGCACTCAAGGTGTAGACATGATCATTAGTGAAAAGATGGGGTCCTTCCTCAGCTAAATTTCAGTTCTGTTCACCGTGCATTTTTAGAACCTGCCTCTGATCTGTGAGTGGGTGAGCATCGAGGGCAGGGTGCTAGCCGGGTTGGCAGAGTGTGTGGGATGTGTCGCAGTGTGGCGCTGATGTGTGTTTGACCATTGGTGCGGTGCAGATGTAGGGGGTTGGTGGGGGAACTGCACAGGGTTGTAATTACACAGCGGAATCCATCACGAGGAATGGCTGCACGGCTATTGTTTTAGTTTAATTGCTACAGCGCTTTGAATTGTTCTATTAACGGCCGCCCTTGCTGCAGTGAAAATAACGTTTTAATCAGCGGCGATTTCCACTTCATCAGTAGGAATAAACAACTGGCCCACCTCCAGGTCTCCAGTCTCTGGCACACTGAGTGCTGGAGGCATATGGGAACGTGTATGCTCCTGTGTGTGTATGTGTGTGTTTGTGTGTGTGTGTGTGTGTGTGTGTGTGTATTTGAGCTTATGTCTCTGTGTTCGCTCTCTTTCTCTCTCTCTAACTATGTGCATGTATGTCTATGTGTATGTAAGCTTGTGTGCATGTGTGTGTGTGTGTGTGTGTGTATGTGCAAAAGCCCTTATTGACTCCGGACTCTGTTGATATTCCATTCCCTTTCACTTATGCCCCTTCCTGCCTCACTTGAGTGCACCCCCCCCCCCCCCCATTCCTCCGTGCCACCCCCCACGCCCCCCGGCACTCTGACCTGGTGCTGTATGTTCCCTCAAACCCTTGTCACCACGACGATGGATCTGACAGAGGTCATAGCCTTGGTGACAGTTACACGTGGCGTGAGAGACTACTCCCGCCTCCTCGACACCAGCAGTGCAATCTTATGGTAATGTACAGAGGCACACAGTAGGCAAACATTTGCCCTTTATTTGAAATGAAGAACAGTCTGATAGTGTTTTCTCCTTGTTATTATTGCTGAACTTGGTGTAATTTATGCTGTTGATTTTTTTTTTTTTTTTTTGGCTGCTTTAGCTTCAGGGATGGAGATATTTTGATTGATGAAAGAGGGGTTTAACTCCAATTGCTCCAATTCAGCATACTATGTGAATAAACATATTACTGGCAAGGTGCCGAGGGTTACCAACGCTGTGACAGACTGAACAGATTGCAGATAATGATAACGGCCAACGTCAGTTTTTTGTGATGCCTCACACTTGCGTCTGTCTGAGTGCAGGTGCTCCAAGGACAGTGTCACCTGCAGCTTGCGCTAGGTTCAAACAGAAGGCTCAGTGCATAAAATTATGGCTGAGAGCACCACGGCTGGATGAAGGAGCAGCGTCAGGTAGAAATTGTGTGCTGTCAAGTCAGATCAAGGCTGGCGGATGTAGATTTCAACACACACTTTGATCTGACGGAATGTACGCCGGAGCTGTTTTGGGGGCGGTTAAATGACGTGATTGATGTGTGTTCTTGTTCTAGGTGTATATCCCTCCAAAAGTAACGAGGCTTCACAAGATGATTGTCTACGAGCTCTTGTGTGATTCATTAAGGCAAAACGTCTGTCAAACTCCAACCAGAGAGAGATGGAGAGGGTGCTACTTGCCAGAGAGGTCGGGTTTACCCATATATTATTGTCAGTGAAATTTCCATGAAAGCTTCTCTTCAACATCCCTGATAAAGTATAAGCGTTCCCAAAAGCCACTATTAGTTTGCATTTTTATGTGCCAAGTATCAAAGCTCACTGATGATGAACTGCAGTCTTTTTTATTAAAATCAAAGCAGGTAAACAGTTTTCACCTACATGTAAAGCACCACCACAGATGGCTTTAATGGCTATTTAATAAGGGCATCAAGCCTTTGGATATGTACTAGCTCACAAGCAGACTGGATGAGTGGAGTTGTCTTCTAGGCTGACAGCTGACAGTAGCCCTCTCTTTCACTGGCCCTCACCAATGGCATGTTGATCCATCAGTTGTCGAGATTGTCAGTTTGTTGTCACAAGGAAGTCAGAGTCCAAAAGAGAAGAAGAGAGCAGAAATGTAACCTTCTCCGAATCAGGACACCATGTAGCTCATGTAGGATATCACATTTTTGGTATCCTGCTGTTACTTTTATAAGCCTATCTGCTGAGCATCTTTTAGACATTGTATTTCAGAGCACTTCATGCCAGACACAAAAGTCCATGTTATTCCAGGCTTATGGTAGTATTAGAATCAAGCATCATGCTACCAGGAGCTAATGTGTTGTGAGGTTTCCCCAAAGCATTATGTCTTCATACGTTATGCGCACTAATTGTATTACCCCCACATTTGTTACAGTGCTGTAAATGTTCATATATTCCCCGTGGAGAGTGGTTGTGTTGTTTCTGTTTTTAAAATTAATTTCACAGTAATTATTTAGACATTAAGGAGAGGCTTTTTTCCCATGTTACAAAGAAGCCAGAGAGATTACACTTCTGTCAGATGCACAAATTCACTTTGGGTGGTGGAGATAATAAACCAATTGTACTTATGCTGAGGGAAGAACAGAGCCCCAAGCACAGTACTTAAACATGTTATTTTTCAGTAAATGTTGTTGGGTGTATCTGTTGAAACTTGAAAACTGTTTTTTTTGGCAATTGGAATGTATTGTATGTTTTAGCATCAGGTGCATTATACCACCACACTCAATTCTCACTGGAATCTGCTAGACAACAAGTACCAAAACATGATTAGTTCATAGATTTTACATGTAAAATACATTTTATACAACCCCACCCCCATCTTGCCTGTTCATAATTCTGAGAAATTGTTGAATTGCATGTGTGCGTGTACGTGTTTATGTGTGTGTGTGTGTGTGTGTGTGTGTGTGCGTGCGTGCATGTGCTTGTGGGTGTGCCTGTGTGTGTGCATGTGCATGCATGCGTACATATTAGGGGTGTGAATCTCTCATGTAAAAGACGATACGATTCGCATCTAGATACATGGGCACGATTCGATACAAGAAAAGATACATGTTTATAAAAAATGATTCAGTACGATTCGATGCGATGCGATTTGATGCAATTCGATGCAGTTAAAGAATGGAAAGCATTCTGAAAGATTTTTTATCATTTGCTCAAGGTGCACATTAATTTTATATTATCAATTATCATGGTCATGGTTGTCAATTAGGCAAAAAAATGTGTGAATATGATTATCTAAACTGAGGTTTGTTTCATATACTGTATTGAAATGAAAAAAAGAATAGTCTACATTTCAGTCAAACACAGCAGCCAAATACAACATAAAAATACATTTTTATAGACTTTACAGATTTTATAGAGTTATATCTGATTGTTTTCATGGAGCTGTAGCCTTGTTGAGGTAAGACGATACCGAAATAAAATAAAACAGTGCTTAAGACACTCTTGGCCTTTTCTCATATACTGTAGCCTAAGCCTATCCTACAAGAATAAAATAGGCCTACAAATCAATGAACTCTCTGGGCTTATTTTGTTCCAACAGTAGACCGAATGCAGAAACCTATAATGCCACAAGTCTGAGTGAATATGAACAAAATCATTGGCTAATAATTTGTGCATCGTTTTAGCAGCAAGGGCCAAATTATTATTTAACATTAAGGAAATCCCTTCATCAAAGGTAAGGCTACTCTATCGTTGCTGTTTAGGAATGCTAAGAGTGTTTAATTTCGCGCTGGATTTCGAAAAACAAAAGCCGACCGAGTGCAAGTTGTCACATGCTTAAGTTGCAGTAGATGTATGGGTAATGAGGTCATTTGACAACTTTGGGCAATGAATGTAACCAAAAACGAACTGCATTACCCACAATTCCGTGCCACGTATAGTTTCAAAACCGGAAGTGGGATGAACGCGCTGCTTGGAACGTAAATGAGAGTCTGAGCGAGCAGAAAAGGTTGTGAACCGATTCATAACAAGTAAATAGATATAACGACCGGTTCATTTCAGTTTTTTTCCGATACGGGGCTTCACGTATCGATGTAGCCGTATCTTACACGTTAAAAACGGATACCGATACGTATCGGTAAATCTTTACACCCCTAGTACATATGTCTACTGTGTGTGTATGTGTCATACGTATGATTACTGTGAATGTATGTGTGTGTGTGTATATCTGTTTATGCACATGTGTGCATATGGAATTGGTAAATATGACCCCTGGAGGCAAACATATGCAAAAAAATGGTCATCCTAGGCCCTACGGTTCTCAATATATTCACAGAAAACTCTGTTGGTGTACGGTCACTAAATGTACACATAAATTAATTTATTGCATGGCCCCCCATGAACAAAAGTCCACGAAACTTGGCATGCATTCAGATGGTGTCATAATGATCCTACACTTTCAATTTAGTGCAGTTTTGACCATGTCAGCCAGAGATATTGTGATTACAACACCTATTTTTTTGCTTTTTAATTTTTAACTAGGTAATGGGATGGGTGGACATGTCCCCTTAAGACCAACATACAAAAAAATGTGGTCCTCCTAGGCCCTACGGTTCTCGAGATATTCACAGAAAACTGTGTCCGGCCACCTACAGGCCAGTTGGTGCACAGTAGCATAAATTAATTTATTGTATGGACCCCCATGTACGGAACTCCACAAATCTTGGCGTGTATTCAGAGGGTGTCATAATGATCCTACACTTCCAATTTCGTGCAGTTTTGACCATTTTAGGTCACAGATACCTGCG
Organism: Alosa pseudoharengus; assembly: GCF_046254945.1. NCBI lineage: Eukaryota > Metazoa > Chordata > Actinopteri > Clupeiformes > Clupeidae > Alosa > Alosa pseudoharengus. The sequence continues at coordinate 28,588,205 of NW_027468663.1, forward strand.
ATTACAACACCTCATTTTTCGTTTTTAACTAGGTGGCGCTATACATTAAATTAATGGGTTGACATGGCCCCTTAAGATCAACATACAAAAAAAGGTGGTCTTCCTAAACCCTACGGTTCTCGAGATATTCACAGAAAACTGTGTCCGCCCTACCCTCCTTTCCGGGGGTCCAGTCCAACGGGGGGGCTACAGATCAAAACAAAAAACGATGGTTCCATGCTATCCTTGTGGGGCTACATGCCCACCAAGTTTCGTGCACCCCGGTCTTTCAGTGTCCCGGAAATCCTTGACGGAAAATTGGCCATGCGAAAAAGAAAAAAAAGAAAAAAAAATTGCTGCGCGGCGGTCATAATAAGAGGTGGAGTAAGTAGGGACAGTAGTCCAAAATGACCCACAGGGTTAATACTACTAGGCCATGCACAATTCCAAAGATTCACTGGAAGCCCTGATACTCAACCTAACGTCACTCACTACATCTCTATGGCTTAACTTTTTACTTTTTAGTCTTCATTTGCTTCGTGTAACCCTTGACCTATCTCTCAGGAGTAAAATTAGCGTCTGCAAAAAAGGTCTATGACATTGCAGCACTCGCATACAGTAAAATCCAGAGGGTGGGGGCGGGTCTGTGGGGGATCTCCTGAGGGGCAATCATTAGCAGCGATCTGCAACAACATTGCTGGCTATTATCCACTGATGGTCTGCCCACGTTGTGGCGTGCCTCCACCATCAACTTGACTATCCACTGCTTAATGGCATGGAACCGCCGCAGGAGAGAGATCTAATGTGAGGTAATGGAGATACCACTCATTAGCGCTAGATGCTGATAGAGAAGTTAAGACTGTACAGGCTATTGGTGATGATTTCAGTAATGTAAGCTGAGACAGGCTTTGGTGTAATAGAGACAGTTTTATGTTTCACCTTTACCTACCGCTATGTGTTCTCTCCATGCTTACCCATTGGTGTTGAGGCTTGGCTGACCCCATGCTGGGATGTGTGTTCCCTGAAAGCTTTGTTGAACATATACCATTATTAAATGGGTGTTCGTTTTGAGCAACCCCCCTCTCTCTCTCTCTCTTAGAATGTAACTGCAGACATTAATGTGAGCAATCTCATTTTTTCCCCCAGCATGTGGAGACTCTGCTGCATCCATGCTGAGCTGGCCATTTCTCTGACACGGTGGCTTTGGAATGTGGGTCAAAATGGCTTTCACAGGTCTCAGGGACAACTCTGTTTGAAATTTGTTGTGCAGGAATCAAGTCACTTGGGGAAAAAAACTCTGAGCCCATTTGAAGAGAATGTACAGTCATAACGTAAAGAGGTTGCTGTGTATTGTTTGTCTGTCCTTAGCCAAACTGAATCTAAATGGCAGCAGATAGCAGACATGAGCAGTCTGTGAGCAGACATTTACACACGGTAATGGATCCTGCCTCTGTTGAGCGTTTCCCCTTGAGGTCCCTGCCAGCCAGGTGATTGCTTTCTTTGTCTAAACTGCATCCACAAACATAAAATAAACACATCCATAAAATGCTGAATCCTTCCCAATCCTTCCCAATCGTCCTAAAGTCATTTACCCCCTGTGCTGACTCTCTCCTTCAACACCACTCTAAACTCTAAACTTACACAACTTAAAGACCCCCTATGCAACTTTGCTGTCTTCTCACTTTTTGCGCGCAATTTTCTCTGCAAAGCTCCCCCTACTCGGTCAGTCTGTCGTTTCCGCTTTTCTTGTTCCTCCGACACCGGTTTACTCGCTTTCTGCTTCTTTCTGCTGGCTCTGCCATGACGAATGTCTGAGAAACTCCATCGCTGCCTTGTTCTAGCCGGTGCCTGCCGTGTATGTGTTTTTGTGCTGTAAAGCAATTCATTACATCGCGAGACTGCGAGACTTTCTGACTCTGAGGCCGGCAGCTCGCCTGCCGAAAGTTGCAAGGCTGCTTTTTCCGCTCACAGGTGCTAGGGGGAAGCGAGACGGCCACCATTCACCCCCAAAAAGTCATATAACCATTCCAATGACTCCAAAGCTGTTAAGATAAATTAAGCTAAAAATGCATAGTTACCCTTTAAGGGTGAAACAGATCTGGTCTCTGAATTGACATTGATATGGCAGGATAAGGCAAGATACAATAAGTGTAGGTTGGATATGCAAAGATAAGTAACTAGGTTAATTATGGCAAAAATGTGGCAACTCTAGGTCAGATATGGCAAAGATGTGTTAAATATTGGTTGAATATGGAACGGAAATGGTGAATGTGGGTGGAATTTGGGTGTCAGGAGCTTTACAGACCTGCTGCTAAAAACAGGAACAGCCGGTTAGATTTTACAGTGCTGAGAATGGAGTGATGTGCCTCTGCTTCTGCTTCAGTGAGCCCCTCATGAGTGGGTTGAGCCTGAGGTTGGACTAGCCATTTTTTTTTTTTGCTTCTTTTTTCTCTTTCTTCTCTTCTTTTGGTGTTGTAGCTGAGAGCAGTGTCCCTGTGAGAGTGTAAGCAGCAGTTCAGGGAACTCCGTGTGTGCCACCCCGTGACCATGGCAAGCGGATCATAGTGGAGGAGAACGTAGCATGGCAGTCGCGGGGAGCCAGGAAGAGAGGGAGAGGCCAAATGTAGAATATGGAGGAGAGAAAAAGAGGGATTGAGCCACAGAGAGTGGGAGGAAGAGAAATAGGAAGGAGGGAGTGAAAGAGAGAGAGAGAGAGAGAAGTGAACAGACAGGAGAAGGAAGCATGAGGGGAAAAAAGAGAGGGATTTAGAGATTGCGAGAGAGATGGAGAGACAGGGACATGGGGGTGAGTCCAGCACCTGGATAGCAGCATTAGTGGCTGAATATTTAATGTGGAGAGAACAGAGGTCGTCTGGAGTGGGTGGAGGAAGGATGTGGATGGGTGTGTGTGGTGGGGGGGGGTGGCTCTCACAAGAACCGGCCCAGGGGAGGGCTTCTGGGCACTATTAATAGCCTCCACTCTCCTCTCCTCTTTCTCTCTCTCTCTCTCTTTTTCTCTCCCATCCTCCCTCCCTTCATTCCTCTGCCTGCACAAGTGTTCATGGAGCACTGTGGAGCCTTTTCCTCAGTCTCGTCCACAGGAATCTCCTCTCTCTCCTGCCTGGTGCTTGGCGCCTGGTGCTGCCCACTGGGGAACCAAACCACTCCTGAACTCACTGTGTGAGGCCCGTTGTGTTAAAGCTTTTCTTTCCTGCTGTGAGTAATTTTCGTCTCCAGAAAGGCGGAGGAATATAATGACTTTCCCCTTTTTATTAATTCTCATGTAATCGTAATTAGGACTCCTGAAATGAGCTTTGTATTTTGCATAACAAAAGGGGAAGGGGGGCTCAGAGAAAAAGACACTGAAAGCGAGCCATCATATGTGGTTTTGTGAGGTCTAAAGCTAATAGGGTTGGTTGCGAGGTTTTCTATTGTTACCAATATGGGTTTCTTTTCAAAAGTGTAGTTTGCCATGTGATATTGTAATCCCGCAGTTTTACAAGAGCAATTATAATAATTGCATTCCTCCCCACTCCCACCACCAATCTCTACCTCCCCACTTCCTACCTCCTCTCAAAGCCCTGGCAAAATTAATACGGATTGTCTCTGACTATTGAATTTCCTCTCTCTGTGCCAGCCTGTTCATTTGGCTTATGAGCACCGGGGTAGCAGCCATCCGCCAGGGCCCCGCTATTGCTGTTTATTAGCTGAAGGGTCAAATGGATGGTGCTGCTATCTCCCCAATGCAATTAGGTGGTCCCTATCTAAATGAAAGCCTCCTATAGAGGATTGTGTGTGTGTGTGTGCACATACTGTATGTGTGTGTGTGTGTGTGTGTGTGTGTGTGTGTGTGTGTGTGTGTGTGTGTGTGTGTGTGTGTGTGTGTGTGTGTTGGGGGATGTATCAAGCTTCTTTCAGTGCGACAATAAACGCTGCCCTTGGGTTTCCTCTCGGACTCATAAACCACTGTCCAGCAGCCGGCTAAACTAGCCTGCCCTGAGGAACTGCTGTGTTTCATGAAATGGAATGGAAGGGGATAAAACATAAGAGGTGGACGTATAAAGCCGTCTGTTTTCCGCGTGTTTGCTAAGGTTCAGCCCTGAGGTGTCAAAGTGAAAGCTGTGCCTGCTGCTCAGAGGTGAGGCCATATGTTCACTTAAGCACTGAGGTCTTTGAGAATGACCTTTGTGAGTGTATACTGAAGTCGAGTTTATTTAAGTAGCACATTTTAAAAACCATCAAAAACTGTGCCAATGTGCTATGCAAATTAGGGTTAAATACATCAACAAAAGCACTCAAAACAAAAACTGAAACAGTGAGAATAACACTAAGATTAGATTAGAAAAAGTAATAGTATCACTATTATGGTTACCACTACTTCTACCATACAACCAGTAACCACAACAACAATAACAATACGATCAATAACAGCAGTATGTACCCGATTATATTACCCTTTGGCCCCCTGTTGGTCAAGGGCAACAAACACTCAGAGGAGTAGATGGCAAATATTGTGGACACTGTAGGCCAGATTTATCAAGGCATTAGAGTCCATTTCAGATGTTGTCACTACCTGCACCTGTAAACACGGCATTGAATGTATAGGAGTGCTGAACTCATGCATAAGGATGACTCGTTCATGGGAAGGTCGAGAGAAAAGTGGGGATACCGTGCAAAAACATGAAGGAGTAGTGTGAAGACTGATTGATTAGGTATTGATTATATGTATGAAAACAGCTTTGTGCTGAGACATTTCTGCATTTGAAAAGCAAGTCTAGCAAGCAAGATTGCAGTATTATGTCAATAGGAGAAACTCTCAGAAACAACAGAAGCAGAATTCAGAGCACCAGTTCTGCTTCTGTGTATCCTGTCAAAAGCAACCTTTAGTTTTGTTTGCTTTTTAATGTCTTACTGTTGCTTTTTCACGTCATCCACTCCCTTATACCTGCTAGACAATTGCATCTGCCACAGCCTGCACCAATAGTTTGAGTTTTATTTTGTGTGGAGTAGAATTACTGCATTCATTGACTTATTTACTTATTATCATGTGTTATATTATTTCATGATCACTAAACTTTTGATGCCTTTTCCTGTTGCCACCGATTGACTCAGTTCTATTATGTCTGTGATTGAATGACACCATTCCGTTGTGGCTAGTGGAGGGCCGTGTTCAGCGCTGTTAACCTGATGAAGTGAATGCTTAGTTCAATCCCACGTGAAACGCCAAGGCACAGTGTGCTCTTTCTGCGGACTGACAAAGATTCAGGTTACGCTGTCATAGTAAATGCACTCCTGTGTGACAACCTGGGCAGGTGCTTCTAAAGGAACAGAAATGTGTTGTTGTTGTGTGTGTGTGTGTTTGTGTGTGTGTGTGTGTGTGTGTGGGGGGGGGGGGGGTAGAGAAGGAAAGAAAAAGACTGAAAGAGAGAGAGATGACTTCCATAAACTGCCTCCCTGTGCTAGGGAGGATTTATAAGGTATGAGTTCAGTCAACGGCTCTCTCAGCAGTCAGCAACCTTGATTTATCATCTTTTCAATCCTTCATGGACAATCCAACATAGCAGGAAAAAGCAACTGAAAGAAAGAAGCCTGTCTCAAGAGGGATCAAAGGATAAAGATAAGAGGTGCCGGCTCGCTCGTAGAAATTGAAAGGTAATGGGCAGTGCTTTGGTGCTCCTCTTCGTCATCCTCTCCTCCTCCTCCTCTTTCTCCTCCTCTCCCAACTTCCCTCTTTCTCTGGAGGGCATAGCAAGGAGCCCACAGTGGAGTCAGCAGGTCATTACTGAAGAGTTGCTGCTGTGATCCACTGTGTAGTCAAAATGACAATGGCTAGAATAGAGCACTACAGTTGGGAGAGGGAGAGTACTACTGAAGGGCAGGTCACTACAGTTGGGAGAGGGAGAGTACTACTGAAGGGCAGGGCACTACAGTTGGGAGAGGGAGAGTACTACTGAAGGGCAGGGCACTACAGTTGGGAGAGGGAGAGTACTACTGAAGGGCAGGGCACTACAGTTGGGAGAGGGAGAGTACTACTGAAGGGCAGGTCACTACAGTTGGGAGAGGGAGAGTACTACTGAAGGGCAGGTCACTACAGTTGGGAGAGGGAGAGTACTACTGAAGGGCAGGGCACTACAGTTGGGAGAGGGAGAGTACTACTGAAGGGCAGGGCACTACAGTTGGGAGAGGGAGAGTACTACTGAAGGGCAGGGCACTACAGTTGGGAGAGGGAGAGTACTACTGAAGGGCAGGGCACTACAGTTGGGAGAGGGAGAGTACTACTGAAGGGCAGGGCACTACAGTTGGGAGAGGGAGAGTGCTACTGAAGGGCAGGGCACTACAGTTGGGAGAGGGAGAGTACTACTGAAGGGCAGGGCACTACAGTTGGGAGAGGGAGAGTACTACTAAAGGGCAGGGCACTACAGTTGGGAGAGGTAGAGTACTACTGAAGGGCAGGTCACTACAGTTGGGAGAGGGAGAGTACTACTGAAGGGCAGGGCACTACAGTTGGGAGAGGGAGAGTACTACTGAAGGGCAGGGCACTACAGTTGGGAGAGGGAGAGTACTACTGAAGGGCAGGTCACTACAGTTGGGAGAGGGAGAGTACTACTGAAGGGCAGGGCACTACAGTTGGGAGAGGGAGAGTACTACTGAAGGGCAGGGCACTACAGTTGGGAGAGGGAGAGTACTACTGAAGGGCAGGGCACTACAGTTGGGAGAGGGAGAGTACTACTGAAGGGCAGGGCACTACAGTTGGGAGAAGGAGAGTACTACTAAAGGGCAGGATAAGCCTTCCCAAGTGCTGCTGGGAAAGGTAGTTTTGATCAATCCTCACCGCCCCCACCTTTTCAGTCACTGACATGAGAACTTGCAAAAAATAAATAATGGTTACAGTATACTTAAGTTCAAGGTATCTTAACATAAGAGTGACATGACACTGTCATAAACGTGTCATAAACATTATAAACAAGTCATAAACGTTTATGACATAACGCTTCTGTCACTCGCTTCTGTCAAGTGCCAGATAGCTTCAAGTACCTGAAGTAGAATTGAAGATTGTGTGCTTGAGAGAGGACTGACTGATGCATTCATTGAGAGACATCAGTGAGAAATCACTGATGACTAATGAGGTCTGGTAAGGCTCTTTTGATGCCGGTATGAGAGAAATTAATTTGTCACTCAAATTTGCCATTCATATATTTCACACATAATGAGCTGTACCCAGACTGGAAGCAGTCATCATCAAACCTTCGGTCTGGACCCATACTGAAGCACAAGCAAATGTCCTGCAGCTAAATGTGGACGTAACTGCCCTCTCCACATCCCATCTCCAGCACAACTCGGGGACTCGCGCTAAACTTTTCCTGGCAAATACTGGAGTGTTTTGTTGCAAAAGTCACGGGAGCGAGGCGCAGCATGAACAGTGACGCAAGTGTGTATTCAAGCTGGCTCTCTCCGATTGACTCACTCCCCTGATCCCTCCGAGCTTGCGCTCAAATCGGCCCTCTGAAATACCACATCTGTCAGGCCCGATTTAATACTTCCACTTCAAATTAAATGGATGTCTCCAAAATCTTCTGCACACACACAAGAAAAACCTGGACAGATTAAAAACTGTGTGCTCAAAGGGGAGGGGTTGGGTGGGAGGGGGGGTCTGGGGGTGCTCAATGTAGGCCAAATGAACAAGCTGCACTTCTTGGGGAAGTGGAGAGGGTGAAGATGGCGTCTGCTTTGCATGGCTTCTGCTGACATGATTGAAATCTTTGGCTGGCGGCCCAGCGCGATGCGGTGACTCTTTGCCTATATGGTGCTGTGCCATTCGCTGTTGTCTGTGACACTCACTCTGACCCTACTGCCCTTCCTGCATCTAATCTCCGGGGGGGTCGGGGGTGGGGGGGGGGGGGGTGGATGTGCATTTGTAGCGACAGATGGAGCGGAAAATAGTTTTCTGCGTGTGACTCCTGAGCGCTAAGTGGAAATATTCTCCTGCTTGCCGTCGTATTTTATACAAACACACCCCACCCACACACATTCATAAATACAGACACACACTGTGGTTATTAGAGTTGTTCTCATGTTGGATTTCCCCCCTCCCTTCACTTGCTCTCCTTTAGTACTCTTGCATACTCTATTTCTCCCTCTCTCTTTTTCTCTTTCTCTCTCCTCTCTTCTCCAGTTCACTCCATTTCCGTGTGCCGTCTAACAGAATATTTGGATGGCTTTGGGGGTGCAGGACTCTGCCATCCTTATCTCTCTGCTCACACGCTGCCTGCCGTGTCTCTCTTATTATTATTTTTTTCCTCCGCTACACCTTGTTGCCCGGCGCCCATTGTGGCGGTCGTTTAATTTCGATAAGGCATTGAGGGGCTAATGTAAAGGGGAAATCTGAACTGCGGGCCCAGGCTGGGGGAAGGGGGGGGGGGGTGGTTGCGGAGGGTAAATTGTTATTTCACCACTGCAGGAGGAGGTGAATGTGTTTTCTATTTTTAATGGTTAAATCAGATTTACAAAGAAAGTGAGGAAGGAAGAGAGGGAGTGACTGAGAGAAAGAGAGAGGGAGACACAGAGAAAGGAAGACAGTGTGAGAGTTGAAGGATGGCATTGAGATGAGAGAGAGAGAGAGAGAGAGAGAGAGCAAGAGAGAAAGACAAAGTGGGCAAGAGAAAAAGACTAAATTAAATTGAATGAGAAATTAAGAGGTGAGGGAAAAGAAGTGAGTGAGGCAGAGAGAGAGAGAGGGAGAGAGAGAGAGAGAGAGAGGGGATGGAAAGAGAAAAGTTTGGCTTATCAGGATGCGACAGCAGGCGAGTGCACACTGCGCTGGACCGCGGCTGCTGTTTGTTCTCTCCACTGCTGCCCGCCTCTTAAGTGATATCAGCCGTCACGGGGTCAGAGTGCCTCGGCTTTTCTCCAGCGATCCCCCCCTCCACCCTCCACCCAAATCCCAAAAAGGGACAGGAGGCAGAGCTCCTGGGAGCTCCAGTCGCCTGCAAAGTCCAACCCACTAGAAAAAAGGACACAATGGTCAGACAGCCTCCATTGTTGTGTCTCGCTGTTGCTGTGTTGTCAACAGATTTTTTATTTTTTTTTGTCTGGGCCTCAATTGCACAGAGGGTTTGTCTGGCGTAAGCTAAGGTGAGGCTCGCCCTTCCCTCTGAGTCTGTGTTCCTCCCCGGATCAACAGAGAGCAACCAGGCGGGAATTGAAACACCTGAGCACAAAGACTGATGTTTGCCGCTGCGACTGTGTGAATAGCCATGACTCACAGCAAAGCTTATATAAGCCAGCAAACAGTTTATCACATGGTGTGATGTAGTGTGTACCGAACGCAAGTCAAGGTGTTTAGGTTGAAGGTGGAGCCTGCAATTCTAATTCAGAATGTCCACATAAAACTCTGGTGTTTGCATACTGTTCTGGCTCTGTAAATGGGGAAACAAGCTGAATAGCTTGGGCCAAGCCATCAACAGCTCCAGCCAATTTGCAAGTTGCTTGAGGAGCATGGATGGGAGTGGTGTACTTTGATTGGCTATGGAGCTCAGTTATCTTTTTTTCCCCATAATGGCAGATTCTGCATGTTGCATAGTGGGAGACACTTGCCACACAGCAGAGACCCAGCACACTCATGCATGCTGCCCGTGCTGCGGTGTTGCCGCGGTGTTCAGAAATGAAAAACAGATCAGCGAGATGGATAAGTGGTACGGAGCATTGAGTTTGCAAATGTGTCGATGGATTTGGACCTCTGTGCCCTCCGGGTGTCTCCTAAAATATTCTAGAAAAGAGGAAAAGCTATCAAAAAGTCGCAAGCAATAGCAAACTATAAAAAGTGAGAGAGAGAGAGAGAGATAGAGAGAGAGAGAGAGAAGCGGTAGGAAAAATCATTCTCTTGCTGTGCCCTCTCTCTCAACGTGAGTCCATTGCAGCAATGAAGCAATTACATGTGGAGACAGGCCATTCTTCGTCTCTCAGCAAGACACTGGCGAATGGTTAAGGCAAACAATGTCCTGTATTATAACATTGGGTACAGTGGCGACATGTAGCGAGAAAATCATAGCAACAATAGCACACCGAGATGGCAGCAAAGCCCATTACTTGCACTTTAGAATCTCACCTCCGCCCTTCTCTCATTTAGGTTCTATTTTCTTCCCCTCTTTTTTGTTTTTCCTTTTATTTTCTTCTTGGCTGCAGGAGAAATCTGCGCTTTCAAGATCCATGGGCAGGAGGCCCCATTTGAGGCAGTGGTGCTAAACCGCACATCAGGCGAGGGCGTCCTGAGGGCGCGGAGCCCCATCGACTGCGAGCTGCAGAAGGAGTACACCTTCATCATCCAGGCCTACGACTGTGGGGCCGGAGATACCGGTGCAGGCTGGAAGAAGTCTCACAAGTGAGTAGCACGCTTCTCTGTTCACCATTTAGCAGTCATAATAGTTGTCACAATGCATGAATTTCCCCCTATTCTTTGTTTTCTTCATTTCTTTTGTTTAGTTGGTTAGGCAGTGGGCCTTGTTGCACTGTGAAAGTCATGTTTCTTTATTGGTCCATGTGCTGTTGTACAGAAAGTGAAAATGGCTTGGGTCTGTCTGAATTAAATGGGGATACTTGGACATCTGTTCTTTTTAAATAAATAAATAAGGGTTTGATGTGTAATCTGATGCTGTGATTAAGAATTTGTTATACACTTCTGGGTCTTCCATTACACAAGAGTAATGTAACTTGTCTACTTTTGACAAATCTTCAGTATGTTTGGAAAAAGCAGATGATAAAATATTTAATTTCATGCCTAAGAGGCTTTTTTGCCCATATTAAGTGTCTGTTTTTTGTTAAAGTGCCTCAACGGTCCTAAAAATACTGCCATTGGAACACAGCTGCAGAGCTGCAAAGTGCACCCTTACGACTGCCAAGATAATGACAAAACCTCTTTCGCCAATGCTGTTTCTCTAGTGTCTTTATGTTCACATAGAGCTGATGTTGTGTCACCTTGAGTAAAGATAATCCTTTGAACTACTTTACAAACTTGCATTTGTTTGTATTTCATCCAGTGTTGGTGTTGTTGTTTTTAGTAGACTGGATGTTAATGAGCTCCAACCATGTTTAAACATCTATGATGAAACGTTCCTGAGGGCTAGATTGTTGCTCCGAACTGACTGTGGCTCAGAGGCTGCTTTGGTATTTTCAGGTGGCTATGTGTGCTTTTTGTATAAGCAGTCAACAGATGACAACAGTGGCTGTTTTAAGGTTCACTACCTGTATAAAACCCATGGACATATTTTTGAGTTGAGTGGAATATTTAAATAGTGGTGTTGATGATGATGATGGTGATGATCTTGTGACATGCTTGTACATTGTTGTAATAACAGGCTTATAAACTATTCTCTAGTTTAAAGAGAAGAAAACTCCTCCAATACCTGCCTAATGCTTAGCCCTCAGTAGTTCTGTATTGATGACCTATCAAGATGTTTGCAGAGCTTGCCGGAAGCTGTCGTTGTGCTTGACAAGTTGGGCACAATGGTGGCTGAGGCAGCAGCTGGGAGATGAAGTGTGGAGAGCAGTGCTTCAGGCCCTGAGAGAGAGAGAGGGGGGGAAGGGAGAGAGAGAGAGAGAGAGGGAGGAGGGAGAGATAGAGAGAGGAGGGAGAGAGCGAGAGAGAGAGAGAGGGAGGGAGGAGGGAGCTCTGTTTGTGGTTTCACATCTTGGGTATTCGTGATGAATGGCTTTTGACGCAGAAAGTTGTCAGTTGTGTGTGTGTGTGTGTGTGTGTGTGTGTGTGTGTGTGTGTGTCTGTGTCTGTGTGTGTGTGTGTGTGTGTGTGTGTGTGTGTGTGTTTGTGTGTGTGTGTGTGTGTGTGTGTGTGTGTGTTTGTGTGTGTGTGTGTGTGTGTGTGTGTGTGTGTGCTATCCTAATGAAAAGCGGGTGCTCCTGTCTGTGAGTGGGAACAGCGTCCCTGCAGGATATTCTAAATGCAGGTCTCATTAAGTTAATGTCTTCAATTAGGAAGACATATGAAAGATAGAGACAGCATTACTTATCATCAAACAAGGTCATAGACAAGAGAGAGAGAGAGAAAGAGAGAGAGAGAGAGAGAGAACACAGACCAGGTTGACTATGTGTTTTTGGAGTAGACTGTCCAATTGTCAACGATATGTCATACTCATGAAATAAGAGAGGGAAAACAGTCTACTACTATTTTTAGCTTGCTTGAACTTATTTCAGATTGAAGCTCTACTACAAATAGTTTGGATAAAGAGTAACTACATGCAGCATTAGACTCTACCTGCATTGACACATGAAAATGCCATATTCATATTTACTCAGATATCAATCACATCATTCTTTATTAAAGAAATGTTGTTATATAGGGATGCTGTATAGTAATGGCTCTCTCTGAGTTTCTTGTGCTTGGATTATTTACATCTCTATGGCTCTTGGCATCAGTTAGTGGTATCAAATGTGATAAATAGCAATCTAATGGATTATAAATGAGTCCTAATTGCAGAGGAATTATCTCTCATTTGGTTCAGTGATGAATTGCTCTTTCTGGAGGAAACCTTTAAAAACCTGACTCGTGCCAAAAGCACTTTTTAATTCTATTATATCTATATAGGATTTTGCTACATTAAATAAAAGGCGGAGACTTGGTTATTACAGCTTCCCTCCTTCTGTCTATCTTTGTATATGTGTCTGTCTGCTTCTCTCTCTCTCTCTCTTTCTTTCTGAGTTTCTACTCCTTTTATCCCCTTGTTTTTTCTCACTCCCTCTGCCCCTCTGTTTCTCTTCTGTTTCTTGTTAACTCTGAGGTTGCATGTTCCAGTTCAAAGCCACAACTTTGTGTATAACCATTATCGGAACTCCCCCTATTACCGTCGGTCGCGTATTTCCACCGTCTTGCGTGTGTGTGTCACTTAATATCCATTTCTATACAAACCAAGACAGCGGACTCCTAAAGAAACGCAACCACCCACACATAGGTGTATCTAAATAAGCTATGTACCAAAAATGACATTTTAGCATGACTCTAAGAGCTGTAAACAGTGTTGTAAGGCTGTGTGTACACAACCTTGGAGCTTGGAGCGCCAGTGGAATTTTAATTTCATGACGAGAATTCTCGGTCTAACCGTTCATGTGCCGTTGAAACGGCGTAAATAGGCAACCCATCAGGCCAGCACTATAACTCCGAGCGTGGTAAACAAAATCGGATATTTCAAGCAGTAAATGCTCCCGTTAAGAGTCAAACCAGATTTTGTTCAAATCTAAACACCTATGGCTACTGAAAAATGTAAGGTTCATATAGCAAATGTTATTTTGAAGTGTTAAAAAACCGTTGTTTTAGAATTTCTGAACAAAAGTGGTGATAATTGGGGGTGTTACGATAGGTGCCTTAGAATATTTCAGTTTCTCATCTTTCTCATGTCAAGATCCATTTTTTGGAATACCTCAAATGTGTGGTTGCTGTCAAGGCTGTACTGTCCTAGCAGATCCAGGATGTGTCCAGACCATCTGCACATATTATTCAAAGTGGGGTCAGGTTTAGCTTTAGTTTTTACCATGGTAATGATATGAATGTAGACAGGTTTTTTGTCGAGTTGAATCCTTGATTCAGCCTAGGGCAAGGATGGGCAATTATTGGCGGTCCATGGGCCGCATGCGGCCCTCCTCCTCACTGAGTGTGGCCCACTGATACATTTTCAAATGTCATTAAAATGTTGGTTTCCACCACATCTGGTTTTTACATCTGAACCGGATCCTTATTGTAACGATGCGCTCCACCGATAGGGGCACTTCCTATTTAAAAATTCCAGGGTCGCGTTTTCTTCACTACAGCCAGCGAGGAAGAGATACAGAGAGCTATGACAGAGACTTTCTACTGAGGAGGCACAGCACTCAAAAAATCCTCCATAGAAAGGCATGGGGTTAGTTTGTAACGCCAATATGGCAGTTGTCTACATATACTGTATCCTGCCCCTTCGGCGGTCCAAAGTCGACATGTGAATACATTGTGCCAATCATGTGATGTGTTGTGATCTTGCCGCTGGAGCGAGGTTGGTGTTGTGAAGACTTGCGCACACGCAGTTCTGCTTGAAATAAATGCCCGATTAGTGCCCAAAATGTGTTTCAATATGGCCGTATTTTTGTCAGGGAAAAGTCATGGAATTTTACATTTTACTTAGCGTGGGAACCCTGGTAAAGATACACTAACGACAGAGCCTTTTTTAGATTATAGTGGCTTATTTGATGTGGTTTAACCTTCTAACACTGTTCCGGTCAAAAATGACCTATTTACACATTCCCTGTACCATAAATATGGCATTTTTTTTATCAGATTGCCTCAAGATCTTATGATATCCTTCACAAAAGGCTTTTGAACACATAGAATTTATTTTGACTACTTTCTTTGAATTTTGAGTGATTTATTCAACGTAGAAACACTTTTTTTGTTTACGGTCAAAAATGACTGCCATAGGAAATGAATAGGAAAGAGTATAATTTTCATCCAGGAGATAAAAGACATCTCCTTACACACACTCCTACAACTTACCACCAATGTTCCCACACACATGCACACATATAGTACACACACATGTACACCCACTCACAGACACACACACACACACTCAGTACATGTTGTCAGTTCATGTTGTCATGTTGTCATGTTGTCACTTGTACGTGTGAACCACCAATGTTCACACACATTGGCATTCACACACATACAGAAACACACCCACCCACACACACACAGACACACACACACACACATACACACACACACACACACACACACATAACACACACACACACACACAGTTCATGTTGTCAGTTTATGTTGTCATGTTGCCACTTGTGCATGTGAACCACCAATGTTCGCACACACAGGCATGCACGCACACACAGAAACACACACACCCCACACACACACACACAAACAGACACATACACACACATGTACACACACACACACACACACACACACCACACACACACACACACACACACACATACAGTTCATGTTGTCAGTTCATGTTGTCACATGTGCAGGAAAACCAATGTTTGCACACACATGCATGTACACACACGGAAACACTCACACTCACACACACACACACACACACATTTACACCCACTCTCTCTCTCTCAGTCTCTCTCTCTCTCTCTCTCTCTCTCTCACACACACACACACACACACACACTTAATGTTGTCAGTTCATGTTGTTGTGTTGCCACTGAGCATGTGAACCACCAATGTTCGCACACATTCATGCACATACAGAAACACACACACCCACACACACAAACGCACATGATGTAGATGTTAATGTTCTAATAAGGGTCTGTTTACAATAATGTTCTATTAAATAATACTTTTTGTCATGGTATTGGTATTTAAGAGCAGTTAAAACTGTCCGGTCAAATTTGACCGCGAACAGTAAATTAAGGGGGGTTAAATAGGTTAAAGCAACACCAAAGAGTTTTTTATACCTTAAAATAATGTTTCCAAAATCGTTTCAGTGGTTCATCAATTCGTAACAGGGTGAGCGGCAATTCTGCATTCGCTTCGCGGCCCTCTATCGGCTATAAACGCACTATGTAAGTTTGCCAGATCGGGTAGCGGATCTGTAGTTCGATGGAATGAGACATAAGAAACTACAAATTTGACTTGCATCTGATGTCGCAATACATTGTACTTTTATAAGTCATGCAAAATATTCTACCTTGTCTGTGGACATTGTTATTTGCAAAGCTGGTGCTGGATAAACAAATAGCGTGCGTGCGACAGAGGGAAAGTTCTTTGGTGTTGCTT
The DNA here is from genome assembly GCF_046254945.1 of Alosa pseudoharengus. NCBI lineage: Eukaryota > Metazoa > Chordata > Actinopteri > Clupeiformes > Clupeidae > Alosa > Alosa pseudoharengus. Next base: position 28,603,971 of record NW_027468663.1, read on the forward strand.
TAATGCAGAAAAAGACCCTGGGGTCTATTTTTGCTGGAGTTACACTTTCAGTCGGTCTTTTCAAAAATGTAATTTTAGGATAATTTTCTTTACAAAGAGACTTACAATTCCAATTCTAGATCCAAGTCAGCAAAGGTTCTTTTAGTTTGAACTCTCTCACATCTTTTGGATGTAAGATCAAAAGTGTTTTTACTAAAAAAAAAAGGGGGGGGTTGGCTTTGATTCGAGCTGTTCTTTAACTCAAAAACATCTCTGCAGGGTTAATGTTTGTACAAATGCCTCTGTAATTGCATGAAGTAACATATATCCATCTTTAAAAACTGCTTACAGTATGAGCACATAATTCCAAATATAAGGATAGTAACCTAGACAGCCAAACTGAACAACTAGTGGCAATTTTCTTTCATGATACTATATTATGCAATCAGTAGTGGAGTAGTAATCATGAGAATCTGGAGAATTCCCAGTCGGGCGGTAACATTCTGAGGCCTGAGCTGATTACTGATTACTGTGATCTTAAAAAGGGCCTGATATCGCTGTTTGTATAAGTTCTTAGCTGCGCCCTCCTAGCTGTTAGATGTACGATCGCAAAAACTCACTCTCACCCTTATGTATTTAGCTGATGCTCTTATCCACAGCGAGCTAGTGTCTGGTGTAAAGTGTCTTGCTCATGCTCAGGACCACAATGGTGACAGCCAGGAATCAAACCCACAACATTCTATCTAAGAATGCTGTTTTCCAGCTGTTGACTGTCTTTTTACTGGCTGTGATGACGTTTCTTATGACCTCTTTTTGAGCTTAGCTATTATCAAAGGTTAATAAATCAACAAATCAGCTTGTCTTTACAGAAAAGGGAAGGTGCTTGTCTCCATGTAACCTACTGCTGAGCAAAGACTTGGACAAAGTGTGTTCCTTTCCAACCACTGTAGTTTTCTAACACAGACGGAACCAAAGGTCCTCCATGCAACTTGTACCCCAGTGCTGCTCCCAACATGGTCAGATAGTGGGCGTTGAAAGGTCACGGCAGCATTATTATTAAATGATGGTCGTGTGAAATGAAGTGGTTTCCCTAAGTGCTTGCCCATCAGACTGTAATCCCATTTGACCACTCACATCCCTGTTTCCCTGGGCCCTGGAAAAGTGGCACATCTCCACTTCTCGGCCTCAGGCCAAGTGCTGGTTGTGATTGGGGGATTCTGAGCTGGGCGTTTGCTGCTGTGTATCACTTGGGAACATGTGTTCCTCTGTGAAGATCCGCATCACAATGTGTTACCTTTCTTAACGTGTTTATGTGGCTGTGGAATTTTGATTTCATGCTGAAGTATTGATTTCTCTCAGTCCCTGCCCTTCTCTGAGAGGGTGCTGGGAAGTGTATGACAGCGTAAGGAGGCAAATGTACATGTTTTTGCAATTGTAAGAAAATAACTGTCTGAACTATCTATTTCTTTTTTCTGTTTGTCATGTTTTTCTCTTCTTCTGCCTTCCACTGTCTCTCTCTCTCTCTCTCTCTCTCTCTCTCTCTGCTCTGTTGTGTTTCCTTCCATTTTTTCTCTCATCCTTCCTCTTCCCTCTTCCTCTCTCTCTGTCTGTCTCTCTCTTTCCCTCTTTCCCTCCCCTGATCCATCCCTCTCTTTCTCCCTCTCTGTCCCTCTCTTGCGCTCTCTCAGGGCGGTGGTGCATATCCAGGTGGATGATGTGAATGAGTTTGCGCCCATGTTCCGGGAGCCTGTGTACCACGCCACGCTGACGGAGGGCAAGATCTACGACAGCATCCTGCAGGTGGAAGCCTGGGACCAGGACTGCTCACCACAGTACAGCCAGATTTGCAACTATGACATTGTCACCCCACACACGCCCTTTGCTATTGACCGCAATGGTGAGTGTGGCACAAGCACACACACAGACACACACACACAGAAACAAACTCTCTCTTTCACACACACACACACACACACACACACACACACACACACACACACACACAGAAACAAACTCTCTCTTTCACACACACACACACACACACACACACACACACACACACACACACACACACACACACAGCACATGCACACACACACATACATACTAGAAGTAGAAGTGTCACTTGTTCTTCTTACATTTAATCTTTCTCACTTTATTATTTTTCAATTTTTAATCTACACTAAATTTAGATTATTAGATGGTCATGGGGACAGTAAGTATGCTGATGAACAGTAATTACGTTCCCTGAATTAACAGGTATATTTAAAGACTCTCTGAACAGTGTGTGCAAGATGATCATGCAGAGAGATATAGAAGAAGCACTGGAGTTGGTGATTACTAACATGTACCGCTCGTGCT
>NW_027468663.1:28608810-28638810 GCF_046254945.1 Alosa pseudoharengus
GGGAGTGTGACGACAGGCCTCTGGCTGATAAATCCTGAAGGTGCATATCTCTAGCACCAATTCACACCCCACCCCATCCCAGCATGCACCTCTTCTCCAGCGCTGCCTGCCACAGGCACCCATCAAATAGATGCAGTAAATCTTCACACGTACATTTCCTGCTAGGGCTTGAGTAAATCCTATGGAGTGATCTTTTTTTAAATTGTTATTGGTGACATTCAAGAAGAACACAGAATATAAAGAGCAGAGACACAGTTAGTACAAAGAGACACGCGTGGTGGCCTGCAGAGTTGCTCCGATATACAGACTGACTGTGAGACTGCAGCAAGGCGTGGTGATCTCTGAGTAGGTAATGTAGGGAAGGTAAGTTTGTTTAGGTACAGTATGGGCATAAGGATGTGTGCTAGAGAGATCCGGGCAAAAGTAGAGAGATCTGGGTCTCGAGCACCAGGAGTGAAACATCTTCTACTGAGTAATACCGAAAAGGACAAGGAAATAGGGGGTAAGAAAGGTGATGGAACACTGCTGTGTCCTGTGTCCAGTGTGTGTGTGTGTGTGTGTGTGTGTGTGTGTGTGTGTGTAGCATTATCCTAATGCACATACGCCCCACACACACACACACACACACACACACACACACACACACACACACACACACAGAGGAACTGACCCATACCATCCTGAGCAGGGCTAATGGAGATCGTTGGAGACAGTTGGCTAGCCCTTCACGTTACAGCGCTCCATTTCCAGTGCATTAACCTCTGTAAATGTGCCATAATGGCTGTCATAAGCACACACTCACACACATGGGTTCCTTTCTGATCAGAAGCGTGCTGCACTGCCTCTGCATGGCCTGTGTCCTGCACCACTCTGTTTCAGCACTTTTTTTCTGTATCTCTTAAAAGGGAGAGTTCACCTAAAATTATCATTTTAAATGGAGGGTTCACCTAAAATGATCATTTTAAAGGGATTGTTCACCTAAAATTATCATTCTAAAGAGAGGGTTCACCTGGAAAAATCAAACTATTATGCTATTATGTACTTAACCCCCATGTCATTTGTCATCCATATGAGATGTGGTTGCCATGCCACCATCTCATTAGCGTGTTCAGTCTGACGACTGCAGGTCATTCATTTCCTGTGTGAAGAAACTTGTATCTGTTTGAGATCAGGATATGTTTGAAAAAATATAACTCTTATGACACATCCAGTCCGACAATACGACCGGAAGATAGGTGGATGGTTTATTGATATCTTCTACATTGTATGCTTTAAAGCTATCACCTTTCAAACAGGAGCCATACAACACGGTGTAGTACAATATCCATTTGGGGGCATATAGCAGGAACTGGAGCTGATTTCAATTACCAGTGTGAGTGATTGTGATGACCACACATAAGTCAGTCAGTCACCATGGCCATCAGTCAGATCCACAGCATACAAAGAAGAACACACTCTGTTTCTCTCTGTGTTTCTTGGAAATAACAAAACAAAATGATGAGTAGGCAATAAAAGACAGTCATAATATTCTCTGCTACGGCATATCCAATCATCATTTGGTGCAGAGCGATGGTTGTCTGGCTGAGTGCCAGTGGTCAGTGAGGACTTTCCGCCATTCGCCTGCACTATATTGAAAAAGAGCTCGACTGATAAAGACACACCATAAAATCTTACTTTTCTTGTGTTACACAGACAAATTCAAATCCATGAAGGGGAAAGCTGTGGTGTAAGGGGCAACATCCCATACCACATACGTGTCCAGTGCCCATGAGGCCCCAGGTTCAATTCTGGCCTGAGGTCATTTCCGGATTGCACTCTCCATCTCTCTCGCGATCATATCCTGTCTAGTCTATTAATAAAGGCTAGAAAAGTCTATAAATAAATAAACCCATGCAAATGAGAAGATGTTTGGCTTTGGCCTGGTTTTAGCGCTGATCAGAACTAATGTTGTACAGAGGTTCTGATGATCATACCAATGGCACCAGAGCTACTCCCCAAGCTTGTTTAGCACACAGTGAGGCTTTCCCATCCGTCTCAATTGGGCCTGTCATGTCTAACGAGACGCTGGTAACTGCTCACTGTACATGACAGCAGTTGCACATAATCAACCTTAACAACGACACACGCCAGTTGTACCTTTATGCATACTGACAGTTGAATCAAGTGAAATTCCCCATGACTGTGGTGTTTTTGGTGTGTGTGTGTGTGTGTGTGTTGAGTGGGAGTTAAAGTAGCAGAAGGGAGCTTTAGCACCATCTCCCTCCCATGAATGTGAGAAGTCCAGGTTGTGTGTGTGTGTGTGTGTGTGTGTGTGTGTGTGTGTGTGTGTGTGTGTGTGTGTGTGTGTGTGTGTGTGTGTGTGTGTGCGCGCGTGTGTGTGTGTGTGTTTTCTTTCCGTAACACAGTGAGCCTGACCTCTATTTCTCATTCCGGTCTCCTTGACTGCATCGGAGGGGGGGAAACTCATTGAAATGCAGCCAGTGGGTAAAAATAACCACAGGCCAGCAGCCGACGTGCAAGAGCGTCAGGTGATCGCGCACGTCGCCACGGCAGCCCCGCGCCTTGCCGGCCTCGGTGACAGGGTTCTGGAGTCGTATCCTGCTATGCAGCAATTTGTGTCTCTGCATCAAAGTCAAACCAAAAACCCACTCACAAAGTGGAAAGTCATAAAAAAAAACAAGGATACATTTGAAAAGCTTTTAGTTGTCATGGGAGTGCACGAGATGGTTTTTTTAGGACACAATGTGGTTTCTTTGGTTTCTGGCGATCTGCAAATCAGAAGCGCTGCCAGTCTATTTTGAGACTCTGTCAAGGTCAAGTGCAAACATGCTGTGAACATGTACAACACATTCAGATTCAGAGAGATTTCACAGAGATTTATTTGTCACATAAAGAATCACAAAAAGATAAAGTCGAACTTTGATCTCACAAATTAGATTAGCCACATACTTGCTGTAAGTGCCAGGTAAGTATGTTGGTGCATAAACGTTACTTTGACGCTGTAAGTAATGAGAATGACACACAAGCCATTATTTCAATGTATAGACCAAACGTTTTCTTTGCTGATTTTCTGTAGTGTTTTTCAACTTTATTGTGTTTTCCTTCCTCTCTCCCTCTCTCTTGCCCCTCAGGTAACATCCGTAACACAGAGAGGCTAAGCTACGACAACCAGCAGCACTACAAGATCATGGTAACTGCCTTCGACTGCGGCCAGAAGAGGGCGACAGAGAGCGTGGCAGTGCACATTGAGGTCAAGCCTGTCTGCAAGCCCGGGTGGCAAGGTCAGTCGCGCCGCTATCTGTAGCCACAGTAGCCACATAACTACCATCATGCCTCCCTAATTATAGATCTGATTCTATTGGCTCTGCATAGCAGCGTCCACGGCTACGGCAGGTCACTGTGGGAAGCGAGAGCACTAACTGGTTGTGTCTGTGATCCTGTAGTCAGTTCATTTGTCTTCTGTGGCAGACACCTTTAGCGATCTTAAACAGAGAGATTGATATCTGGGAACTGTCTCCTCTCCAAGGGGTCCTCTCAAGCCTCCTTTCCTTTTTTCATCTCTCTTTTTTTCATCTTAGCATTCAGCAGACCACTTGCCCAACACCCCACCCCCCCACACACACACACACACCACCACCATCACACCCGCTGCCTAGCAACACCAGCAAGATAGATGCAATGTTGTGTGAATGCTCAGATCCCAACTTTGATGTTGTGTCTACTTCCAAGGAAAGTCTTTAGGATGAAGGGGGAGAGAGAGGGAGTCTGGTCATATTTTGCTTGGGATGAAGTGCATGTGCTCCAACGAGAACATATTTTAACCATGGATCAAAAGGCATCAATTAAGAGTGATCGATGAAGAACTAGCCGCTCATCTAGTAGCATTGAGTTGTCTTGCTATGGTAGTTATGATATCATTCCCCAGTATATTTGAGTCAAGTGGTCTGAGTGCTGTGAAGCAGGCTTGTAACCAGATCAAAGATCAAAGATCTGTTTGGTTTCTCATGTAGAGGTGACACTGCACATTAGTTGAAACTGTATGAAATATACATAAATAAACCGATCATTTCATGTCATCCAGTGTAATTCACTCTGCAGATATTCTACTTTATCTTACTTCTCTGTCTGTGAGGACAGACCATTAATATCTACACGTATTTCCTTTTGGAAAAAAAACAGGATGCTTGAGAACTGGGGATGCACCCGAATTTGAATTGGTTATTCAAAAAAGCCTGTATAATGGGACATAAACAGATACCAACTTTGGCTAAATATACAAGTTATTATTTGCAAATTAAGTTAGATTAATGATCAACGGCATATCAACCACTGTTTTCCTCAAATCAAGTCATGGATGGTCACAAGACAAAATGCTGGTTTGATGCATCGGACTTTGATCTCACAAATTGGATTAGCTTACTTAAGTTACTTGAAAAGGGATTGCTGTCTTTTTTACCCATGCATTAAGCGCTCTTTCAGTTTAATATTCATTTTGTTTACCAAAGGAAGGTTCAAAAATAAGTCTGAAGGGTCTTTAAAGGTACACTATGCAATATTTTTACCTTAATATAACCTTTACAAAGCCAATTTGATGGTAAACAAACTTGTAATAGGCGAATTGTTCACCCAGCATAGCTACAGTACAAACATTTTCATTGTGTACAGGGGGGACAATTCACAGAAGTTTGCTCTTTACAAAAGCAGAGTAAAATGTAAATATATGATGACTCTACAATACCTAAACCTGCATAGTGTACCTTTATATGAAAGAAAGAAAGAAAGAAAGAAAGAGATTTAGAAAAAAAGAGTTTTTTCCAATTTCCAATGTGCAACAATGTTCTGATTTTATGTGCAACTTCCATTGTTTTGATTTTATGTGCAAATTCCAATGTGCAACAATGTTTTGATTTTATGTAGCTATTTTACTTTTTATGTTGTTTTCCTACCCAAACAGTTTTTTTCCATTGACCCTTGGTAATGGAAAATTCTGCCAATTGTTCACATAGATCTCTGTTTCTCAAGGTCAATGAACACTGTCGGTAGAAAAACTAAAACAGAATAACAATGAAACAGATACATACAGATACAGATAATGATGTCACTGTGCACCTCTACTGAGAACATCACTTTTAATGAAAGCTAAAGGTCATCTGCGATGCCTTTCTATCCACCTCAAATTAATTTTCTCATAAAATGAATTCTTATTAAGGTTGGTGCTGATAACACAGCTGTGCAATGCAGTGCAGTTCAATGAAAAACAATGTGAACATTAAAAACCCTGATGCTGGCAATACTACTGAGGCTATTTCAAGTGCAGTAGAGACTTGTGTACTATTACAAAATGACAACACAAACATTATCATGATTTACCAAACTATAGTTTATTTAATCCTTATTAGAGTGTAATTACTGTGTTAATAACATTGCATAAAGTGTAATGGTGCATTAAAAGCATAGGATCATTATTAGGTGCACTACCGAGTCAAAAAAGTGAAAATCATCATAAAATAAAGCTATTATTAAATATCACAGGGCCAGGTGTTGTTGTCAAAAAATACCGTGTTAATTTACGCTATATTGTGTTCCTAACAAGATACTTGTTACTTTGACTGACATTACAATGACAGAAAGATGTTACAGCAGATTCCAATGTCTTGTCATTGGTCATCATGACAGGCCAGCAGCTTATGTCACATGCAATTGCATAGCCATAGTTATAGATAGGTGGTAAATGGACCATGTTTTATCACTGGACAATGGCTTCTATTACAGCATTTTGTATCTACCATGACATGATTTTGACATGGTCATATTATTGTTGAGGAGGTACTAGTCTACCTGTCAGCAATAAAATAATTGAGATGCGTAGCGGTGACACAGTGCAAGGTTTTCAGACACACACAGGCCATCACTGCCAGGAAACTAGATGAATAGACCCAGATGAATATAATAATCTCAGCAGCACTGATCAAGGTCAGGGAAATAACACTGCAATAAATTAATCCTTTGGTTTCGGAATCATCTCTCATCCTCAGGTTACTATTGTTTATTAGTTTGTTAGGGTTTCAACATTATGGTCTCCTGTATATTTATCAGTTTGACATCTTCGCTTGTTTGAGTTCTAGTTTGCTGCTAAGGTGCTATGTATGCTTGAGGAGGCAAAGTTAGTCATTTGGTCTTTGCTGTTTTATTCTAGAGCTCATCCTCTTGCTCGTCCTCGTCCTTGAGTCTTTTGTCGTTAAGTGTGAGTCACAGGATTCCTGTCGACTCCCGAGAGACTCCATAGCAACCTTGTCTGTGGTAGCGTGGACAGAAGGCATGAGCGTTGCCTATAAAGAGGCTGTTGAGAAAGACACAAGATACTGACTTATTAACACACTACAGTAAAATGAAAAGTTTGATAAATGACTGAAGCAGTCGTTGCCATCTGTCTGACGTCAAAGAGCGTCTGAGTATCACTCAAGGGGGGTCATGGTCACAGATCATTGATTGAAATAGTCAATTTGACCTTTTCAACATTGACTATTATAATCTCAGCTGTATGTTGCTTGTAGAAATCATATTCTAGACTGGAACATATGTCAGAACAATCATTTTGATCTATTGAAAAGTAAATATTACCATAGAAGTACTGAAAAAATGGAAAGAGGGGGTGTCAATGCTACTGAACCACAAAAAATGGAATTACACAAACTCATGTTTCTCTTCAAAACACAATGTTATTACATTGAACTAACATATTTTGACGCAGCAATACATTTATCCAAAAGAATATATATAATATAAGATGAAAATCAAGCACCTAAATAACGTTTCAATTAGCAAGGCGAATGATCACATGTGGTCCCTGGAAAACCTGCTGCCACCACGTCCTTGTGTTCCTGTCAGTAAGAGCACTGAGGTAATTCAGCAGCTTTTGGTGTTACAAACATTCATTTTGGAGCTGGAATGTATATTGTCTTGTGCTTTGAGATGAGCCATGCTTTGTTCCCACCACAAATGTGTTAGGTATTGAGAATGCACAATATATCAGTTGTCACATACAAGAATAAATGGTTTTAAATACTGTGGCACAACCTATTCAGAAAGTGCCATCTCAAGAAGCAATGCCTTTTACATTTGTGTCCTATTAGCAATCACACTGCAGCTTTCATTGCAACATCTAAATGCATTTTCCCAGTACATGGCTCAAGTTGATTTGAATTATTTCATTGGAATTATTTGGTCAAGTTGTGTTTTACATCAGGACATGAATGAATTACATAAAACTGTAAGGGAAATAAATCTCATCCCCAATTTATTTTTATTCATGCTCAACCGATATCTACATTACAATTACGTTAATTCAATGGATTATTTAAAAGGTTATGTAAAGATGTGACTGCATCTAAAACAATGTTTAAAATGGCAATATATAAAATGTGAACTATTGTAGACCTACTTATGGGATGTGAGAACTTTCCCATTGAAATTTTCGGTTGAACTATTCTAAGAAATATTATATTAAACCAAGTTCGTTCCAGTAAAAGGCAGACTCCAGCTTTTGAGCATATCTTGCCAGAATACACCATCACTAGCCTGTGTAATACATTTTTAACCTGACTAATTTACATTGTGCAATAGAGAGAAATTGTTTGGCACTACGCTGCACTGTGCATGAAATTAAAACAAATGGAAGGTGAGGATCATAGGCGTTGAGGCCCATATCTCACGTCTAACAGGATGGCCTAGCTTTAGACACAGACTCAACCATGACACTCCACCTGGGTGGTGATGGGAGGGAGGTTTTTGCTCTGCATTGATTTCACCTATTTCTGGTCCACCCAACTACCATGGCAAGTCCATTTGTAGAGTGCGGCAGTGAAAGGTGTTGGCAGGCAGCAATGCTTTCTGTCGTGCGAAATGGAGTGTAGCCTTTTCACTGCGGAGGAGACACTATGGCCTGCAGCTAAAGGGCAGGCTCTTCTACAACAAACTGAAATGCCACCTTCAACTATATTACCTCTGGACCCTGTAATACTGCAGTGGCAAGCAATACTGAGGTGTCGCACGGCAGTGGTTGTGTTGTGTTGTGTACTGCGTACTGAAGTTCAGTGATCAAAGCCATCCTATTTGCTGGGCTGCAATTTTCCTGCCACCTGCACAATATCAGAGTTCATTTATTCTGTGACAGTGTGTGGAATATAGGCCCAGCATCTGCTGTCTGATTGCCAGTGGACACCTCTATTCATCCTGGCCCTCTTTTTCTGTAAGAGAGAATGTATGTGAGACAGGTAGGTAGAGAGAGGGGATAGATAGACAGAGAGAGGGGGGGGAAGAGAGAGGTAAGACAGGGGAATAGAGAGAGTGCGATAGATAGAGAGAAAGAGAGACAGAGAGTTCGAGAGATGGAGAGAGTGCATGAGAGTGTGTGGAAGAGTGAGAGAGTACATGGAAGTGATGCGATGAGATGTGCGGTGTCTCATTCGTGGCCGTTGACAGGCACTGACAGGCAGAGAGGCACGGGAGAATGAGCACAAATCGTGTGGCCCCAGCTCCGCTGCTCGTCAGCAAGGTGACTGAATGAATATGAAAGGGGCTGTAAATATGAGCTGAGTGACAGCCATGGCAGCCACAGCTGGGAGAGATGCTGGGGGATGGAGGGGGGGGGGGGGGGGATATGATGAGGCACAGGGCACCCATCCTCCCAACACTTCCCCCCCGGTCCTCAAGCGTGTAATCTTCTGAGCTGTCTCGCCACCTCCTTCTTTGTCTTTCATTCATTCACTCTCTCCATCTCTCTCTCTCTCTTTCTTTCTTTTTCTGTGGTCAGACTCCATCTGTCAGGCATGATCTCTTTATCCGTCTCTGAGAGCCTGGCCGTGACACCCCCCCCCCCCCCATTCAGTGTGTGCCTCCTCAGTAGAGTGACACGGGCCTCACAAGGTTAGAGTGAGCGGAGGAGAGCATGGGGAGAGCGTTGCAGGAGTCTGAAGAGCTTTCTGTACCCATCAGACACAAACACCAGGACAGGAGCTCTTCCCCCTTTGCCTTTCAAAGGCCATTCACAGCCAGGACAGTGTGACTACAGTTCATTGGCTGCCAGCCCCCTGACAACCTAGTTCCGTCACTTACGGAACCTACACATCTGATCTGCCACCCATACTTGACACTAGTGATGGGCAAATGAAGCTTTGGTGAACCACTGAACCACAGCAGTGTGAACCTAGCGACACTAGCTGAAAGCAAAAAGATGGCCGCCACACATACATTTTTCAACATAAAAGTCCTTAGCAAACCAATATTTTTGGTTACATATACTGGTTTGGGTAAGGACTTTTATGTTGAAAAATCTACATGTGGCAACCATATTGGATTTTTTCATTAGTGTTGCTAGCTTCACACTGCTGTGGTTTAGTGGTTCACCAAAGCTTCATTTGCCCATCACTGCTTGACACTGAAGAGGACAGGCTTTTCAGAGTGTTTCATAAACTAATGTTGTTTTCTTCCTCGCCATCATTTCTTTGGAGCACTCAGCTCCAGCATCTGATGTGTGTATTTAGTAAGGTCATTTATCACCAATGGCAGTTTTAATGGAACAGCGTTTTTCCTATTCGCGATTGACAAAAAGGCAGGGAAGAGCACAATTAATTACAGTACATTTAATGTGGTGCATTCACTAACAAAGACATGCTGAAAGCTTTTGAGGTGGCTTGGAAGTCTAAGGCTTAATTGGGTCAATTAAAGAAATGACTGCTCAACTAGTCATTACATCATCCTCTGGTATACTCAGGTCAAGTATGTAACCTAAGTGCTGTCAAAACAGCTTTTAAACAGACAGACAAGGGAGCCATGACATTTTGATCAGCCTTAAAACATGTCTCGTTTCTTTAATTTGACATTTTAAATAGATTTTTAAACATAATATCTGATATGTCAGACCAAAATATCAGATATGGAGATCAAACTCACCAACCATTTATGCCTTTTTAGTCGAATATAAGCCCAGACCAGAGTAAACATCCTCAAAACAAGACAGACTAAACCGCTGTACACATGTTTGTTTAGATTTTCTATTGAGTGAACAGCAGCACATGATCTGTCAGTTCTTAGGGGCTTTGCTAAGAGTTTCACTTTTAAGCTGGTTTGGCCTCAACACACATGTAAATTAAATACTCTTCCTCTGTTCTCTTTCCTTCCCTATTTTCTCTCCTTTTTTTCCAAAGGATGTTCTCAGGGGAGAGAGTGTGTTAGTGAAACCATGCATATCACACTAGTTGCGTTGTTGTTTTGTCTCACCTACTTTTCCTCCAAGTCTCGCCAGGTTGCCCTATCTGTAGTAATATATTTGTTGTGTTGAAAAGTCCTTCAAGTGCTGCAGAAAACAAAAACATTCCAGAGACATTTCCGCCACATTCATGAGAAATCACGAGGTAACCATTTCACTATCTGTACCCCCGAAAGCATATTTAAAATTGCAAAACATATATTATGGGATTCCCTTCATGTTGTTTAAAGAAGAGTGAAACATTAAATATATTTTTAATATACATGAGACATTTTTTTTTTTTTTTTGGTAAGCAATTAGGGAAGTGCACACACAAAAGCCTGACTTGGCGTGCTGGCACTCAGACACAGAGAACACCAGAAAAACACCATCAGTGGTCTCGGACTCAACTTCAAATAGTTTGTTAGTTGGACAGTTTCAGGAAGGCGTTGTTTCTAACAAAACACTAATCCACACGGATGCCACAGCCAATATGTCATGCAAATTCCTTTAATCAGCACTAAATGCTTTCAGTATACTCCTGAACTAGCAAACGCACCACCAGCTTTATAACAGCAACATTCACTTGGGTATAAATACCTATACTTATAAATACCTGTTCTGCCTCATGTACCATGACTGCTCAAATAGACATGAAATGCAGCTCTTAGCCCCTCTTCCAAACAGCTGTCTCTGCTGTTAATAATAATAGATTTATAAATCAGAAGCAAGTTGACTCTTGCTTCTGTTGTGCAATTGCTTTTTAACATCCACGTCAAACATGTGAATGTTACTGTGTCTCTAAGTTTAGTAATAGCATCGCACCACCTGGCAGTACCTGAGCATAACACCTGTTCTCAGGTTCCCAAGGCTTTGAACCGGTTCATGGAATGAAAACGAAAACCAGAAACTTTTGCCATTTTGCTAGGAACAAAAACGAAACCAGAAGTTTTATTATTTTTTCATGTTCCGGAACCGAAATGATTTTTTTTAAAATAGTGGTAACCGGTTAATACCGGTTCTTTTTTTGTTCCTGGGAAGGTTTGTGTCTTCAATGAAATGGTGAGGGTCACCTCCTGTCATTCAATGAATGCATGGAGAGTGCAGACAGACAGAGCTTGCCACTAGCAGGCAAGCTACAGTAAAGGCTAAAGACACTGGTGCAGCTTGTATAAAGCAGAGGCCTAGTGTCTTATTATGTTTGCTGTAGGATAGAGTTTTTTTGTGACTATTAATAGCCAGTTTGAAAGCATACATATATTTTTGTCAGACAGCTGACATAACCGGTTCAGGAACAATATTTTTTGTTCTAACCGGTTTGGGAACGTCAATTTTAGGGTGGGAACCAAAACTGGAAACGTTAAAATACTGTTTCTGTTCAGAACGAACCAATTGGCAAAACATTCTGGTTCAAAGCCCTGCAGGTTCCCACTGATCGCACAATCAAGGGCATGTTACACAGAACTTCTCTCAAACATCCAACAGTATCACAACTGCTTCATTCTAAAACTTTCTGAAGTTGAACGAAAAGTAATCACTCTTGATAGCTTTGGAAAATTGCTTTTTGTACAAAATGTGGCAGTTAAACCCCATGCTACAGTACTATTCAAATGCAGTATGACTGCTTCTTATTATTCCTTATGTTCCAAGCTCCACACTACTGTACATCAACCCTGAAGACCACATTGAAATTGGTGTTGATAGTTTGTAATATAATGATTTTATTTGAAACCTGAAGTCAAATTGCAAACCATGTTAAATTGCTTCAGCCAATTGCTGGTAATCAGTGAAAAGGTTAGTGAATGTATCATTACCCTGAGTAGTTATATCTTAAAGCTGACCAGGTGCAGGAGGCATCATTACTTACTGAAAATGCAGGGTTATTGAACATGTACTTTACTCTTGGTCTCTTTTCTTTTCCAATGTCATTTTTGAACTCTTTTTCCTGAGAGTTCAATTGGGCTGATTTTTCTTATCACATAGGAGAACGAGGTAAGTTGAGTATAGGTGTAAGATAATCATGTGACAGCATTTTAAGGAATAGGGAATATTTTTTTACAATACGTGGAAAGATGCAGCACATGGCAAATGTGGTAAAAAATATATGTGATTTAGAGAAAACGTTAATAGAACAACATTCAAATGCATTACACCTCAATTGGTGCCCTTTTAAGCGATGATGTGAGGGCTAAATAAAATCATGAATGTTAGCTTGTGTGAGAAGCATTTATTTTTCAAAATGGTGGTTGTGGGGTGAGATGAGCCACCAAGGCTGGGGTAAGTTAAGTCAGCTAGCTAGTACTTGTGTTGCATTTATAAGATTTTTAAGTTTGCCTTGATTTTGTGACCTTATTCAATAAGGTTTCTTAGTGTTACTAAGCTAAAGAGACTAGGCAGCAAATTAATCAGACTTTAAGTGAATTAAATGGGAGAGTTTAAAGGTAAACAGGCGAGAAAAGATGGTATAGGCCTAAACCTGTCTTGGCAAATCTTCAGTTGAATCTATTTGACAAATGCTCAGTTAAATGTTGGTGTTTGTTACTGTTTGTAGAAATTAAACTATTGTTGGAAGAAAATAAACAAGACCATTTTTTTTGCAGAGCATATATCTACTGTAGTCTTCACCCTTAGAACAAAAGCAAGCCCCTAGCAAGGTGCAGACAAATAGGGCTTTAACGAGTTGTGTGAGTCAGTTAGAGTTAGAGTTAGAGCACTCACTCTCACTGGCTCATACTGTAGGTGCAACTGGCACACTAACACTTTGGCTAACGCGGCACATAGTGATTACTGATAGCATTTAGCGTTAGCGCTAATTTGTAGATGTTACCTAATTAAAAGCTGGCATAGACAGAGGTCAGGCCCTTATCTACAAAGGCCCTTATCTACAACTGATGAGACATAAAAACACTATTGAGAAAATATGCCATTTTTATTCTATTTAAACCATCCTAACCTTCTCTCACAGTTATGGTATAATGATTACTAAAGAAGTGGTTATGAGAGGAGAGGAGGTTTCTGTAAAAGAATAGTGAATAGGAATGTGCAATGTATTATTCAGGGGCAATGGTCTGGAGTCACTTGGAAGGAAAATGAAGCATTGGGATTGGCACAGCAACACTTACACTGCTGATCTATCAAAGGAACGCGTTTAGCTTCATAGGGCAAAAGCCCTCACATCTTTTGTGCACAGTGCAGTGCTTTTATCAAAGGGCATGGTCTTACCTGCTCTTGTTAGACCACTGGCACCTTCCTCTATAGTCTCTCCAGGAGTATTGTGCCGTGCCTGATGAAACAGCATGTCTTTAGGCTGAGATTCTCTTAAGATCACTAATTGCAGGCCTGCTCTGGGGGCTCCAGGCCTCACACTCTGTAAAGCACCTTGCAACATTGCTCATTCTCAGCTGCACCATGTAGATAAATATACCACATGAACGATTTCACTCTAGAAAAAACACACAGGATCCACTCAATATTTTGTTCCCAGTGCAATTGCAACCATTACACTGACGTAATGGTAGTGGCAACATACTAATGTCCAGCATGTGGGTCTACGTGGGTCAAATATATAAAGGCCACAAAGGGTGGACTTTCTGATGTGAAAACCGACAGTCACACAAAGAAGGCCTGTCTATGCTTGTGTCCCTGAAACCTGGATGTCTCTACCAGCTCCCTATGCTGCCATCTTGGCCTGGGTTTTTACACCCTCCGACCGCCTTCGACTGGCATCTCGGCCACAGGCGTGTTGCTTATCTCAGGCTGTCTGACTTTGCGAGCACTCTTAAAGGTAACCAAGTCGAGCCCATTGTTAACAGGGCTCATTTTTTAGAAACAAACAGGGACAACAAAGCACACCTGGTGTGCAGCCACCTGCCAGAGACTGCCACTGTCAGTGAGGTACTCCCATATTCCCATACCCCCACCCTACGTCACCAAACTCGCCTCATGTGAGCTCTGTGGTTCTTGCTTTTAATCTAGTGTCGGAGCCAATAAAAATTGAATAAGGTGTTCAGTCAAGACAGACAAGACAGGGGGAAAAGCTCCTTCTCTGCTCGGGGTGAATACAAACTACAGGGCTGTTGAATTATCAAGCAGACGAGCGAGAGAGATGAGATGCTCATGGTCTGCAGTGTGGCTCCTGCAGGGCTGCTTCTCTGTCGGAGTTGCGCTGTAGCTGAATACTAAATGTCTGCACTGTGGCTCATGTCCCCAAATCCTACAGTGCATTCACATGCTTTGCACAACATGCAGGCAACATCTGACTTGGTATCTGTATCTTAAGCCAAACATAAAGATATCAGAGATGCTATGGTAAACGTCGATCATTTTATCATTAAGACAGTCGTGACAACTACTTATTTTGCCATGTTGTTCTTAGACCAGAACTGTCCTTTAAAATCCAAAGAAAAATCCATTAAAATATGTATTTTCTTGAAAATGTCCAAGTGATTTTCATGATCTACAACTTAAAATCCACAAGATTCACCCAGATGCTAACTGACAAATGTTCCTGAGTCAAAGATTCCTTGTATCTTTTATAACTGTGTGTTATTGCTTAACCCTCCTGTTGTGTTTGTTTCATGTTTACTAGTTTTGTGTTCCTGGTCAAAAATGACCACTGCATTATAACTTGTTATAAATACATAGTAACACATATATTATCATCTAATGTTGTGATAGACCTTTGTATCAACTTGTGTTCTATTGGATATACCGGTAACCAGTTTTGCTATTTATGGCCGGCAGGCCTCATTGACCTGAGCTCATGCAAGTCAGAAACGGGAAGATTCTATTGGGGAAAGGTTCCAGTGGGGGCTGGCATGGAAGCAAAGAGGGGGAGTGAGGGTGTGTTTGTGTGTGTTTTAATGTACAGAAGCACACATACAGCCCATCTGATCAATAAGTACCTTATGTGTCTGGACTCAATTTTATACACTGACCATTTTCTCACCCATTCATTTCTAATGGCCGGTCATTTTTGATCGGGAATACACTTGGGTTTTGGTTCTAAAGTTAATTAAAACACTCAAATTGTTATAAATATGATCCAAATTTGTTTTGTGTTTTCAGATACCCTGTGTTAACAAAGTCATGGAGCCTCATGTTAGTCATAACAAAGTCAAATAATTGACAATCGGTCACATTTTACCGCGAACACCACAGGAGGGTTAAAAATAGTCTGGAGTCATTGTTACTAATGTGGCATAAACATGCTACACAAGCTATACACTGATGCCAAACAAAGCAAAAAATAAATAATTTCATGTTGGAGATAATCATCATGGAAACAATTTAGCATCTCCAGCCTCAGTGGGTTTACCATCAGCAGTGCTGTGAGATATGAGCAGCTCTGATGTTAGGAGCACACGAGTGTATTATGGGCCTCAGTACTCTTTATGTCCCACTGTGCCCCTTTCATTTACTCCCACAACTCATTTCGGCACCCAGCAGGTGCTGTAGTGATGGTTGCTGCCCCAAGATTACAGGCCCTGAAGCTCCCTCCAGACAGGGACTGGGCTAAGAAACCACATCTCGGCCTGAGTCTGCCTCGTAGCGGTTTTGCACCTAGCAACAGTATCGAGTTTTGGTCTAAACTAAAACTAGTGAGCAAACTACCTAGAAGGCGTGCAAAAACCACGAACAGCCATATCTGCAAAGTAATTGTATTAATTACACCTGATCAAATGAATGAGGTGAGCACATGAATGTGTATGATCTGATAAAACAGCAGTAAGGAGTAGGCATGTGAAAAAAAATCAGCAGCCCAGCTGGCACTGATTAAAGCTTGGTAGCATGCTAACCTATTTTTGGAAGTGTCTTGCTTTAAAGCTTTCTGACAGTTTAATGCATATTCTGGATGACTAGTGGGAAGTATTGGGAAAGCTGTGTTTATCATGTCCTTTGCATGGCCAAATACCATCAATATGAAAGCTGTGCCACAACTGGCAGTCAATTGCTCGAATAGTGTCAAGTAGTTGCTTGACACCCCTTTTGCCTCTCCACCCCCTCAGGTTGGAATAAGAGAGCGGACTACGAGCCAGGCACGGGGAGCAAGCAGCTGTTTCCCAAGATGCACCTGGAGACCTGCGACGGGCCACTTTCGTCGGTGAGGGCCATGGTTGAACTGCAGACCAGTCACATTGGGAAGGGCTGCGATCGCGAGACCTACTCGGAGAAGTCCCTGCAGAGGCTCTGTGGTGAGTGCCAGGGCTGACAAAAGGAACATGACTGCAGGTGTGGGCCCTCCAAATTGCCTCATTACGCAAAAATAAGACATCTTTTAAGAAACATCAACAATAGGAGACGGCTATGCTTTGTTTGACTGGATTTTTACGAGACAGTGGGCGAGCAGTGAAAGAAATTACCCAATTTAGTGAGTGTTTGTATTTCAAATGAGACTGTGTCTTGTGAGCTGTCATTTTGTATGTGTACTAATGTGAATGCACTGAGCGTTAAGCGATCGGTCAACTAGAACACCATAATGGATCATGCAGTGATTTTCAGGAGTAAGCTGTTGTTGTGTGTTTACTGCAGATTTTACAAATGATTAGTGTTATTTTTACCCATGGCACCAGTTTTGACATGATGGTGTGACTAGTCTGAAGTTGTCATTGTTGCATGTCTCATCTTCAAAGAATGATTGGTCCCTGTGTGGTTGGGTGGAACTGTCCTTAGTCTCTTCTCTGCCTTTATGTAATGATGAAGAAACAGAGTGTCATACATTATTCAAATGAAGTAATTAAGCCGTCTTTATATAACTCCTCGACACTGATGTTATCAAGACAAAAGAGGTTTGGACTGCATTTAGCCAGAAAAAATGAAATATATAAAATAAAAAAGTTATTTGCAGCTATGAAGCAATCCATGACCTCTGCAGTTTAAGCCATTGCAGTGATAGGGTGCTTGAAATTGAGATACGATTAAGTCAGTACGTTTTCTTTTTTATATCTGGATTATAAATCATTGTTATGTGAAGTAAATGAACCCAGAATGAACTGAATGTTGAGTGATAGGTCCGCTCGCCCGCCCGCCCGCCTGCCGTTAAATCTGTTGATTTTCTCGCCTCCCTCATTGTCCCCCCCCCCCCCCCCCTTCCCCACCACGTTTATATTCTCCCCCTGGCGGGTAACTGAGATGTCAGAGACAGTTGCCTCTAAATATGCAATATGCAGCAATAACAGTTTATTGGTCTTGCACAGGCCGAGTCCTTAAGTGCTTGAGTTATGGGCCGCTAAGCCTTCTCCATACTCTCATCTATATGCAAAAGGTCTCTTTGCACCTTCCTTAGTATGCAGGCTTGGTAAGCCAGAGGTTTTGCCAAGCCCCATAATAGTTATCTAATATGCGATAAAACAAATTATAATTGTTTTTTTTGTTTTTAGTTAAGCAACATCAATTTGTGGCAGTACACAAGTACACAAAAACTCATGGAGAGCATAGAGCTTTGCCAAAAAGGGCTTCCACCTCTCATTTCAGAACTATTTACAGGATAATTGAATTAGGTCAGAAGCTTCCTGCAATGAATATTCACAAACCGGAGCAAACGCTGTAAATCCCTTTGGCAGTGTTGAACACCGAGCAAAAAAAGAGTGAAAAGAGGATTTTTTTATTCTTTTTTTTTACCTGTGCATTTTCATCTGTCTTTGGCTCTTACAGCATGCAGCAGCTGATCGATGTGAAAAGAAGATGTGGGTCATTGCAAAGGCCAGATGCGCTGCTGCGAAAAATTGCTTAAAGCTGGGTTTATTGGATGGAATCTCATTGACCTGTTGTTTCAGCAGTTCAAGAAAATAGCCCCCCTCTCATGGCGAGAAAGGAGCTCAGATGCTTAGTTGACGTCTCGGTATATATTTATTGGCCAATATCGATCGAAAGTGAGTAAATATTGCATACGGTAAAAGCTGTAGGGCTATCAGTCTTTCGTTGGCGGGGGTGTGAGCGATGCCGGCGAGGCGTCTGTGAAGGCCCATCTCTCACCGTGTCCCTCTGCTGCTGTCACATAACGGCATGTCTCGACCCGGCCAATTCAATATCACCTCAGCCTTCTGGAAGATAGAGTGAACATAGACACGTGGCCGCATCAGATGGAAGGGACGGAGAGACAGAGAGAGAGAGAGAGAGAGAGAGAGAGAGAGAGATAGAGAGAAAGAGAGAGAGAGAGAGGGTGGAAAGAGTGTCTGCAGAAACATAGATGCATGGAGGTGGGAGAAATAGACAGACATAGAGAAATGTAAGAGCTGCTCTTTCCCTGTCCTGACATACAGATGAAAGAAGAGAGAGAACTCCGAAAACGAAGGAATAGGAAGTGGACAGAGAGAGAAAGTGAATGTAAGAGGGCGAGAGGAAGAGAGTGTGAGAACTTTTTCCCCACCACCTTCCAAAAATAAGGATCAAAAGAGAAGGGTGTGGGCCACAGACAGAGTGGACTGTGGCGAGTAAGAAAGTGACAGAGTCACCAGGCTGCTGTGATCTGTGTGAGATGAATATGTCAGGCCTCTCCCAGTATGTAGGCCGTCTCCAATAGAGCCTCTGTAGCCTTGCAGAAAGTAATCACATGTAATGCAGGCGGTGGCTGCATCCAGTGGGAAGGCTCTGGTATTAACATTTCAGCTCTGCTGGAAGGCTAGCACCCTACGTGACTTCACTGTAGAATAAATCACTTGGATGGACTAGCGGCCTAAAACCAGACTCATATGCACCTGATTTATTTTTTATATTATTTATAAAAAAATATATACATTTTTATTTCCTCTAAATGGGATGTTGTTATGTATGCTTGGTTGATGCAATCCATCATAATTAGGATGTTATTTTCTGAATATGTTGAAGGTTTATATTAATTAAAACATCAGAGGGGTTTGTGAAGCCTAAAGCACTTGAATGGGTCCTCGTAATGGTTTTTATTTATGTATGTATTTATTTATTTATTTATTTATTTATTTATTTTTGTCAAGGCGCAGCTTCAGGCAGCACTGATCTACTGCCGGCCCCTAGTGCGTCCACCAATTGGACGGCCTCCCTGCTGACGGACAGTGGGCGAGACAGTGACCTCATCTTCCGCTTTGACGGGCGGCAGGCAGCCAACGTGCCGGACCGGCTGGTGCCCCACAACCTGACTGACCAGTTCACCATCGCCACGTGGATGAAGCATGGGCCGAGCCCGGGCCTGCGCGCCGAGAAAGAGACGCTGCTGTGCAACTCCGACAAGACAGGTGAGGAGAAGCGTCCGGCGTGGGGCATTGTCCAAGGTGGGAGTGGAAAAGATTGGATGATAGTCTGGGATACATCCATCCAGCGTTTAGTAGCTTTGTCCTGTGGGGTTTTGAGCAAAGCATATGTTAAACGACGTGATAGAGGGTGAAGTTGATAAGCGGTGTGTCACAAATAACATCATGTGTCTGATCTTTGACAAGACAGTCATGAGCCAGAGCTGCTTGATATATACACTGTAGGAATGGCAGTATACTGTACTTTTGAAATACTACAGGTATGGTCTTGCGAGGCGATAAAGGTGTATTTTAAGAAAAATCACATTGCATGACTGGAACTAACTGTTGCATATCAATGTACTACCTTGAAACCTCAATCAGGCCCAGGCTATTAATAAAGGTTTTACAGTACTTTAGGATCCATAAAAATTGTCGTCAGCAAAGTACTGAAATCTTAGAGGAAGATAAATACTCAATGGAGCCATGGAGATACTGCACATATTTCATTTTGTCCATTAGTGAATAGCTGAGAGGCCTCCCATGGGTGCCTAATCAAATTACCCTGCAGGGTTGAGTGAGGAGAGTGGCGCCGCTGGCTTCTGCTCCTCCGGTCCCCGCTGAGGGTCTGCGACGATGGAGGGGTTCGGCTGATTGGCCAGAGCCCCTGTGGTTTTTGGCCGTGGCCTCAAAAGGGCCTTTTGAGGGGGTGGGCTGAGAGAGTGGACGCCACGCCAGGCTGGCGAGTGGACAGGCAAGCAGGCTGGCCGGCATGCTGGGGATGCTGCCACGGGTGCTGATGTTGCTGAGTGCATTGATCGGTGCCATCACGCTGAGCAAGGGAGAGAGTTAATCAATTTATACAATGAAGAAAAAGGGGGGGGGGGGTGTGAGGAGGAAGGTGGGTGGGTGTGTGTGTGTGTGTGGAAAGATTGAGCCGACGAGAACAGACAGCTCAGCTGAGATGTGGTTGTGTCCTGACAACTCAGGTGGGGAGACCGGCCCCACACACACACACACACACACACAACCCCCGGACCCACATGATAGAATCTTGTACACTTTGGGCTCAGGTGTTGCCCACACTGCTGCCCACACGCTTAAGCCCACACACACACACACACACATGCACACACACACACACTTTCACTCGCACCCACTCACTCTCTTTGCAAAAGCATTCACGTTGCATAGTCTTTTATCAATCACCTGCTACGCAGCTCTCTCTCTCTCTGTCTCTCTCTTTTTCTCTCTCGCTATCTCTCTCTCTCTCTCTGTCTCTCTCTTTTTCTCTCTCGCTATCTCTCTCTCTCTGTCTCTTTCTCTCTTTTTCTCTCTCTGTCTCTTTCTCTCTTTTTCTCTCTCGCTATCTATCTCTCTCTCTCTCTCTCTCTTTTACGGCGCAGCCACACCAGCTTAAAGCCACTAAGGGGCACTTTATGGAGGAGCGCAGAGCAAAGCAAAGCCCAAGCTGCCCCTGAGCGCCTGAGAATCCACATGTAATTCAAAGTGGCAGACGTCAATACCACTCAGCCGAGGTGAGGCCACTAACAAGCCCAGCAGCCCATAATGACAGCGTTGATGCCGCCACGATACGTGGTGCTGGCGACGTCGAAGAAGACTTCAAGGCACACTGGTACTCACGAGTAACGATGAACAGTCTTGTCATGAAATGGAACAACCTCGAAGTATCTGTTCTGACTTTTACTAAAGACTGCAGGGACCACATTACACATGCACAGGCTATCCAAATCAGAATCCAATCAGAATACAAAGAACTTAAACTCATCACAAGTCTCGTTAACGCTCAGTCTAACCGTTTGGATCCCCACCCCCTCTCTTTAAAGCTCCTTGCATGATATTGATTTATTGTGCGGTTTTGCAGACCGCAGATGCTGCCTGTTTGATTGGCGGCATGGGCTTTTAATTGCTTTTTGAGACGCTCCCTGATGTAATGACGCTTGGTTTGTGAATTGCTCAGTCAAGGCCAGGTTTTGACTCTGACTGGAAGCGAGTGCCAAGCGTGTCACCTTGAGGATATCCTGGACCCTGCTGTGTTGTTTATGCAAAGAAAAATGGGAAATGGAGGAGTCAGGCAGATGTTGGTGCACACTAGTTGGGTCTGATCATCTCTGTCTGTCATTGTAATGACTGCTGGAGGGAAAGAACTCGCACGGGCCGCCAGTAACGGGGTCTAATAAACAGGAGGTGTCCATAAATCCCTCAGTTTGGTGTTCTGTCATCTGCTGTTTTGTCAAAGTCAACACCATCTTGTTGGGAACACAACCATTTGTTCACAGAGAATGAACACAGGGTTAGCTGCTGAACACAACCCAGACAGACACTAGCTCTGGCTGAGCTGAGGAAGGGGGGTGGAGTTGATGGTGAGGCTAGTTGTTTATTCTGCATAGATATCAAGCAAACACAGTGACATTTACTGAGCCTACAATATTTCATGTTGGATGTATGTGCCAGACCTACATTTGTATTTACATTTATGCTTTAAATGTTAGAAATTGCTAATTGCTTTGCTAACTATGTCTCTTGTGGTTTGTGTGTTTGTGTCTTTATCTTTCTATGTGTGTTCTTTGCTCTCTCTCTCTCTCTCTCTCTCTCTCTCTCTCTCTCTCTCTCTCTGTGTGTTTGTGTGTGTGTGTGCGTGTGTGTGTGTGTGTGTGTGTGTGTGTGTGTGTGTGTGTGTGTGTGTGTGTGTGTGTGTTTCTGCATGCATTCTATCAGAGATGAACCGGCACCACTACTCTCTGTATGTGCACAACTGCCGGCTGGTCTTTCTGCTGAGGAGGGACTTCACCCAAATAGACACCTTCAGACCTGCAGAGTTCCACTGGAAGCTGGAGCAGGTAAGAAATACAGATCACACACATACACACACATAAAAACACACACACACAAACAAACTCACCAGCTGAACTTCACACACAGCAGCTGGGTCCCCCCTCCCTCTATCTCTCTCACTCTCTCTCTCACTCACACACACACACACACACACACACACACACACACACACACACACACACACACACACACACACACACACACACACCTGCTGACCCTCATGTGGACCTCTGGTGTACTTACATTACTGAATTGTTGCACCATTGTTACAACCATGATAGCAGCACTGGGGTGCGTTTCCCAAAACCATAGTTGCTAACCTGTTGCCACTTGGTTGGTTGGCAATGGGAAATTGCATTGCAACCAACAAAGTTGCTTACTTAGTTAGCAACTATGGTTTTGGGAAACACGCCCCTGGTGAGTATTTCAAAATGCCAGTGTTTCTGTTGTGGGTGTGGCCAGTGGGTGGGAAGGAGGAGGTCATCCTGCCTATATATTCTGTGTCATATACAGCGAGCTTGTTCATGGCCTCATCATGGTCAGCTGGTTCAGACTGAACCACAGAGTCTTCAGGCATTGACCAGGCTTGTTCCATAGATCAGTAGTTCTTAACTGGTGGGTCGGGACTTTTGGTGTTTTTTTTTTGTGTTTTTTTTTTAATCACCCATTTCAAATGTTACCTTACCAGATCTAATATTGGACCTTTATTTTTATAGACTTTATTTGTATGTCAGTCTTTGCCATGGACATAGACAAGGTTTATGTGACAGGTAGAAAGTAGGTTACGACCCTGAATATTTGAAGTAGGATATGGATTAATTTAAAATTTGAGACGAAATGGGACAGAAACCCCAGTGTGCGATGTTCACAATTGCTGGCACATGAGAGAAAATGCCACATAACAAAGCACCCCTGTCAAAGACAAACCTGTCGAGCACTTTGAAAGGTGACATCAGGAGTTAAAGACTTCACAAATGTAATGCCAAACATCAGCATGTTCCAAACAAGTAGGCCTACATGCACTTCGCATGTCTTACCATGTAACTTACCATATCTGTTGGCTTGATCGCTAAAAAAATATATGGGGCGCGACTTCATGGGAAATTGTGGGTCCTAAGGCCAGACTAGTTAAGAACCACTGCCTTAGATGTTGTGATACGCTGATGCAGCATGGTCTGTGGTTATATTTGTGATTCCACCATGCATAATTAATTGTGTTGAGAAACTCTCACACAGGGATCACACTATGAATATGGAGTGGTAATGGCAATGTGCTCTCGGACCAAAATAAGTCTTAGTTAGTTTAGTCAAAGGTCTATCTGGTTGCTAAGTGACTTGATGCACTAACTGCTGCTAAAGCAAGAGACATCCTGCTTCGTACAGATTTTTGCTGCTTTGATTGCCTAAATGCCAAAACACTTGAAATGTTACTTGAAATGACGCAATAAACCGACATTGATAGTATTAGTATCATGCTGGAGGTTTCTCATCAAGTATAATTCCAAATCAACGCATTGCTTAGTGACAAGTATGTCAGTAAATAGTAGAAACTGTACCGCTTTAACTACTCATACAGCTGGTCAGAGTGGCTCCAGCCTCATGTCTGTACTGAGAATCACAGACAAAAAAGCAGTCGATGCCTCTACACTACTCCAGCACTGCTAAGATGTGGCTTTATAGCCAACAAGTTATGTGAGCGAGGTAAGTAGAGAGCACTTTTAATGTTCCCTGTGAATCAATTTATATGCTTGTCTCCAAAATGTGCTATGCACACAAAATACTAAACTTGCTTACTTGCTTAGTTATGCCACTCTGTTTTGAAACCTGTGTGATGTATGAGGTGTTCACGTGTATTTAGGGATGTAATGAAGACATCTATGTATTTTATAGAGCTCTCTCATGAGTGTTTTACGTCTTCATTTGCTGCAACTCTTCCTAAGTCCTCCCCTGCCTTGTTGGGAGAGGCAGTCAGGCGAGTGATCAAGAGATCCCCGCGCCAGCCACACAAGTGGCAACGACATTTAACACAAGTGCCTGCTAGAGCTCAGTGTTCACAGCTCACAAGGCAGCTTTAGTCTGTTTGCTATATTATTATCCATCCGTTTATTAGCTTGTTTTTCTTGGTCTCTGAGCGGCCTGATTATAAGAGTGTGATCTGTATGTTGATGTGGTTGGGGTTTCCGATGGTGACGTGATGATCAGTTGATTTATAGATACTGTAAATCACGACACAAAGCAATAGTCATCGCAGCAATCGATAATCATAATCATACCTCCTACCTTCTGATACACAGACGGGAGGCAGGAATCAAGGAATGATCTGTGGGAAATGTTTGTGGACATACTGTATGTGGTGCCTCTTCTCTCTCTCTCTCTCTCTCTCTCTCTCTCTCTCTCTCTCTCTCTCTCTCTCTCTCTCTGGTGCCGTGCTGAGTGTGAGAGAGGGCCTATGGTGCGGCCCTAGTAATCAGCAGAGAGGACTCTCCACTGTAGTGACCTCTTCTCTCTTTCTGCGGGACTGAAAATAGTGTTTCCTCCAGCCTACACTCTCAGCCCACTCCTGAGGCACAGAGACACATACACACACACACACACACACACACACACACACACACACACACACACACACACACACACAGAGAGAGATAGACACACACACACACACACACACACACACACACACACACACACACATACACACACAGAGAGAGATAGACACACACACACACACACACACACACACACACACACACACACACACACTGTAATTCATTAGCATAATCATCCACACACAGTCCTCCACACGCATACACACACAGACCTTTCACAAAAATAATAGTACAGGTACACAAACATAGAAGCACAAATAGCTCACTGTTAAACACACCCACCCAAATTATAGCCAATATTGAAAATATGTACCAAAAATTGTCCATCATAATAATACATGGTACATGCATTTTCACCCACAGATATAACAAACACATGCACACACAGAGACACACACACAGACCCCACACAGACCCCACACACACACACACAGAATCGGGGAGATTGGCCGGGTGCTGATAAAAAGGCTCAGTAGAATAGTCCTGCTGCTGAATAGACTCTTATCAGCACGGGAGAAAAAGCTGGAATTCACCAGCAAGGCCTGCACCAAATAGAACCATTGATTAATCCTTCGCTGTTTAAGACTCCTAAAGTAAAGGAAAAAACCAATAAAAAAACCTCTCTCTCTCTCACTCTCTCTGTCTCATGCTCTCTCTCACTCTCTCTCTCTCTCTCCGTCCCCATTTCCCGACTAAATCACTGGTTCTGAACATTGTACCAATCAATATCTCTAATCCATTAAGCAGAGCACTTATCTACTCAAATGGACAAATTACCAGGGTGGTCAGTTCAGGCCAGTGCCGTTCCATGGATGGGGAACCCTTGTCCTGGCCCACTCATGCAGAAAGGTAACATTTATGGGCCGAGAGATGGAATTGTTTCAGTGATTTTTATGGTTTCTTTGGTATTAGTGTGGGGATACAATGTCCATGGAGACAAACTGATGCTATTGGTCTTTGCTGTCTGGATGAGACAGAGGATGTAACTGGATCCATGCTCAGAAGAGAAGAAGCAGTACAGTCTTATAATGATCTATGTGTGTGTGTGTGTGTGTGTGTGTGTGTGTGTGTGTGTGTGTGTGTGTGTGTGTGTGTGTGTGTGAGAGAGAGAGAGAGAGTTTGTTTGTGGAGATTCGACAGTGATAGCTTTTCATCTGCTTCCGCTGATTGTGTACATCAGAGTATTTCTATGTGTGTGTATATGTGTTTCTCTCTCTCTTTCTCTCTCTCTCTCACTCTCTCTCTCTCTCTGTGTATGTGGTTCCATTCCATCCATGATTACTTTGCCTCAGAGTTGTGGTTGGCTGTGCACACATATTTCAAATGCTGACAGAAACAAGGAAGAGAGAGAAAATGTTTGTGCAAGAAAAAGAGAGAGAGAGAATAAGATAGAGGTAGGGAAAGAAAAAATCTAGAAAAGCGAGTGAGTGAGAAAGAGTGAGAGAGAGAAAGAGGGAGAGAATGAGCTAGTGATTGGTAAAACAAGACTAATAGTGAAATAGTGAGTGAGATGGACAGAGAAAGTGTCAGTCCTTGGAGATTATTAAAACAAACAAGCAACCCAAGCATCACATGGCCTTGAGTGGACTCCAGCCCGCGTGAGCCTGTGGGCTGTGTAGTTAGTGTGCCACGGGTCAGAGAAGCATTTGCTTTTAAATCCCACGCGTCCACCCCTCACAGGGCGCTGATGGACAGGCAGGTAACAAGTCCGCTTGCCACGTTAAACAAGCAGTGCACTTAGGCCAATGGGCCGACAGAACCGCCTGCTAAAAGAACAGAGAACCGAGAACAGCGAGGAGAAGGAGAAGCCTGCCTCAGCACAAAGCAAGGAGCCTTTTTTATATGTTCCACTGTCAACATCAAGATAACACAGAACATCTTAAAGAGCAGTGCGTTTTCTCTGTTTATTTTTAGTTTTTTGTACTTTGAAGTCGTTTTTCTTCAAGCACTGCTTGATTTCCCTCTGTCATTTGTTGTTTATTTTCTTATATGACGGCAGGTTAACACAGATGTACTTCCCCGTCCTTCCCTGTCTCTCTTTCTTCTTCTCTCTGTGTGTTTATGTATTTGTACCTGGAGTGGAACACGGGAGTGGAGTGGAGTGGAGTGGAGCGGAGGAGACAGTTTTGTACAGGGCTCTCCGTGCTGTGGTGGTGCAGACAGCAGCGTTTGCTTCTTGTGTCTCCTCTTTGTTCTCTCGCCTTCCGCACGCCGAGACTAGGCAGCATGGAGTCTGCTTGATCTGCACTGCACTGTACTTCCTTTTGTGTTTGTGTGTGTGTGTGTGTGTGTGTGTGTATGAGAGAGAGAGAGAGAGTGTGTGTGTGTGTGTGAGAGAGAGAGAAAGAGCGAGAGAAAGAGAGATAAGACAGAAAACAATGGAGATGTACTGATATAAAGTGAGAGGGAGAGAGAAACAGCGATGGAAAGAAGCTGATAGAGAGACTGAAGGAAAGAGAACGATGTAGATGGAGAAGAGGGAGTAATAGAGAGAGTGAGGGAAGGAGAGGGTGCAAGAAAGCACTAGAGGGAGAGGGAGATTTATGGGGTGTTTCTGCTTTGTGCTGTTTGGTGGTTGGGTGTTTCACAGGCAGTGATTGATGGCAGGCCTTCAGATTAGAGAGTTAGAGAGAGGGGGGGGGGCTGCTTTAATTCCTTCATTTATGAGTCATTAATGCCAAGGCGGAGACAGAGGGAAATTGCAGTACAGTGGTGCATAGCCACTTAAAGCCATCCATTACTTCGGATTCGTCCACATTTAGCGGTGGAGCATGCTAGCCGATCTGATGAGTGACCACAGGCACCAACCTAGACATGTAAAACATCTCTAACGCATGTCTGTCTGTCAATCACATGCACACTTCTCAAATACACACTCCTCAGTACAAGCGAGTACATAGACACTCGCACAGACACACATCCTCACACACACACACACACACACACACACACACATACAGTACACACACACACACACACACACACACACACACACACACACACACACACACACACACACACACACACACACACACACACAGTACACACTCACACACACACACACACACACACACACACAGTATCTCTAGGCGTGGAGCTGCTCTCCAGTCACTGGTGGAGAGAGGCGGGGGCCTGTGATTGGCGTCTGCCCCGGTGGGAGCAGGCTGCTTCGGGCGAGTCAGCTCATGGCTGGCCATTAAGTGGCTGACATTGATTGGTTCAAACGCCATTGTTTTGATACAGCAGCGTGAGGTTCAGAGGTGTGCATGTGACAGTGTGTGTGTGTGTGTGTGTGTGTGTGTGTGCACGTGTGTGTGTTGAGTGGGTGTGTGTGTGTGTGTGTGTGTGTGTGTGCACGTGTGTGTGTTGAGTGGGTGTGTGTGTGTGTGTGTGTGTGTGTGTGCACGTGTGTGTGTTGAGTGGGTGTTTTCTGGTCCCCCGCCCCACTCCACCTTCCCTGGGCCCATCAGCACTCTGAAAGGACACTCGATGGCTTCCGCTGCAACTCCATTTAGCCCTATTGATTTTGCAATCTTCCCCACTACTGCCTCTTTGGGGGGTGGAGGGAGGGAGATGGAGGGAGAGAAAGAAGTGGAGGGTGAGAGGGAGAAGAAGAAGAAATGGAAGGAGTGAAAGGGAGAGAGGGAGACTGACTGAGTAAAATGGAAAGAAAAAGAGAGAGGGGGACTGATAGAATGTGGGAAAGGAGAGAGAGAGAGAGGGGGAATGAGAGATGGAAAGAGAGAGTTGTGGCGTATTTCCTGCATCGATACGTCTTAGCAGATCGAGGGTACGCTCGCACTATTGCAGCCCTGTTAATGGACTTAGCGATGGATCACTCCCATCTAAGTGACTATTATTCAATTCACACCCACTAAACAGAAAGGCTATCAGCAACCTTGACAACCCTGAGCACATATTGAAAGACACACACACACACACACACACACACACACACACACACACACACACACACACACACACACACACACACACACACACACACACACACACACAGATACAAACAGATACACATAGAAACTCACATAGAAGCAAAAACACAGACACACACACAAGCAAACAAATACAGATAGAGAAGAGAACAACACACACACACACACACACAGAACAATCTCACACACAAGTGTAGATACACATAAGTAATTGACACGAACAGACACAAAAGCGCACACACACAAAAGCACACACATGCTCACACACTCATTCCTCCCTGTCCTTACACCTGGCCATGGGATCAGACCCATTCATTTACACTACTGCCACGCCCTTCAGTAAAATCCCTCAGGCCTCTCGCTCAGAGCTGCCCAATCTCTGAGGTCACATCCTGCAGCAGATCCCCATCTTTACCTGGACCTTCTCATTGCCATCCCATCCGGGAGGGGCAGCCATTGATCTGGCTGCCACACAAATGAGGCATCATGCATGCACAGTGCAGGCTTCTCACAGGAAGAAAATCCATCCTGGACGAGGCGCACAATGATGATTCATTAATCACAGCATGCCTTGGCAAATGGTGTGGGGGAATCAATAGCCAAAGATTTGTTTGCATTGATGCTGTCGTTGATAGATTTTTTTGTTTTTACACTTTCATACTCTCTCTCTCTCTCTCTCTCCATCTTACTGTCTCTGTCTTACACACTTTCATACTCTCTCTCTCTCTCTCTCTCTCTCTCTGTCTTACACACTTTCTTATTTAATCTCATTCTCTCTCTTTATCTTTCTTTGTTTCTCTTGCAAGCATGAGAGCTGCCTCTCTCCATATGACCCTACACCAACACACAAACACACACACACACTTGCGAGCAGAGAGGAGCACACCCACACACACACACACACACACACACACACACACACACACACACACACACACAAACGCGTGCGCACACACTCTCACACACGTACACACGCACGTGCGCGAGCGCGAGCGCGAGGGCTTGGGTCACAACGGGCCAGCAAATCACATTCCCCAAGCGCCACACCGTCCTCTCCTCTCCTCTTGCCATTTATCACCATCCTCCTCTCCATCATCGACCCGCGCCGCTGCGAACGACAAAAAGACTCGCAG
>NW_027468663.1:28651310-28671310 GCF_046254945.1 Alosa pseudoharengus
GCTGCAATAAGGACTGTGGTGGATATGTTTAAGATGAGGAAATGAGTGATGCATATGTTTATCTCCTTGTCTCTAACCAACCCAACACACTGCAGCATGTGCTCATTAAGAGCTGGTCTATTGGCCTGAAACCAGGATTACAAGACATTTATGTTGCGCAGAAACTAATACCGGCTTGTGTTGTGTTCTTGTGTTGTGTTGTTCTTATTTCTGAGCGGCGATTTTGCCATGCATGTCTTCACATGTTGGTCTGGCAGCATCCACCTCCCGTCGCGCTGAGATTAATGCAGTACGTGTTTTTCATTTGAAGCAGCTGCAGTCTGCGAGCATGTTCACATTAACACGCTGGGACGCGGTGGGGTGTGGAGTGGGGTGGTGGGTGTGGACCAGTGGGGGAGGTAGAGTGGTCATTTCTCCCATGAAATAAGGAGCCAGTGTATGTCAGAGGCGAGGTGCAGAAACGGAGCTGTTGTCAGGCGGAGACACCTGTGCTGTTTGTTTATGTGACACGAGATGGGTTTAGTGAAAATGAAGGTATGTATTCTGAGGAAAGTACTCCATGTCACTGGCAGGAGACAAGACCCCCACCCTTACTTCCCACACACCCTGAGTGAGTTCTACCTGTCTACTTGCAGTTGTTGGATTAAATATGTTAGCGACATTGTCAAGAACATCTGCCATGAAACCTGTGTTGCTGCCTATTGTTTGTCCTCAGAATCTGTCAAGTTGTTATTGTCCCCACTGACATATGTCCACTTCACAGGCCATATTCATAATGATTGTGTAAACACAAATAGGTGACAGCTCATTAAATTCAATCAAACAAAGAGGGAACAGACCGATGAAGCATTGCTCTGTAATAAATGCACAAACACAGTGCACAGAGCAGTTTGTCTTGCCAGCTGTCATAGACAGACTGGCTTGTGAGAGGCCTATAAATGGTAAGACACTCCTGTCAGGTCTGCTCCCTCACCCACACTGGTGAGGCACTGCGTGTGTTTGGGCCGCATACATTACAGCTGATCCCGAGTCAGTGCTCTCCTTTGATCAGTCTACGTCACCAGAACAACAAAAGGGAGCAGAACGGCACCGAACCCCGCTGTCCAATCTGCACGTTCTAACAGCCCCAGCAGGGCGAGCGAGGGCGAACGGCCTCTTCGAAAAAATTTCCAGCCGCATTCAGATGCGCTCGCACCCTCCTCCCTGCTCGCCATGGAAACTCCTCTCATCCAATTAGAGCAGAGGCCTGTGGGGAGAGAGAACGTCAGCGGCGGGAAGAACTCTTCAAGCTGATGCCAGAGCACAGTTAGCTGGCCTGGGAGCCAGGGGGATAGGGGAGACATGGAGGGAGAGAGAGAGAGAGAGAAAGAGAGAGAGAGAGAGAGAGAGAGAGAGAGTGTGAAAAAAGGAGGGGTGAGTGGAGAGGTAGATGGATGGTGAGAGGGAAGGTTGGATGTTGAGAGAGAGAGAGACAGAGAGAGTGAAAAAAGGAGGGGTGAGTGGAGAGGTAGATGGATGGTGAGAGGGAAGGTTGGATGTTGAGAGAGAGAGAGACAGAGAGAGTGAAAAAAGGAGGGGTGAGTGGAGAGGTAGATGGATGGTGAGAGGGAAGGTTGGATGTTGAGAGAGAGAGAGACAGAGAGAGTGAAAAAAGGAGGGGGGTGAGGCAGAGCCAGAGACAGGTGTTGGGTGTTTGGGGAAAGAGTGGAGCTGATGAGTAGGTGGTCCTGAGGGAGAGGGGGCTGAGGAGAAGAGTGGAGGCGACACCCGCGGGGTGGGGGGGTGGGGGGCTGGGTCCCCAGAGGCAGTGTATCGGGGGATGGGTGGGAGGAGGGGGTGGTGGGGTGGCAAAGAGAGATGTCTCCCACGTTTAATATCCTCAGATGATTTTGCCTCATACTCTCACTCACCATCCTTGCCTCCTCTTCCCTCTTTCTCTCTCTCCCTTACATCTCTTTTCTCTCCTCTCCACAACACCTGGTTCTGAAGCTCTCTCTCCAGATGGCACGGTGCGTGTGTGTGTGTCTGTGTGTGTGTGTGTGTGTGTGTGTCTGTTTGTTGACTGCCACCACAGGGAGATAAGGATGATATGCTAATGACGCTGTGGATTAAAAGGTGTTTTAATGCCGTCATACCTCATTTAGGCTGCTTGCATAAGAGCAGCTGCCTGCCACGAGCAGGGATTGAGGGGAGTGGAGCATCACTGCAGTGAGAGCAGCGAATGCTTGAAGCAAAGTGGAGATTTCTGGACGATTTCAGCACGAGCAGAGAATGCAAAGTGAATTAGAACTTGCCAGATAGCTGTAGCTTTGTGACTCTGGCAAGACACCGCCAGGTCTAGGTGTTGACCAGGAGTATGATAGTCCTTCAAGTGTCAGTGTACCAACGATGTACGTTTTAACAGGGGATGTTATTATGTCAAAGTTCACTAAGATTGCACTCAGACATAAAATGATTATTATGTGATGACCATTTGTTGTATTGTTATTTGCTGAAATGGAACAATAATCACAATCATAATTATACTATTGGTGGGTGTGTGTGTGTGTGTGTGTGTGTGTGTATGTGTGTCTGTGTGTGTGTCTGTACCTATGTATGAGCTTGTCTATGGCTGGTATTGAGGGTTGACGTTCTGCTTACTTTGTCCTCCTCAGTTACAGTAATGGGATTATGAACTAATAATGATAAATATGATGGCCACACTCCGCTTGCATCAGTGTCCCACAAACCACGCATAGTTGACACTGTGGGCCTGGGACTCTTTTATTTTTCTGACACTGAGTCAGTAGCACTAATGGTGCTTCATGTTTTGCTTGTGCTCCAAATAAATACACAATACTGTACATCAAACCCCAACAGAGGAGAGTCCACCTGAGAGTGGGAAAATTGTCTCACTGTCTCCACTTCTGTGTCCTTTTAATGAGTGACTTAATGAGTGGGATTACACCTCGTTAGCTATGTTTGGACGGGGAACAAATAATTAATAGCAGAGGAGGGTAAGCGTGAATTAGGCTCAGTTTTTGCTTCATTACAGGATCTATGCCAGTGTTTCTCAAAGTGTGGTCCGGGGACCACTGGTGGTCCGCAAGCTATCCCAATTGGTCCACGAGCAGACATGATAAAATATGATATAGACGAGTTGTTTGCAATATTGAACCAACTTGTATGTAAACGAGCAGACATGATAAAATATAATATAGATGAGTTGTTTGCAATATTGAACCAACTTGTATGTAAATCCAAACAGTTCTGCAAACACTGCATATGTAAGCTATGCCAGTTTAAATCATATGAATCCTCTGACACAATAAGCAATACTGTTGAAGTAGGTATACTCTTTTTTTTTAGCTAGGCGGTCCGTGAGTTTGTTTTTTTATTGGTAAAGTGGTCCTTGATCTGAAAAAGTTTGAGAAACACGGATCTATGCGACTGGATTTCCTTTTGGTACTTTTTTCTCTTTTTACACTTTTTTCTCCACACTTTTGGTTGGATTGCACATTGAGGTGACTATTTTCTGATGTGATGTTGTGCTTTGTCAGAATGAGTGTATGTACTGCTGCCATTATTGGCCAGGTCTCTCTTATAGAGATTTTTATCTCAATACTCACCATGTTAAATGAAGGT
The DNA here is from genome assembly GCF_046254945.1 of Alosa pseudoharengus. NCBI lineage: Eukaryota > Metazoa > Chordata > Actinopteri > Clupeiformes > Clupeidae > Alosa > Alosa pseudoharengus. The sequence continues at coordinate 28,654,935 of NW_027468663.1, forward strand.
AAAACTAGATGTAGCCTACCGCATAGTGACCGCTGCATGGTTTAGCCACCTGCTACACAAAGAAAATCCCACTTCCCACCCTCCATGCCCTGCTCCTGAATTTCCTGTGTGTAAGACGCAAGAAATTATATATATAGCCTCGGAAACATAGAGACGTCGAGCTATAGGCTATCCTCGCTTGAAAGAGCTTGCGTAAACAAATAGGGTGAAGAGTTAAATGGCAATGATATTATTACATACTCGTTAATCTGACTCCATTTGATTAATAATTTGTATCTGGAATGCACAATTCAAGCATACGTTCATAGTATGTGAAGTACGAAATCAAAAGGATTAGCAAATTAGTCTGTTTGGGGGCGAAGGGAGTCCCTCAATGCTCATCTCAAATCAATAAGGCCCCAATCATGTTTGTGATTGGCCCATGCGTTTTGTCAATGATATTGTAAGGAATAATTTTACTACTGGTAGGTCTGTACAGCCTAGGTGCTTTGAAAGCACAAAAAACCTAGAGAGTCTATTGCTCTACACAGGAGCATACAACAAATGCTACATAAAATTGAGTGATCATTTAAATGTTAGCACTATGTGTCTGCCACACACGCAGTCAGCCATGTGTGGACGCCCTCTTGGCAGACTATTGGGCACAACATTTAAATAGAAGGCTCAATTTTATGTACTAGGTTTGTTGATCTGTAAGGCCCGTCTTTTGCTCAAAACTTTTGCATTTCTAAAGAATGCCTTTCGCATTCAATTTACATGTGTGGATGCCTGTGTTTGATCTGTATTGTCTTAGCTGGCCATGGCCAAAGATCCCCAACACCCGCTCATGCATAAAGTGACCATTTGCTCCTTGTTCTGGCCCCTCTACTGAGAGGTAACTCAGTCCTGGGCCTACTTGATGTCTTATGGTGAGATAGGCCAACCTCATTATCATACAGTAGTGCTCTGTAAATATGCGTTGTGAATAATACATTCATGTTTGGTCTTGAATTAATACTTGTAATGTGGGCAACAGTCTGATCATGGTTTTATTACAATTGAATGTATCTGTGCATAGTTGTAGACTAAGAATTACACTGTAGCATAAAGTTATGATATCCACCAGGGCCACACCCATCCACCTCAGAAAAACAAAGGCTCTGATGAGTCGGGGGGGGGGGGGGCCAAGTGAATGATAAAAGTGGAGGCTCTGGTCCTCCTGGTTCTCTTCTTTTTCCCTCTTGGGTCTTCTTTCCCATCTTGCATAGGTATTATATTGCAAGGGTGATTGTGCCCAGAGTAACTCGGGGTTAAGTGCCTTACTCTAGGGCACAACGGTGAAAGCCGGCAATTGAACCCACAGCTTTTCAGGCTACTACATGCTAGCCCAGCTCCTTAAGCATTACGCTACCACCGCCCATGGACTTTTATTATACATTTTATTATACATAAGCTTCATAAGCATAAGCATTCTTTATACATAAGCTTTTGGCTCAACAGTTTCAAATTGGCTGAATGAACTAACCACAGGTGTAGAGCTGAAGATGTTTGCCCAAACCCGACGAGTTCGGTTGGGTTCGGGCTTAATCATGACCGCCGCGCAGCGAAGCGGCGGTCATATAGGTTTAGTCAGATTTTTTTTTTTTTTTCTTTTTCGCATGTCCAAATTTCCGTCAAGGATTCCCGGGACACTGAAAGACCGGGGTAGACGTGATCTGTAGCCCCCCCGCTGGACTGCACCCCCCTGAAAGGAGGGTAGGACAGACACCCTCTGAATGCACGCCAAGTTTCGTGGAATTCCGTTCATGGGGGGCCACACAATAAATTAATTTATTTTACTATACACCAACTGGCCTGTAGGTGGCCGGAGACAGTTTTCTGTGATTCTGTGAAGGTCCACCTTTTTTTTGTATGTTGGTCTTAAGGGGGCGTGTCAACCCATCCTATTACCACTTATTTCATGTATAGTGCCACCTAGTTAAAAATTAAAAAGCAAAAAATTAGGTGTTTTCATCACAATATCTCTGGCTGACATGGTCAAAACTGCACAAAATTGAAAGTGTAGGATCATTATGACACCCTCCGAATGCATGCCAAGTTTTGTGAACTTTCGTTCATGGGGGGCCTTACAATAAAATAATTTATGTGTACATTTAGTGACCGTACACCAACAAGGATCCCGGGACACTGAAAGACCGGGGTACACGAAACTTGGTGGGCATGTAACCCCACATGGATAGCATGGAACCATCGTTTTTCGTTTTGATCTGTAGCCCCCCCGCTGTACTGGACCCCCCGAAAGGAGGGTAGGGCAGACACAGTTTTCTGTGAATATCTTGAGAACCGTAGGGCCTAGGATGACCAATTTTTTTCATATGTTTGCCTCCAGGGGTCATGTTAACCCATTCCATGTGCACACATGTGCATAAACAGATACACACGCACACACATACATTCACAGTAATCCTACGTATGACACATACTCACACAGTAGACATATGTACGCATGCATGCACATGCACAAACACACATACGCAGGCAAACACACAAGCACGCACACACACACACACACACCCACACACATAAACATAAACGTGTACACGCACACATGCACACAATTCAAGAATTTCTCAGAATTGAACTAATCATGTTTTGGTACTTGTTGTCTAGCAGATACCAGTGAGAATTGAGTGTGGAAATGCTATTTAGTGAGACAGTTAGAATCATATAGGCCTTTCAGCGTGATTTATTTTTGTGCAAAAAATGTGCTGGACTGGGCGGCGGTCATATTTTGTACCGCTCTGCGGTACATCTAGTTTCTATCATTTCATGCGGGCTCGGGCTTGCGCTCCGGCTTGCGCAGTAGGCTAAATGAGCAGTCACGTAATGCGTTTCGATTAGCTGAGAGAAAGATGCAAAAATGGATGCTGAGGAGGTGAAACGGAGGCTACGTTTTAGTTGCACTGGCAAAGAAAGCAAAGTCTGAGGTGTGGAAAAGTTTTGTCATGTGCATAATGAGAATAATGAGCCAGTGAGTTAGCCTATGTTAAATTCAAAGGATGCAACATTCTGCAGAATGACAGGGAATTCGTCGCTGATAAGGCATGTTGATCAAAGCTTGTCCACACCTGCCAGTGCCAAGGATCAACCTACAATCACATCGTTTGTTACAGCAACAAAACCCAACCTTGCAAAGGTGAAACAAATGGTTACGGTCAACAAGTGTGTCAGCTTTCGCTGTAAAGACATTAGGCCTTTTAATATTGTAAATGGCGGGATTTGAAGAGCTGGCGCAAGAACTAATTAATGTCAGGGCTGCATATGGGAGGGTTCCTGCAAACTTCAGAGTGCTGAGATGTTATGATGTTACAGAGGGCTATTTTATTTCTTTGTTCCAACTTCCAAGTGGCCTAGCCTACGTTAGTCATGAATAAATTATGTTAAAAAATGTATAAATTACTCATTCTTGACAAAAGGCAAAAGAGATGCGTGTGTCCGGACATTTGAATAATGTCGGGCTGTAAACGGGTTCGGGCTTTTAAAAAGCTGCCAGTCCCAGGCTAGGGCTCGGGCTGATTTCTGTCGGGCTCAGGGCCTTGTCGGGCCTAACTTTTAAGGCCCGATTACAGCTCTACACAGGTGGAGCTGGTTGCTTTATTATCACGTACTGCAACGTGGCATTCTTCAGCATTTCTTAAGCGCCGCAGCCAGCCTTGGTTTAGGCCCATGCAGAAGTACAGCACTGGGTTGACACAGCTCTTGAAGTAAGCCAGACCCTTGGCCAGTGTCAGGCCCACCTTAACTGCCTGGTTCTCGCTGTCGATCACCCTGGCCAGCCGAAGGCAGTGGTAGGGTGCCCAGCACAGGAAGAAGGCGCAGACCAGGGCGATGAGCATCCGCACAGGCCGGGACTTTCCCTTGAGCCGTGTGCGCCGGATCCCTATGGCCGCCAGCACGGAGCAGCCCAGAATGACCAAGAACGGGAGGAGGAAACCACACAGGAAGCGGATGATGAAGAGGGGCATCTTGGCAGCGTCCCCACCCTCTCCCTAAAAGAGGGCATTATCAACGTTAGATTTTGTTTTGTGAAGCACGACTGGTTAGAGCAATGTCCATGACCATGCAATGGCCATGGTCATGCAATGCTGTAGCAGGTTTTGTGGGTGATTAATACCCTAATTTATACTGTGAAAGTTTATACACAGTCAAAGGTCAGCTTCTAAATCTTCTTAGAACTATTGTCAGACACCCTGAATTCTCTAATTAGAATCCTCCAAAAATAATTAGAATCACTCTAGAACTTATACACTTCTAACACCATCTGAGATCTGAGAAAAACACATTTTGTTAATGTACTCTGTACTCAGTGGTGGCTACTTTAAGTTTGGCCCACTGTCGCCCTGTGTGGTTAAAAAACAGACAAACATGCCATCTGGTTATTTCAATGGCTTCATTCTCTCTCCATTTGTGCCATTTAGATTTCTCATAATTACTAAAAAGGTTGTGCAAATGGCTTACATTTGTTTATATTCCCATATTGAATCTCTCTCAAATGTCATCTATTAATAAGAGACAAATGAGTCAAATATGAGGCCTACCATTAAACCAGCATTGACAATTACCAGAAAGCACATTTGCGGGTATGCATGAATGAATGAATGAATCAATCAATGATCAATGAATGAATGGATGACAGTGGATGTGGAAGTTGTGCAGCATGGAATATAATCTCAGCATGTCAACTGTGCATTCAATATTCTGCCACTATTTTTTTATTTTATTTGACTAGTTTTGGTTGATTTTGTTCATTATATTAGGAATGCTACACAAACACAATTAAACTTTACAATGTGATACAGCACTAGACAGTCTAAGTTGAGGTAATGATGACGCTTCAGACCTTCAAGCCACACTTGAGATTGCTTTTGCCTGGGTAGACTTTTCAGTAGATGAAGTATGGTGCGCTCATGACTGTCGCCACTACCCACACCACCACACTGACCAGCCGCGCAACACACACAGTGCGGTGCTGCTTGGTGAAGACCGGGCACCACACACACAGCGCACGGTCCAGACTGATGACCGCCAGCAGGAAGACACTGCAGAACATGTTGGTGTACTTGAAGAAGCCATTGAACTTGCAAAGGAAGACACCAAACGGCCAGTTGCCTAAGTGCTTCTGGGCCAGAGAGACGGTGCGGGTGAAGCAGAAGACAAGGTCGGCAATGGCCAGGTTCACTAGCCAGACGTTAGTGACTTTGGCCCGCAAGCGGACCCCGGCCACCCAGATCACCACGGTGTTGCCAACGGTTCCCAGGACGACTGTCTATAATGGCATCGATATCCACGGTTGTTTTATCATCTTCAGAGGAGGAATTGATCATCAGATGCTGCAAGAGTGAGATGTTGGAGGCCATTCTGCAGGAAGCACCGATGGGGTGAAGGACGGAGAAGACAGGGTTAAGTTCATGCATATACGTATACAGTATGTATATAGAGTGAATAATTAATCAAATTACATGTAGGGCTACTACAGTATGCATAATATGTATAGTGTTTTTATATTATATACTTTAATTACTTTTCCTGCTGTTAAAGAATGTGTATGTGTTGTCTGTATGCTGCTGAGACCTTGAATTTCCCCTGGGGATCAATAAAGTATCTATCTATTTATCTATCTATCTATCTATCTATCTATCTATCTATCTATCTATAAAATAAACAGGACCTCTGAATTCCAGGAGAAAAAAAAGAAATTCACACAAGAAATAAAAAACCCACAACAGACGTAAAGGGTAACCAGAGAGACTGCAAAGAAATATGAGTGTAACATGACCACTGGACTTTACACAGAACATTTACAAAACAAGATACAGTATTGGCACTGGCATATTGAGATAGAGAAAAATGTCAGTTGTAGCAGCCCCTCTGAATGGAATGTCACAAAGTTGGCATACATCCACTGAATTGAATGTGGTGGTATAGATGCAGTCAAATTGTGTTGACTTTGAAACTTTAACTCTTAAGATATTGTCACAGACATGGGGTTGTTGGAATATGTCCACTGCAACACTTCCTATTGATGACATTTCACAATTTCAGAGCAGATCCAAATAACAAATTTGATCCACAAACTAATTTTCACATTTTCTATCTTTGCAAGCTGACCTTGACGGAGGTCTGTTCTCTCAGAGTGCTCTCCCTGATTAGTGGTACCTGTAGCAAAGTAAAATAGCAAAACTGTGTAGGCTCCATAAGTGTTTCTACCCTTTCATATTATTATTACAAATCGTTATACTCCCTTGGGAGTCTATTGCAACAGTTGTAAAAAATTTGCCACAATGATTCGAGACAGCGCTGAGATTCTTTTCATCTTCAAGTTTCATCTCTGGACCTCGAGCGCTCTAGCACCACCAATACTGTATGCGCAAAAATGACGTTCCATTGGAATCTTTCAAGGCACCCTATGATGTAAAATTCCACCAAAATGAATTTAATGGAAAACACTACAAGTTTTCACAGGTCACAAATGGTGTCCATTCTTCACAAAACGAGGCACAGGTGATCTTCAAACCAAGCCTCACAAAATTGGACAAAATGTTCATTTTCTGAAGCATTTGCCCATCTCAGCCAATCAAAATCGTTGATTATGGTTGTACACGGATTAAAGGGACAGTTTTGGCAATTTTGTCGCTGTTTTCTCACTTTTTGCTCACCGTTTTCTCTGCAGAGCATATATTTTACGACACTCCTTGCTCGGTCAGTCTGCCGTTTCCTCTTTCCCTGTTCCTCTGACAACAGTTTAGCCTACTCGCTTTCTGCTTCTTTTTGCTGGCTCTGCCATGATGAATGTCTGAGAAACTCCATCGCTACCTTGTTCTAGCCGTTGTCTGGCGTCATGGGCGGATTATGAACTTTCGGGCCCCTGGGCCCAGATGTATTAAGGGCCCCCCACTTATTGTGGTATATGTGGGAGGGGGGGGGGGGGTTGGGGGTCCTCCCCCAGAACATTTTTAATTTGTTTGATGTGATTTCCTGTATTCTGGTGCATTTTGGGGATGGCCAATACTAAATTCAATCATATTCATAGCCTACATCCTGATTTGTTGATATTGAGGCATCAGATCTCCTGACTTATTAGCTATAGGAAACCAATATGATCGTGCTGCGCTAGTGTTGTAGGTTATAGGTTGAGGTGATTTTAGAATAGCTAAGGGGCATTGTTGGGCATGACACAAAGCAAAGTCCCTAAAAAATGTTGAGGATGATTTGTGACAGCATATATTTCATAAAGTTTAGAAATACAAGTGCAATATATTGTTGTTTTTTTCTGTCAAGCTCAAAAATGACATTTATGATCGATCTGAACACACAGAACTCTCCACACAGTCTACATAAACCTACTGACGTAGAACAGCTGTTTTGACACGAGCAGCCTAGAAGAAGTAGTAATATACTGTAGACTCCTAAACCCACCCCCTCTATATCCCATGTGCTGCTGTGTTTTGACAACCAGCCGGTATGTGATGATAGGAGTTTTATGTTTTACATCTGTATGTGGAGATATTCACTGATGTGTCTTTAACAATGGGTTGTGCTTTATGTTTTCATCGACATGACAATTTGATTTGTGCCATTGTAAAACTACATTTGCTGCTCCTGTGCAGACTAATGTGTATTATTTGATGGAAGAAACCCATAAACTGCAGTTTTTGAAGAGCTAGCCACACATATACTGCACAAGTGCTGATAAGAGGGTGCTGTTATTTTAGTCTGCCATTTTATGTGTTTCATGTGCCATGCTTTCATCATGACATAAATTTACTCTGGTTGGCCTGTGATTGACATTATTCAACCTATAGAACTATAGTAGGGTGGGTGCAGGATTCATATTCTATGATATCTACTATATAGTAATTAGCAGTATAGAATTATACTGAGGTAAGTGAATTATTAATATTGTTTTATATGATTTGATTAGTGTAGCTCACTGTAGAACTGTTTACCAAATTGTATCAAGGCAGTTGTCTTTAGACCAATTCCACTGGTGATTGATCCAGGCCTGTGTTCTGTGTTGTGTCCAGATCTGTGATAAGGAGTGGCACTACTACGTGATCAATGTGGAGTTTCCGGCAGTGACTCTTTTCGTGGATGGCGTGACGTATGAGCCCTACCTGGTGACGGATGACTGGCCCATCCACCCTTCACAGATAGATGTGCAGCTGACCGTTGGAGCCTGCTGGCAAGGTCAGTGGTGATTGTGATGATGATGATGATGATGATGATTCTGATGATGATGATGTTAATGTTGCTGAAGGTGAAGTTGATGATGATGATGATGATGATTGTGATGATGATGATGTTAATGTTGTTGAAGGTGAAGATGATGATGATGATGATGATGATGACATTGGTGGTGATTGTGGTGATGTGTAAGTGTATGTGTACAGTAAAAAGCGATAAGCCACTGATTAAACAGGCTCAGAAGCAGAGTAATGTAATGTATGTATTGTCTTTTGCATTATTAACATGTGTAAATTGTAAGGTGTAAGTGGAAGCATACTCGTAGACAGAATATCAAGAGAGGAAAGCAGTGTGTTTGGCTTCAGGCCATTCTGATTTTTTTTAATTTTTTTCCCTAACTTTTATTCTTTCTTCATACTTTTTTATTGGAAGGACTTCACACCATATATAAAAATCATTGAAATATGCCCTGTTCATTCCCACCTGTAACAATGCAGCTAATGATGACTGTATTGTGTGTGAAGACAAAGGCCTCAACCTGTGTGCAGAGGAAATAATTATGTAGAATTAGTCACACCACTAAATCACATGGTATATGGAGTTACCAGCAAGGTGCTAAGTTCCTGCCGCTCGTTTCCTGCTTAGATTTCTTTTCATCTGCGATGACTGCTGATTTTCCCCTCTAGTCTCTCCATCTCTCCCTCCCCCCTCTCTCTCCCTCTCTCTCTCCCTTTCTTTCTATCTCTCATTTTTGCGCTGAATCTGTGATTGTGTGCGAAGCCCTGGAGTGGAGATTAATAGGCCTGAATAGAGAGACAAGTTCACTCGCTGTTCCATCCCCACCAAGCCGCTCTAAGCTCCACTAAGCCGCAACTGATAACTTTTCAGGCTATTAGTGAGTGAGATTGCCTCTCAGTGTCTCCCCTTTTTCTCTCTCTCCCTCCATATTCCCCTATCTCTCTCTCTCCATCCCTCCCTCCCTCTCCCCCTATCACTCTCTCTCTCTCGCTTGCCATTTGCTCTTGCTCCACAATCAACAACATAATGACGAGCCCGATCATAATAGCAGGCCGCAGACCTTATTCTTCTGAAAACAGACAAAATTGAGATCCTTAACAGACTATCTGCCTCAGAAATAGCATTGCGCTCGCTTTCTCTCTCTCTTTCCCTCTCTCTCTATTTCTTTCTCTCTCTCTCTCTCTTAGTCTCTCTCCCTCTCTGACTTTGAGACCCCATGAGAAGGATTAGCCTCTCCCTCTTCTCCAAACCCTGTTTACTAGGCAGACCTGCAAATGTCATCTGTGTGTGTGTGTGTGTGTGTGTGTGTGTGTGTGCAGTGTGCATGTCCGCGTTCTATGACAGGAGTAAGAGGATGTAAGGATGTTAGTGGGACTTTATCCCCTTTATGGTCTAACCTTGCTCTCCACACTGACCTCAATCCGCTTGCTGTGTCTCTCCCCTGTCTCTCTCTGGTTTTAGAAGCACTTAAAAGTGTGTTGGTATTGCACTCGCAAATCTATATACCAGCACCGGCAAACACAACCTCAGCTTCACCTGTGTGTTGGGAGTAGGCATTGATCGCTTGGGTCAGCACACACCTTGTGTTTGTGTGTGTGTATGTGTGTGTGTGAGAGAGAGAGAGAGAGAGAGAGAGAGAGAGAGAGAGAGAGAGAGCGTCTCACAGGAGCAAACAGACCCTAAAAGCGTGACATTAGTGTACCTGGTGAGGTGTGTCTGTATGTGAGAGTGACTGACTCTGTGTGTGTGTGTGTGTGTGTGTGTGTGTGTGTGTGTGTGTGTGTGTGTGTGTGTGTGTATTTGTTTGTTTGTGAGAGAGAGTGACTGACTCTGTGTGTGTGTGTGTGTGTGTGTGTGTGTGTGTGTGTGTGTGTGTGGTGTAGTTGGGGAGGGGCTGGACAGACAGAGAACAGCTCGCTCTCTCTCCTTTTTCACCCCTGCCCTCCTCCTCACCCCATCCTCTCCGTTTGTGCAGTGTCATTGCATTTAATTGATATCATCTGTCAGAGGGAAATAATTTAAAAATCATAGGCAATTAAGCTGGAGCCCAAGCAAGCAGGGAGAAGAGTGCAGGGAGTCCGCGTGAAAGACAGAAAGGCCATTAGCTGCAATGGCAGCCAATCTAGCACTAAAGACAAACAAACACAGTGTCATAAAGGACAGGAGAGATGGGGAGAGCAAGAGAGATTGAGAGGGGAAAAGAAAAGAGGCAGAGGCACACAGAGAGATGGAAAGAGGGATTCAGTGCGTGAGGAAAAGAGAGAGCTGGATGCAGAGGAACAGGGCCTTATCATGTGTCGTGTGGACAGCACTTGTGGACAGCTTGATTGAATTTGGGAGTTTGCCGATTTTGTTTCCGTAGATTCAAGCCACATGACCACATGCGTCTTCTTATTGCAAGTATGTAATCATTGTGTGTGTTTGTGTATACTGTATGTGTGTGTGTGACAGGCGGAGAGGTGACCACGCCACGCTTCACCCAGTACTTCCGTGGGAGCCTGTCGGGCCTAACCATCCGCCCGGGGAAGATCGAGACCCAGAAGGTCATCTCCTGCCTGCAAGCCTGCAAGGAGGGCCTGGACATTAACTCACTTGAGAGCCTGGGCAAGGGCATCAAGGTGCACCGCAAAAGCTTACACGCATGCACACACACACACACACACACACACACACACACACACACACACACACACACACACACACGAACACACACTCACTCATGTGTCTATATTATGACATATTACAAGCTGAAGCATACTGTGTCTACATGAATGCAAAAATGCATTGAAGACAAAATACTAAATGGCCACATCAGGCTATATGCAGTATGCTACTGAAAGACAATGCTCTTCCCCTTGGGACCACTTCCAGCATCCACCTGTGCCAGCGGATACCCTTTAGCTGGTGGCCAGCCATGGATAGCCTCCAGAGCTGTGTTCCAGGTTCTGATGTGGCTTAAAAGCACCGGCTAGGGGCAGAGAGGTCCTCTCTGAACCAGCTTCTGATGAGGCATTAAACCAAGCTGTGCTCTGGAGTTCGTGGCCAGCAGCGGTCTGGCCGGTGGAGAGGGACTTGGCTCTTCCGCTCCTCTGCCTGGTGGTCCTCACAGTAGCGGATGCCTGGTGTTGGCAGACCTTAAGGCTACTGTACCTCCCAGTCCAGCTGTTTGACTGCAGCATCACTCTCTTAGGTCATAGAGGTCGATCCTGCGGCAGTGAGCTGATGCTTCAGCTGATAAGTGAAGAGACGAATGAGGTGGTCAATGACAATACTGTAGGCTGGACACCAGGGGCACTCATTTGAATCCACAGGTTTGGCTACCATGCTGCGGAAACCATGCAGTGAGAACAGGAGGTGATACCAATGCTAATTCTATCCTAACCAGTTGAATTCTAACCAATGCTAATTCATTGACACGTTGCATGACGCAATATTGCAGTAATCAGTTGAGTAATTTGTGGCACGTTATTTAACATCTAGAGGACATATTGGAAGTTGACTTTAAAAGAGTTTGTTGTCTTGTGGAAATGGTGTCACTTTAATTAGAAGTAGCCTAATGTACTGAGAGATTCCTCGTTTACGCGCTGACCCACTGGTGCTTGCATGTAGCGTAGTGTTGAGTTATAAAATTAGCTAAATGTTTTGCGCAGCTTATTAAATTAACAAATTAGCATTCGTCTGTGCAGGTTGGTGTTAACACATTGCATTGTGCATCGCATACAAATTAGAGCCCAATATGTGTACACACATATTACACACACACTCCCATCAACACATGAACATGAACACACCAACACACACACACATTGCATACTGTACTGAAAAATGTATGCATACATCCATACACACACATTATACTGCATTTGCACACATATGTACGCATACACTTACACAAACACACACACATACAAACGCAGACACACACACACACACACACACACACACACAGAGACATCCATGTAGCATGTGTACAAAGAAGCGACGTTTACAGACTATTGCATCAGTTCAGGTCTCAAGCATCCACTGTGTGACTCCAGAGACCAACCACATTACTTTAGTCTTCATGATGTGGGCAGAGGCCTGTACTTATCTATTCGTAGCTGGTTGTTTTGTATGTCAGTCAGAAGGGGCCCTTGCAGCTCTTGATCACTAAGATTCACAGTGTGCTTGAAACCCTTCAGCTGATCTCAGTATAGGCATGGTCATGCAATGGTCACAGTACAGGAGAAACCTGCTAAAGAGGAGGTATGGGCACAGAGGCAGTTGGCACTGGACCAGACCTGGGCCTGACATGGGTGTGCACTAGGACCCAGGGCCCTAATTGAGAACTCACGTGTGAAGACGCCTCATCTCAGAGCACCACATGAAGAAAAATGGTCGCTGCCATTAGCAATGCCCTGAAATATCCCAGCTGGACCTGTTGTGCACACACCACCTGATATCTGTCTGCTTGTCTGTCCATGCTTGTCAATCAATATGCCACCACTGTCATCTGTGTGTGTGTGTGTGTTTGTGTGTGTGTGTGTGTGTGTGTGTATGTGTGTGTGTGTGTGTGTGTGTGTGTGCGGGTGCGGGTGCGGGTGCGTGTACGTGTAAATTGATTTTAGAAAAACATAGATGGTAATATTAGTACATAGATGTTAAAGTCTGCTTAGGATGCAGTCAAAACGTGAGGTTATACTTTACTTGACAGTATCGACATAAGAGTGACATGACACTGTCATGAACGTGTCATAAACAAGTCATACTGTAAATGTTTATGACATAACGCTTCTGTCATTAAGTGTCATTCGGTCAACAAGTTAGGTTAGGGTTAGAGTTAGGGTTAGGGTTAGGGTTAGGCTGAGGTTTTAGGGCTCATGTCATGTGTTAATGACAGTGTCATGTCACTCTTATGTCGATACTGTCAAGTAAAGTGTTACCAAACGTGAAAATTGAACCAAAACGTGAACATGCTTCTGGGCTCACAGTGATTGTGGTTTTAGAACCACTCCAGACCACCTAGCTGCTCCCATGCTTGTGCAGGCTCTGGCCACGTCCTCAGAAAAAGGATTACATCAGACTCATCAGGCCTTAGCCTTCAGCAACCTTCCAGGGCTTTCATCTGCCCTTGAGAGAGAGAGAGAGAGAGAGAGAGAGACATACACACACACACACACACACACACACACACACACGCACGCACACGCACACTCATATGCTATTATTTATTATATGTTCACATGTTATACCCGCATTGCTGTATGTCTATTTTCTTTCTTTTGTTATTCTACTGTGTTATCTGTAACACTGGCTTTGGCAACACTGTATCCAAACAGTCATGCTAATAAAGCTTCTTTGAATTTGAATTTGAGAGAGAGAGAGAGAGAGAGAGAGAGAGAGATGGTTGTTTTGTATGTCAGTCAGAAGTGGCCCTTGCAGCTCTTGATCCCTAAGATTCACAGTGTACGAAAACACATGCAGGTGTAGAGACACACATGTGTACGCCCACGTATACACACGCATACCCACACGCACGCGTGCACACACACACACACACACACACACACACACACACACACACACACACACACACACACACACACACACACACACACACACACACACACACACACACACACATACATTTATTGACAGCAGTTCAGGGACAGACGCTGGCTATATCTTATTTACTATCTCAGTGTCTTAGGGGAGGGTCAGACATGGAAAGGTCCATTGATTCATCACTTGTGTATGGTATTGTTGAATGAACTTATCCACTTCCACATGTACAGTCTCTCTCTAGTTCACATGCTGCTGCCTCATCAAAAATGAATGAACCAGAAACCCACATAGGCTACTGCTCTTTCCTTTCCAAATGTGTGTTTTTAGTTTTATGATATGCAGGCACACAGAGACACAGAGAGAGAGAGAGAGAGAGAGAGATAGAGAGATATGACTATATAGAGTAAGGCTTTAAAACACACAATATTCTGTCTGACTGTCTCTGTCTCTCTGTCCCCCCCCCCACACACACACACTTGATTAAGGCATTTCTGTCATGTCTACACTGCTAACAAGCTAACTGTCTGTTATCTGCCTGCAGTTCCACTTCAACCCAGCCCAGTCGGTCCTGGTGATGGAGGGGGATGATCTGGACAGCATCAACACGGCCATGACCAAAGTGTCCTACATCAACTCCAGGCAGTTCCCCACACCAGGCCTAAGGCGCCTTCACATCAGTACCACAGTACAGTGAGTGTCACACTGCTCTGTTACACATGCACACACACACACACACACACACACACACACACAAACACACAAATGCACATGCAGATTCACACGCACGCACACAGGCACAAACAAACACACATGCACACACACATACACACATGCACACACACTTAATAGAGTTTATAGCAGTTTGCAAAGGCTTACACACGCACACACATTTTCAGAGACGCATAACCGTTGGAGCTCTCCATCACCGTGCCTCACCCACTCACAGCTTTCACTTTCATTCCCGCTGCTGTTACAAATCTTAGTTCACCTGCCAGCTCAAAGATTCGCCGAGACGCTCTTAAAGATGGAGCATTCTCACCCGCCCCTGTGGTTCATCACGCTGGCCTGACCTAGATCTACCTTTCCCCATTTACAACCTGGAGCCGACTCTCTCCGCACTCTCTCTCTCCCTCTCTGCACTCCTTCTCTTTCTCTCTGCACTCCTTATCTCTCTCTCTCTCTCTCTCTCTCTCTCTCTCTCTCTCTCTCTCTCTCTCGTGGCACTCACTATCTCTGTGTTGCCGAGACAGAGCATCATTATTGTAAGGGCCTGAGAGTGTGAGTGTGATTGGAGTTTTATTTTTAGAGTGTTTGTTCGCCTGGCGTCTCTGCATGTCAGTGGCATCACACTGTCACACAGGGACACAGCCAATCACAGTAGGGGCCAATCACCTCCCTTTCACTCCCTCCCCATAAACATACACAGAGACACAAACACACTCACACTCATATACACATGCATGTACACACACACACACACACACACACACACACACACACACACACACATACTCCATCCCATAATCAGTTCCTCTCAGGCCTTACCCTTAGCTTGAGCCATGATGTTGCCTAGGTAACGTTAGTTAACATCCGTCTATCAGATCCTCAGATATGTCAGTGCTTGCACCCTACCCGCAACAGCTCATGTATATACATATGTCTGTGTGTGTGTGTGTGTGAGAGGGAAAGACAAACAGAGAGTGTGAAAGAGAGAGTCCTGGGTCTCCTCTCCTCTCTCTCTCCTCTCCTCTCCTCTGCTCTCCTTTCCATTCCTCACCTCTCCTATCCTCCTCTCCTCTCTTCTCTCTCCTCCTCTCCTCTGTCCTCTTCTCCTCTCTTTTGCTCTCCTTTGCTCTCCTCTCTCTTTCTCTCTTCTTCTCTCCCCTCCCTCCTCATGCTGGCCTTCAGAACTGATGCTGCTGCCTGTGCTGGCTCCAGCTCCTGTTCCAGTGCCCTGGCAGGGCGTGACCAACGGCGTGACCAATTATAGGTCATGTTATCGGGTTTTGCATGGGCAGCAACTCTCTCTCTCTCTCTCTCCGGTGCTCCAGGGGCTCCTCCAGTGAGTCGATGAGCCAGAGAGAGAGAGAGAGAGAGAGAGAGAGAGAGAGAGAGAGAGCTCATGCATCACACTGGGGAATGACAGGAGAACAGAGGAGGAGAGGGGGAGAGAGGAGTGGAGAACAGAGGAGGAAAGGGGGAGAGGAGGAGAGGAGAGGGGGAGAGAGGAGTGGAGAACAGAGGAGGAAAGGGGGAGAGGAGGAGAGGAGAGGGGGAGAGAGGAGTGGAGAACAGAGGGGAGAGAAGGAGAGGAGAGGGGGAGAGAGGAGTGGAGAACAGAGGGGAGAGAAGGAGAGGAGAGGGGGAGAGAGGAGTGGAGAACAGAGGAGGAGAGGGGGAGAGGAGGAGTGGGGTGGGGAGGAGATGAGCTGAGAAGTAAGGGCTGGAGAGACAGAGAGAGAGGAAAACAAATGTGGGAAAGAGAGTGGAGCTGAGGGGGGAGAGAAAGATAAGATCACGACAGGTGAGTGGGTAGGTATGACAGTGAAATCACAACCCTAATGGAAAAAAGTAGCCAGTTTGTGTTGCAG
>NW_027468663.1:28676310-28713810 GCF_046254945.1 Alosa pseudoharengus
CTTAAACCAGTAATCAGCGCTTATCTCAGCATGCAAATCCAGCATTTCTGTTTACAGAATTCCGTGGTATGATCATTGCCATTTGCGGAGCACAAATAGCCTGTTCCAGGATGCAGTGTGGAGAGCTTTTGCTTTAGCTTCTGTGCTGTTTGCTGGTGCAAGCAGGCCTTGTGTTGAGCTGCTGCTCCACCACCAACACATTTCCACTAGCACGGTGCAGACAAATAGAGCTATTTTCATCCCCTGCCGAATTCTCTGGGGGTGACACTGATGGCCAGACTCGCATCAATCTTTGTCGACGGGGCTCTTTGCCGCGTTTGTGTTCCTTTCACACTGAGATGGCTCTCCCACTCTTCCTAATGGTACTGTACATTTCACAGGCTGAGGGGTGGTAGTTGAAACGCCTTTTATTAACAGAGGGACTATCACAAAGCTGTGCGGTTCATTGCCGTTTTTTGAAGTTCCATTCAGGTAGAGAGACTACTTTTCCATCTGGTCCTGGGAGGACATAGAATTACTTAGACAGGTCAACAGCTTTTTAGAATGAAAGAGAGAGCGAGAGAGAAAGAGAGAGAGAGAGAGAGAGAGTCGTTTTCACTAAACATTCATGATGATAATCCTGGCACGAGGAATAATTTTGTATATGTAGATTTATTTTTATCTCTACAATATAAAAGGATGTCAATCATGATGTGGTCATGCCAGTAGAGTGTATTGCAACTGAATTGAAAGAGCAAGAGAAGCAGAGACTGAAAATGAATAGAGAGAAACGCGCGTGTGTGTGTGTGTGTGTGTGTGTGTGTGTGTGTGTGTGTGTGTGTGTGTGTGTGTGCCTGTGTCTGTGTGTGTTTGTGTGTGTCTGTGTCTATGTGTGTGTGTGCATAAAATATTTGTGTACGTGTGTGTGTCTGTACGTATGTCTGTATACATATGTGTGTGTGCCTTGCTCCTTGTGATAGATGTTGTGTGCTCTCCTTGTTCAGGTGTGGACTCAATGTCCCATTACGAGCAGGCCATCAGGCAGGTGAGGTATCGCAACTGGCACCCCACTGCTCTGCTGGAGAGAAGGTTCCGGCTCAGCTGCTCGGAGCTCAACGGACGTTACACCAGCAACGAGTTCAACCTGGAGGTCAGTGAGCCATCATCACCTCCATTTCCTCTTTTCTCACCATCTGCCTGCTCCTCCCTCCCTCCCTCCCTCCAGACCTTTGCTCTTCCTTTTACACTTGCACTGTCTCTTCTCTCACCTCGTAATTCATGTTCTAATCTCTTTTATAGTCTGTCGGTCCGTCTGTCTGTCTCTCTTTCTCCTTTTGTCTCTGAAATCGATATGATGTGATACGATGTGGTTTTATTGTCAGTTTTCACTGAAATGTTGCATCCCTAGTCAGCTCTGTTGAAGAGCCTCCTCCTCTCCTGCTCTCTCCCTGTCTCAGTCCTGCACTCATCTATTCATTACAGTTAACATGCCGTTGATTCTGATGTTGATTAAAAGTGAACATGTTCTTCTGACTGAAGTGTGGCTTGTCCCGCCCCACAGGTTGGTGTGGTGCACAGCTCAGTGGTCGTCGAGCATGTCAATCACATGGCTGCCCAACCACAGTACATGAGACCTGTGCATCATCCTGTCATGGTTCATACTGTCAGCTCCAATCACATCTCAGGTGAGAGACAACAGAATTTATGATAATTCTATCTCTGTGGGCTCTGATTGAAAAGAGTTCTTATGCACAAACAAAGAATGGCATCATATGAAGCTATTTTATATAGAATAGAACTAGAGTCTAGCAAGAATCACCATCATCACATACAGTAGATAGCTGATATTAGTTATTCAATGTCTACATGATGTACAAGGCCCGAAACAACAACAATACAAATATATATTTCCAGTAAGTTGCTCATTGTAAAATGCTATTGGATATTTCACCCCAATAATTGCAGACAGATGGGCCCATCATTTTCCTTCCATGTCATTTACTCTTCACTGTCACACACCCTTTTCTGTCCTGGCTTGCTGGTCACCTGCTTGGGAAGCACACAAAGGCAAATGAGTGGCAGTGATTACACTTTGGTGGTTTAAACCGGCTTTTATAGTTTCTCAATGACAATAAACCATTTTAAATATAATATATCCTATCATGTACGGATTGGGCCTGAGGCAAAGAAATTCTAAAAATGCTCAAAATGATCTCTAAAAAGGCTCAAAATGGACTAGAATTCAGCAATTCACAAACTGCAAATGAAGTTGCTGTTTTCACCCTTCCCACAAAGGCTTCACACTATTCTTGAATTTCATCAGCAAAGAACAATTCCTCTTGACTCCTGCCTTTGATGGGGCCATTGCTGCACTATTATTAAGTCACATGTTAAAAGGTACATCAGGTTGCTCCAATTAGGGCCCCTAGTTAGCGCCATTGATTTGACATTATTATCGACCCAAGTATCGGTTTGGAAGATGTTTACAAAATGCTAAAAATACTTACATAGAGAATGTTAATGGAATGTCAATAATTCTTTGGGGATTCGGTAACTGTGGTTTAAAGAAGCAGGGTGCAATTGAGTGTTTTATCGTGTGAGCACAACTAAAGTCAAAGACCATTAAAAGATTAGCAGAGTCACATCTCAGACCCGAGGGAATAGCATTCTATACCAGACAGGCAGGCTTAACCCTCCCACACAGAAAACATTCCACTAGCTTTCAGCTGCCTCTCTCTCACACACACACACACACACACACACACACACACACTGTGACAGGGTATACACACTTTTTTTTCAAATGCACACAAAAGGAGATGGATGTACATTCACTGTGTGCAGGTACACACACATGAACACACACACACAAACACACACACACACACGCGCGCACACACACACACACACACGCGCGCACACTAACACACACTAACACACACACACACACACTAACACACACTAACACACACACACACACACACCTACATTGTGGGCTGAGAAAGCACTGGGCTCTTGTGGGTGAGTGAGAGCGTATTGTGGGTGTGGAGGAGCAGAGATTAGTCTAAGCCTTCCAGATCACATACACACACATTCACACACAAGGGACACCAGTTAGCTCCCCAAGGACACACAGGACATACAACCCACTGCACTGAGGGCAGAGAATCTGTATCTCTCTCTCCCCCTCTCTTGCTCTCTCTGTCTGTGTGTGCGTGTGTGTGTGTGTGTGTGTGTGTGTGTGTGCGCGCGTGTGCGTGTGTGTGCGTGTGTGCGTGTGTGGGCGTGTGTGTGTGTGCGTGTGTGTGCGTGTGTGCGCGCGTGTGTGTGCGCGTGTGCCGGGTGGGTGCGTGAGAGAGAGAGAAAGACACAGAGGGAGGAGGGGGTGAGGTGAGAGAAAAAAAAAAGCATGCAAAGATAGGCAATGGAGGAAGGGTGGGGAGAAGAACACTTTCCACAAAACACACACATTAATGTGTACACACACACACGCATAGACACACCTTCCTTGCCGTTCACATGCTTTTAGGACCCTGGCAGGCATGTGTATAAATGAATTGTAGAGAACACAGGCCATTCCCTGCAGGATTCTAGGCTGACCTTGTCAGAGCCGGTATATGCATTATATAAAACCTCTCCGCTCCCTATCACTGGGCAGCTCTAGTGTGACAGACTCCCAGTTGTCAATGACCCACTTGCCTGCTCCGAGATTTTTCTGCTGACATTAAAATGCAAGGGCTGAGCGTACGCACAAACCGTGTGGGAGAGCGTGATGTTTCTTGCTTATACGCTGGAGGGCTGATTAGGTTGTAATCCAGGGTTTCAGTCATGCCTCGCGACACAACCACTGGCAGTAAAAGTCAATTACCAATGGCACTCAGGGATACAGGTTCCAGCTTGTGTCACGTCATATGTACCGTTCAGGTTTGTGGGTCCCGACACAAATTAAAGCTTGTAGCGATAAAAAGGTCTCCATCAGTTTGTTCTCTCTCTCTCTCTCTCTCTCTCTCTCTCTCTCTCTCTCTCTCTGTCTCTCTCTCTTCCTTTCATCTGTCTACTCGTACAGGCACCCCTCCTGCTGCCACTGTGGTGATTGTGATGTGTATAGCCGCCCTTGTGGTCATTGTGGTGCTGGGCATCTACCGCATCCACACCACCCACCAGGACGGCACCAAGGCGGACGAGGAGGGAGGCAAGGAGGCCGAGATGGACTGGGACGACTCCACCCTCACAATCACCGTCAACCCCATGGAGGTGAGAACACACCCCACTCCACCTCCACCACGCCCTCCATCTGGACCACAGAATGAGAGGCCAACATGGTGGATTTTTTTTAAATAGGGGGGAAGCAGATATACCCCTTAAAAATGTATCCCTGATGTTATTCTGAGGACAGGATGAAACGTCAGTGTTGCACCGCATTCTTTGTGAATTGCATGTGTGTTGCTGTCTCAGGTCTCATATTGCAAGAGCTTGCATTGTTTGACCTTGATATTGAAACAAGAGATGAAGATGTACAAAGGGCAAATTAATATTAGTAAACAGCCACGTTCCCTCAGAATTACATCATTGCTGTTTGATCTAAGACATTTTTGTTTTGTCAACAAAAGATACATATCCCTCCTCCCCTCCCCTCAGTGAAAGCTAAGCCTGATGGGAAGGCCAACTCAGCAGCTCATTACCTTTGTCTGGATCAATACGTCAATATGTCAATAGATCAGAATGTCTCTCGCTAGCTCAGTCTACTGATCCACTTTCATTGGTAGGATTCAGTCCATCACAAAAAGCTGGTATGAATTGTCTGAATTGATCAGAGCAAGTGGAGGTCAAAAGTCACGGATGTTATCCTGCTAACAGTCCCTATGAGATAGGAGAACTGTGAACTCTGAAGTGTTGGCAGTGCCCTGAGCTTTTTTGAGGAGATGAATGTTAAGTCATGCTGAAAGGGTGTGTGTGTGTGTGTGTGTGTGTGTGTGTGTGTGTGTGTGTGTGTGTGTGTGTGTGTGTGTGTCCTATAGAACATCCAAGCTGCTGAGGGAGCAGAGGAGGCGAGAGAGGAGGAGGATGAAGAGGAGGACGATGAGGAAGACGAAGAGGAGGAAGATGAGCTGGCAGAAGAGGCGTCCAGCGGGGAGTCAGAGGAGAGTGACGAGGAGGAGGCAGAAGCACACAAGGCCAAGCTGGAGTGGGACCACACTACGTTACCATATTAATCAGTCACACACTTGTTTTACTTTTGTTCACTCACTCACACACACACACACACACACACACATAAATATAAATACATTAACAAACAACACACAGGAAAAACACACAAAGGTGCACACACACACACACACACACACACACACACACACACACACACACACACACACACAAATATAAATACATTAACAAACAACACACAGGAAAAACAAAGGCGCGCGTGAACACACACACACACACACACACACACACACACACACACCACACACACACACAGCGGAGTTAGTGAACCCATGTTGAAATTATTAATATCACTAATTTAATTTTAACATGACTGACCTTAGTACATGACATTTTCTTTTCGCTCATCCTTATATTGATGCAATATCGCCCCCTGCTGGCTTCTCTATGGGATTGCACTGAAAGTCCACATTTCAGCCTGAACGTCAAGGCCATGTTCTACATTAGCTCTTACAGGATCTTCAGTTAGATGAAAAAAGAGAATGTCACAATAAAAATTCACAATTGGACACATCACTGACATTGACATTGACACTCTGAGACAAAAAACTTTGTGGTTAATGTTTGTCATTAGACTTTATTAACAGCATTTTTTACATAACAAGTTTTTATCATTACTTTTCAGGATTGAACATTATGTTCACTTTTAAGGTGAGATAGCTTGACCCCACATGGCAATGCATTCACCGTTACAAGTTTTTCTTTTTTCTTTTTTTCCTTTGCCAAAATAACACAAAAATATTGCATTTATTTGCAATGTTAAATACCTTAAAAGTTGTTTTTTGCAATGAAATATATATGATATTGATGATATTTTTTTCATTTGAAATCTAGGAGAATATGTTTATGTCAGATATTCAGAGAGATTTTGATT
Organism: Alosa pseudoharengus; assembly: GCF_046254945.1. NCBI lineage: Eukaryota > Metazoa > Chordata > Actinopteri > Clupeiformes > Clupeidae > Alosa > Alosa pseudoharengus. Next base: position 28,682,393 of record NW_027468663.1, read on the forward strand.
GACACATTGTTAACAGAGATATAGAGATAAAAAACATTATTTCAAAGTACAAAAAAAAAAATCTTTCCAATCTCCTTTTGATAGGCTCCTCTTTTTATTTCTTTCTCTTTTTTTCTTTTAGTTCCTCTTTGTTTTTGAAATGTCGTTAGCTATGAAGAGGAGGGAGAGAAAGTGTACATTTTCTATGCCTGTCTTCTGTATAGCAGTAGAGACTAGTAGATGAACTGTCACCCCCAACCCCTCCCTCACCCTTACACACACACCTCGTCCTGCTCAACCTCTGATCTGTCTGGTCGTGTCCACTCTTGCTTGCCTCTGAGAACTGCCCGTCTGGTCTGGCCTGTCTCTCTCTCTCTCTCTTTCTCTCTCTCTCTCTCTCTCTCTCTCTCTATGTTTGCTGTTGACTTTTGTCCCGTGTCCTTACTCTGACAGCAGCCAACTCTGACCCCAATGAGGTCCTCATCCGGACCAAACCTCCATCCATCTGACGGCTGACACTCCACCCCCCCCCCCCCATCTCCACCCCAACCCCCCTCCCCTGCCTTCAGGATGTTCAGGTGTCCCTTTGTCCTCTGGAGAGATGAGAGGTGTCTCCTCCACCAGTGGCCGCAGGTTAAACCGCTGGTTAACCTAAAATATAAAAATGGGGATGGGGCCATTCAAGTCCACCCTTCAAGTTCCTCACTCTTTGGAATATCCCAGAGAGAACACCCATCATCACTTTACATTGAATCCTAACAGGGATTTAAAAGTGCAGTCAGTGTTTTTTGTTGTGAGAAAACCTTGAGTATTTTGTTGGCCCGTCAAGTCTAAACAAAGGCATGTTAAAATGGCTATAACAGATTGCACTGTATGATAATTGGGGTGGGCTGTTTATGTTTTTTTATTTCATGTCCTTAGACAGGAAGTTCTGAAGCATTTTCATTTTTTCACAACAAAAACTACTTATTGCACTACCTAAGTCTAGGGAAGTGGGTGTTTGACCAGAGGTGAGAGCGCTGTTTAACGGAGTACCTCAGATGCCGGCCTTGCTCTGCCCCAGTTGTTGGCCCATACACAGGGGAGGGAAACATTAAGTGATTTCATAGTCCAGGCAACAGGTGTCGCTTGACTGAAATGAAGGGCTGTGGCAACGGCTCAACACTCGAAGGGCGTTCACAATCTGTTGCTGATAACAAACTAGCACAGAGCAGAACATATCATTTCTTTTCAATGGCAACTCAGCTACTTAGCTAACAGCTAGTTAAAGTCATATTTGCCATGGAAGGTTGACAAAGCCATTTTGAATGGTACATTGTCTTCAAACTTTAAGATCATATCATTTCACATGGAAAAGACAACCCAATATTTATGAGTTTACAACCGGCACAGGTAGCTGCATTGGATGCTAAAACATTAAGGGAAAATGTCCATCAAATCTAATTTTCATTCAATATTTTTTTTCTGCGGCCTTCACATTTTTTTTAATGGTCTCTTTTACATCATTTTTTGTCGGGTGAGACTTGTATCCTGGACTATACATGGGCTTTTACTGACAAGCGAAATGAGATAGTGTCGGGGGCTTTCTGTAACTGAAAAATTGCTTGTTTTTTCTTAATCTTACCCTCGGATTTTGCAACTGCATTTTGAATCTGTGCATTTGGTTACATGTAATGTCTGTAGCAGTGGTTAGAATGTACCATTACGCCATTGACCCCCCTCTAAAACCTGTGCTTGTGATGTCATTATTGTGAGACACCCCTCAACCCAACCACTCCCCTCTGTCTCTGTAGAACTTTTTGCCACGTGTTGATGAAGGGGGAAAAAAAACAAAAAAAAACAGACCTTTAAGACCATGTCAGACTATTCTTTTATATGTTTATTTGTTTTGTTTTGTAAAGTTTTTTTTTTCTTTCAGTGGTCACTGCAGCACTTTCTGTACATTGACCAATAAAGACTTTCCTTAGAATGAGTGAATACTGGGTCTTTCTCATCATCATTCACTCTCTGCGTGTGTGTGTGTGTGTGTGTGCTCAAGCGTGTGTGTGTGATGAAAAGTCAAATGTTTCATGAGATATAATATAAATAACATCAACACCCATAGCATGTAACATCCATTGTTCCTCCAGTTGGTCAGTCAAGGTTGCTTGTCAAGTTAGATATGTGAAACATAAAGAGACTTCATTACAGGTGATGGCCACCTAAGCAATATCCAAACACATCTCTTTGTCTTCATTTTACACAACCACTTAGAATGGTGGCATTATGTTGGGCTATGGATCTGTTCTCATGAAGTGAGTTTCAATCAAAGATACTAATCAGTTGCACATTGTCAACAAAGATCCAAGCTAGTTGATTTAATGATTTTCCACTAGATGTAGAGTATGTAAATATATTGAAAGTAATTCCATGAGGACCACAGAGGTGATTGCCAAAACTACATGCAGCAACAGCACACACAAGCCATGATGTGGTTATGTGTCTGTGGTCAAGGTCTAGATTGCTCCAGGCCATACAAGGTCAAATTGCGTGGACCGTGGAGGCATGCTCAATGCTTTGAGTTGAGTTTAGTTTCAGTTCCTCTATATAATATTTCTCTCTGTACGTGAATACAAGTTAATGGAGATGATGACCCAAAGAAACTGTAACAAAGTGGCACTTTATTTAATATTGATTAATCTGTAAATGACCAAGCATGGAAAGCAGTAGTTTGTTCATGTTTAAAGAAAGAAAGCCAAACAAAAATAATAAGACCGATACTATGTTTCTGGGTTTTCCAGCTGAAACAGGGCTTTACCTCTCCCTATCTACACAATGCTAGTGAAATATGCAAGAATGGACCCTTTTAAGCAGCAAACATGCTATATCAATTAATTAGCTCCATCTACATAGCCACTGTTCTAGGAAAACATAATTGCATTGGCCTTTTTGTTGTTTCAACACGCCTAATCTCATCATTATGTGATAAGGTTGGGGGGAGATGTGGAGGACCTGGAAGAGAGAACATAATTCTAGCGTCCATAATTAAGTTTATTAAGAGCAGCACATCATGGTGGTGACCTGGGAGGTTAATTAGATTGTAGAGGATGGGTGTATCGGCACGAGGAGACAAAACAGGGGTCGACTAAAACCTCTGGGCCAGATCAGGCACAACAAAGATGGATACGGGCCGCAGCAGGGCCAGATCAAATATGGAGTCCACCGGCCAAAAGGAGGGGTAGGGGACTACTCAGGCGTCTTTTTATTCTTCTTGTGTGTATTTTACTTCATACCATTAATGCCTACAACTGACATGTAATCAGCAGTTGCAGATGATTTTAAATAATTACCTCTATGCAGGCACACAAGCAGTGCATGCAGTAGGAATTGCGCAATCACTGTGCAGGTGTGGTGAAAAAACTTTGATTTTTCAAGAGGACTTCATTAAAATAATAGGACAAATAACAAGAAATAGAAAATAAATGAAGAAAATACTAGGGTAACAATATCTAGGCCACATTTAAATGTTCAGGTATACTGAATTTATAATCCACTGACACCATGATGACCATGATTACTACAATGAGTAAAAGTAAATGTTAAACATACACCAATAATGAAAACACACAAATAGATAGATTGTTTTCATAGTTTGCATGCATAGCAATGTGAAAGGTTTAACCAGAAAAAAGGAGTTTCAGGGAAGCAATGATGGTGATAGGCCATGGAGAAAAGCACAGCTGAACATTTCTGTTACTTTGCCTTTTAACCATTTTACCTGAAATGTTCGATTATGTTTGTAAACATTAATACAAGGTGAAAACATTCTGTATAATTATACTTTAAAATCCATAGAAATAACGGCAAGGCAACATGATGTCTTTGATTAAGGACAGAAGTTTAACAGACATGTAACATGTAAACTAACCAAGGAAAACAAAGAAATAAAAACAATGATTAAACATATACATTTAAGCATAGTTGAAGATGTTTAGCAAAGAGAAAAACATAAAAGAAAATAAACAGCAAAATCAGTTGCAAGATTAGTAACTTCAGGCTTTTATAGAAATAAGCGCGATCAGGACATGGCTTTCACAACATGGACTGAAAAAAAATATTTTTAATAATAATAATGAGAAGAAAACATAGAAACACAATGGGGTCCTGCAGCTTCGTTACTAGGCCCCCAATCATGAAGCAGTCCAGAAGATTTACCATGTAGGCCTATTTAAAGAATTGTGCAGCATGTCTCTCTCTTTTGTGTAGTCAAAATGTTGGGATCCATATCAATATGGACCTCTGGTCTTTGGACCTGTTCCATGAAAGTCTCGCAGCTAGAGATGTTGTGAATCTTAGAAGGCTATCGCTGACCTGGTAAGTGTGATCATGTAAGTGTGACTAAAATCTCTCAGACTCTCATGCTGTGTCACATACACTTTTTTCCCATTTGAATCCAAGCCAATAATAAGGCGGTCACAGTTACTTGAATCTATGTGGTGTGTGAAATTCTCTCTGACATAGTGAGGTAGGTAATTTGCTCCAGCTGCGCGTAAGTTACCCACTTCATAGTATGGGCTGCCCTGATTGGGTAGAAGTCGACCATCTTGAATATTATCAATTCTGTTTTGGAATTCATGGAAGCCAAAGCTCCCCTATTTTGGATTGTATCTCATGACAATCTGCTTGTTGTTGTCAAACCTAATGTACTCTTTAGCAAACAAGAACAACAGCTATAGCCCATGCCTGGGCTTTGGCCGACCAAATCCTGAATGTTTCAGGTCTTCAATTGTTTTCAGGACTTTAATCGTTTCCATGGCCCTCTGGAGGTAACTGGAAAAATATGTAATATGTGATGAATCTTAAAAAGTAAAATAATTCACCTTTACAATTTTACATTTAAAATAATATTGCATGTATAAACAGTTTCAAATTACTGCATTGCATCTAATAATGAAACAGCAGCTCTCAATACGCTATATTCAGACACATTGTCCCAACACCCTCTTGGAAGTTTCCCCACAAACTGACAGGATAAAAGCTCACCTAATTACTATTATTACTATTGGAAGTCATTAAATAATTTCTTCATATAAATTCTTTCAATGAAAAAAACAAAATACATACCTTCAGCTGCTTGTGGAGGTAGACGATCTCATTACTGTAATCTAAGCTACTTACTACGTTTACTGTGTACCTTTCTTTAAAGCTTTCGTTTCCTAAGATATGTAAATACACTACAGAGGAAGCGAAACTGCATTCCATGTACTATAGGGGCGTAACTGGGTGTGTAGCACATAAATAGGCCTTGGGAAATCCCAAAAATCCCTCAAAAAGTCACACAGGGTCATGTTACAATGAAAAAAGAGACGTGTACAATTAATTACTTATAATACAGGCAAAGAAACATTAGTGGTAAGTAGTAGAACCCAAGGATTGATACTACACTATATATTAACTGGTGACAGAACCATCCCATAAACCCCTCAGGCTAGTCAACATGAAGATGGAAGGTTGGATGATGTTACAAAGGGGTAAACAATTGTGAAGTAGGGTGTTGAGAGAGGTAGAGATAGTCACCAGGACAAGAAGGTTCCAGTACAAAGAAAAATTATTTTAAGCTGCCGGCAGGTTGACACAAGACAAACAAGTACATTTAGGGCTCTATCTATAGCGATCTAAAATGCATGGTCACTGGCAAATAGCTCATACATTTAGGTGGTTTTGTTATGAAACGTCAGGCGCCTAGTGCAAAAAGGCGGCTCTTATGTTTCTTACTGTAATTGGGGGCCAAGCAGCGAAGCTGCGAGGCAACCCATAGTGTATGTGTTCTTCTTCTTATTATTATAACGAAACGCTCATTTGCCATTGAACCATACAGTAAAAAGTGGGGAAATTTGGCACATTGATTCGGTATAGTCATATGATTAATTTCACTTCATGAAATTATGTCAAGTGCTCTAGCGCCCCCAATGTGTCAGATTTTGCATTACATCTATGCGCTTAACGTTTCAACCATACAAATTGCGGTATACTTGGAATCCTTGGATGAGGCCGAACTCAACGCACCCCATGACGTCAATTTCCGCCATGTTGGATCTTCCGCCATATTTGATTTAATCAAAAACACTTAAAAAGCATCAAAGGTCATAAAGTTTGTCCGATTTTGACGAAACTTGGCGCAGGTGATCGTCAGACCATGCTTTTTGGAGCCATATTCAAAACCCATCGCCCGTCGTGACCAATCAAGTTTGGCGGCAAAGCCGTCAAACAGGAAGTGAAGTGATATCAGCAAGGTTTTCGCGTATCAACACCAAACTCAGTATAGGGTCTCAGGACCCAATTAGGAGGAGGCTCAATAAATTTGATGACTTTTGACCTATAGGTGGCGCTATAATTAGCAAAACTACATTTTGGCCTGCATGGGGTGATGTGTTTGAAATTAAAACATATTAGTGATCTCTGTTAATACTTTGGGAGGTCCTTAGGCTGACACATATCAACTTTTGACATTAACATAATTGATTGGACAGCCATATTGGGTTTCATCAAAAACACTTAAAAGTTTTCACAGGTCACACATTTCATTCAATTTTCTTGAATCTTGGCACAGATGATCTTCAGACCATGCCTCACAAACCCATTGCTTTTTGGACCTATATTCAAAACAGGTCGCCCGTGACGACCAATCGAAATTGGCGGCGAAGCTGCCAAACAGGAAGTGAACTGTTAACTCAGCCAAGCTTTCACATATCAAAACCAAACTCGGTACATGGGCTCAGGACCCAATTAGGAGAAGGCTCAATAAATTTGGTGGCTTTTGACCACTATGGGGGCGCTATAATCACAGGAAGTAGGCTCATATCTCAGCAACACTTTCACATATCAGAACCAAACTTGGTGCATAGACTTGAGACCCCATCTTGAGGGTGCATAATAATTTTGGAGTCTTTTGACCACTAGGGGAGTGCTATAATCACAGGAAGTAGGCTCATATCTCAGCAACACTTTCACATATCAAAACCAAACTTGGTGCATAGACTTGAGATCCCATCTTGAGGGTGCATAATAATTTTTGAGTCTTTTGACCACTAGGGGAGTGCTATAATCACAGGAAGTAGGCTCATATCTCAGCAACACTTTCACATATCAAAACCAAACTTGGTGCATAGACTTGAGATCCCATCTTGAGGGTGCATAATAATTTTGGAGTCTTTTGACCACTAGGGCGGTGCTATAATCACAGGAAGTAGGCTCATATCTCAGCAGCACTTTCACATATCAAAACCAAATTTGGTATATGGACTTCGGACCCCATTCTGAGGACACACAATCAATTTGGTGACCTTCGACCACTAGGGGGGCGCTAGAGTTACAGGAAGTTAGCTCCTATCTCAGCAACGCTTTCACGTATCAAAACCCAACTTGGTACATGGACTTGGGACCCCATCCTGAGGACACACAATACATTTGTTGTACTTTGACCACTAGGGGCGCTATAATTAGCAATACTTTCTCATATCAACCTCAAACTTGGTACGTGGAGTCGTGGCCACAACCTAAGGATGCACAATAAATTAAGTGACCGATGACCACAAGGGGCGCTATAATTCACAACACTTTCTTGTATCGACACCAAACTTGGTACATGGACTTGTGACACCACCCTGAGGACATGAAAAAGAACCTTTTGACTTTCGACCACTAGGGGGCGCTAAAGTTATAGGAAATGAGCTAATATCTCGGCAAGGCTTTCAGGTATCGAAAGCAAACTTGGTTAATGGACTCGGGACCACATCCTGAGGACGCACAATAAATTTAGTGACCGTTGACCACAAGGGGTGCTATAATTAGCAACACTTACTCGTATCGACACCAAACTTGATACGTAGACTCGGGACCACATCCTGAGGACGCACAATAAATTTAGTCACCGTTGACCACAAGGGGCGCTATAATTAACAACACTTTCTTGTATCGACACCAAACTTGGTACTTAGACTTGGGACCACATCCTGATGATGCACAATACATTTAGTCACCGTTGACCACAAGGGGCGCTATAATTGGCAACACTTTCTCGTATCGACACCAAACTTGGTACGTAGATTCGGGACCACATCCTGAGGACGCACAGTACATTTAGTAATGTTTGACCACTAGGGCGGCGCTAGAGGAACAGGAAGTGCTGATGCATGTCAGTTGCAGTGCAGTGCAGTTGAGAGACCCTGGGCAATGGGCAAGTGGTGCAGTAGAGACCTTTAGGCAATTGGCAGGCGAAGCAGTAGAGACCTTGGCAATGTCAAATGTATCTGCCATCTCGGCAGCTCAAGTATCTGCAACCAGCTTGGCCCCCTCATTGTTGCTTAGCAGCTATATTTAATCATGGGTGTGTTTTGGGCGTAACATCCTTTAAAGGGAATGACAGATGTCATTGGGGGCCAAGCAGCGAAGCTGCGAGGCAACCCATAGTGATTCTACGTTTTCTTATTATTATTATTACGAAACGCTCATTTGCCATTAAACCATACACTAAAAAGTTGGGAAATTTGGCACATTGATTCGGTACAGTAATATGATTAATTTCACTAAGTTTCATGTCAAGTGCTCTAGCGCCACCAATGTGTCAAATTTTGCATTACATCTATGCGCTTAACGTTTCAACCATACACATTTAGGTATATTTGGAATCATTGGATGAAGCCGAACTCAACGCACCCCATGATGTCAATTTCCGCCATATTGGACCTTATGCAGTTACTACCGTTTGCGTCGCCACCGGTGCCATATTAGAACCGTGTTTCGGTGCCCAACCCTACTTGTATACTATGGTTATGGTTATGGTTATGGGATTTGGCAGACGCTTTTGTCCAAAGTCCGACTTACAAATAAAACAATCCAAGTTGGTAAGACTACATTAAGGAGAAATTAGCAATAATAAACAATAACATCAATGCAATCAATAGCCTAATGAAAATAAACAATGAAAATAAACAAATACTATAACATATAATTTACAAACCATAACTCAAAATAAATTATTTTCTATTATGAATTAACTAAGTCATTGCTGAACAGATATGCCTTTAGACCCCTCTTGAAAGACCCAAAACTGTCACAGCAACAGAGAGTATACAACAATACAAACATACAATTGCAGATAGACAGGGAGACACCATTACTAGCAAATAGTTAGTTAATTATTATTATTTGGACATTTTGAAAGATAGTGAGGAAATCTGCTGCAGTCTAGTTTTAGGTCCCCAGTGGGTCTTCCACCAATTACCCACATTTTAGACTTTTTTGACCACACCAAAATCCAGGAGGCTCTCTCTGAGCCCAGATCTCAATCCTATTGAATATCTATGGTGGGAGCTCAAGGTTAAAGTCTATGCTTGAAAACCACACAATTTGGATGAGCTGGAACAATTTCCCATGGAAGAATAGGCTAAGATTCCTAAAGAGAGACATATGGTAGTATCTGTAACTTAATTGGCACAAGAGGTTATTGTTAGTTTTGAGTCAGAAAAGTTACACTATCTTGCCACACTTTTTGCCTTGTCATTGGGGGCCTAGCAGCAAAGCTGCGAAGGCACCCATTGAGTTACTAGCTTTTTCTATTATTGGGGGTCTAGCACCGAAGCTGCGAATGCACCCATTGAGTTATTAGCTTTTCCTATTATTATTCTGCCATTGGAGTCACTCTAGCACCACCAATGGGTCAAAACTGGATTGCATTCATGCATGTGACCATTGAACGGTGCATCTGATTTTCACAAATCAGGCATTGTTGAAATCCCTAGACTCCAATTACGTTACTTTCCGCCATATTGAACCTCCGCCATATTGGATTTAGTCCAAACTCTACGAAAAGTTTCAGCGGTCACAAATTTCATCCGATTTTCATGGAACTTGGCGGAGATGATCTTCTGACTGAGCCGCACAAACGATACTTGCCAGATTTTTCAATTTCATCTTTGTTTGCCCGTGACAGCCAATCAAATATGGCGATGAAGCCGCCAAACAGGAAGTGGACTAACATCTCGGTGACGCTTTGAGTTAACATAACAAAACTCAATACCATTAGTCAGGACACTGTTCCAATCACTCACAGCAATTTTTATGCATATACATTGAACGCTCTAGCGCCACCACCAGTTCAATGTTGGACATGCGTTCATGCACGGGATCCTTGACTCTTTTGCCTGATTTTCACAATCGTCTGAATCCTTGGACCATCCTGAGTTCATCGACCCCTATACTGTCACTTTCCGGCATATTGGACCTCCGCCATCTTGGATTTAGTACAAACTCTAAGAAAAGCTTCAGCGGTTACAAATTTCATCCGATTTTTGTGGAACTTGGCGGAGATGATCTTCAGACTGAGCCGCACAAACAATACTTGTCAGATTTTTACATTTCAAGTTTATTTGCCCATGACAGCAAATCAAATATGGCGATGAAGCCGCCAAACAGGAAGTGAGCTCTTATCTTAGCAAGGCTTTGATATATCAGAGCCCGTCTACGGAGAGCCTTGCCACTCCGTATTAAGTCCCATTGTACCGAATTTTGGATGCAGTTCCACCAGAGTTCCACTGGGGGCGATCGCCATGAGTGCAGAATGAATGGGAGTTAATGGAGCTAGACGGCTAAAATTGTCTCTTTCACCTGATTGTCGTTGACAAATCTCAGATTTGATTGTAGTTTGTATAACTTCAACATGGGTTATAGGTCAAAAGTTGAATGAACGAGTACTTATGTCCTTTTGATTTCTTACAGGTTGGGTCGTTGTTGCACATAACACACTAGCATTGTGCTAATGAATGACGTCATTGACACATTTGAAAGGCTTTTAAGAACAATTAAGTGACTTTAAAAAATATAATACTCAACCAAGTGTATTTTCTTTGCATCCCCTTTCGAATACACTACTCAAATTACTTGAAAAAAAATTATATCCCGAGAAAAGTGGATTTTGAGGGGTACAGCTCCATAGACCTCCATGCATTCTGCACTCGTGGATGAGCGCCCTCATGTGGAACCACAGAAGATACTGCAACCAGTTCAGAAACCGGAAGTTTTCCGAGAGTGGCAGTTCTCCCCTTATTAGACATTCTCTGGATATATGAAGTCCAAACTTGGTAGGGGGACTTGTTAACTGATTGTGATGACGCACTAGGAAATTGGAATCATTTGGCCTCTAGGGGTGCTGCAATACAGGAAGTGAGCTCATATCTCAGCAATGCTTTGATGTACAAAATTCAAACTTGGTATAAGGACTTGGTTTCATGGTTGTTAGGATGCACTAGGAAATTGGCATCATTTGGCCTCTATAGGGGGCGCTGCAATACAGGAAGTGAGTTCATATCTCATCAACGCTTTGATGTACAAAGTCCAAACTTGGTACAGGGACTTAGGACCTGATTGTGATGACGCACTATGAAATTGGCATCATTTGGCCTCTATAGGGCGCGCTGCAATACACTAAGTGAGCTCTTATCTCAGCAACACTTTTTGATGTACTAAAGCCAAACTTGGTACAGGGACTCGGTACTTGATTGTGAGAACGTGATTGGAAATTGCTGTAATTTGGCCTCTAGGGGCGCTGTAATGAAGTAAACAGGCTTATTTCACAGCCATTCTTTATCCAATTGCCATCAAACTTTCTGTGAGTGCTTGCTCATGCCATGGCAACGCCATTCCTGCTAGCGCACTGCTAGGCCCCCACATTGCTGCTTGCAGCTATATTTTTTGCTCTTGTTTCAGTTCAGGGCATCAGTAAAATATCTAATTACCTAACACTAACATGCAGCAGACAGCTTTCCTGAGGTATAGTATAGTCTGCGGTATCACCATTTCCTACAGTAACTACACATATCATTTTGTTTGTTTTGGAGGATTTTCTTTCAAATTATTGTCCACAAAAGCTGTATGGCTGTGGGTATGGCTTTTGGGTGTATGTGGATACAGATATTGAGCAGCTGATCATGCAAATCATTAGCCTGGGTGAACTCAGACGAACTTATAATCAAATTTGAATTTGCTCTGCAGGTCCTGAACAAATTCAAATTTGCTAACAGGTTTGTCTGGGTTCACTCAGGCTAGCAAATCACCTATAAAATGTGTCATCAGTTTTGCAACTGCTGCAAAAGATGCACTTTTAGCACTTTTTTGTACTTTAGCACTACTGCAGAAAATTTGAAAGTAGGCCGCTTTTCTGTTTAGGTAAACATTGTCCATCATAATCACAAGTTTTTGGTTTCCAGAAAGAACAACTTAAAAGGAAATGTTGTCCGCGTATAGTGTAATTAGATTATAGATAATTCACCTGCAGAAATAAAGTAAAGAAAAAACAAATATATTCAAACATATCCTGGTCAACTCTGGAATTAGGGGAAAAAAGTTTATTAAGACAATGGACCAAGAGGACAACTAATAACAAATAGAAAAAGTATTGAAGAAAATAACATGCATAACAATATTTAGGCTACATTTAAATGTTCAATATACTGAATTTATAATAATCCACTGACACCATGATGACCATAATAACGGAGTGTCTTGGCCACAACTGGGCTATTCACACCCTGTTACATAACAACAAAAACATGTTGCTCGCGTGCCCAAAAAAACATGGCCGACATTCGTTTTTTCGTCAGCAGAAAGTGAAGAATTCTGAACGGTTTCAGCACTAATATCTGTTCAAATTAAAGTTGAGATGGAAAAGTTGTGTTTTATTTTCATAATCTTTGTTCAGTGAACACATACAACCGTCAGTTTGTTAGCTAACAGAAATGTTGTGAATATGACGTTCAGGCCTATAAACTATAAGTTTACCTGCAAACCTCAACTTCTCGTCGAGGGGTTCGATTCCCGTGTGATGCGTTTTGGCGGAGTGAGTGTGCATGTGTACCAACGTCTCTGGAGAGAAGTGCAATTTGAACAAGAAATCGGTTCTCAAAAGGAAGTTTTGATTGCAATAATTAGCTAGTTCATGCACCAGGGTGTAAATAGCATGCAGTACTATAAACACCTGGGTACGAATAGCATCCACTTCTAACTGTACATTGATGCAAACAGCATACCTTATTCAGAGTGTCTATTACACAGCTGAGCTATTCACACTCAGTTATGTAACAACAAAAAAAACATGTTGCTTGTGTAGTGGGGTTGGATTGCTCACATTGATGCTGTCACGTCACTATCAGCCTAATTATTTGCCAATCCCCCTGATTAGCAGCTGCTTCCCAAACACCTTTAAAAGACCTGGAAGTACCGGTGAATGACTGCGCTGTAATTCTTGCTCCCCCTCCGTTGAGAATGCTCCCTGTCTAGCGTGGTAGGTCTCCTTTCTTAGCGGGTTGTGTTGGCTTTCCACACTTTGTGTTTTATGGGTTTACCTTTTGTCTTGTAGCCTCGTAACTGCTGTTTGCCTCCTCCACCACTCCTGTTGAGGGTATTCCTATTTCCTGCTAGCTCAGGTAGGCTTCTTAATGTTAGTCTACGCGACACTGTCGCTACAAGTTTAGCCTACCCGTAATGATTTTAACTATGTGTTTATAGTGCGGATCTGTGACCTCACCGTATCTGGAGCGGGTATGTAGCGCAGCATTTTTTATTACGAAGCTATCTGTAAAAATGTATCGTATATTTTAACTCTGATATGCATCTTGCAGGTGCGTGTAGCCTGGTTGACTGGAAGGCCGGACTCACAGGCGCTGCTGTTTTGTCTGATTGATTGCTGTTTGTCTCTTGTCTTGTTTGCAACTTGTGACTATTTCGTGAGTTTATTTTGTTTGTTTGTTCTGTCTTTTGTCCAGTCGCGTATTGTTAGTGTCTGCGTCTGCTTTCGTAGACTCTGTTTATTTTGGGTTTTCTTTTGGTTTCGTTGGTGGAGCTGCCTAATTATAACCTCTACTGCATGAAGCTGCCTAATTATAACATCTATTGCATGAAGCTGCCTAATAATAACCTCTATTGCATGAAGCTGCTTAATTATAACATCTACTGCACGTTGCCAGTGTTTCCCGTGCGCTGTGGCACGATTCGTATTTTCCTCCGTTTAATTGTTTGCATGTGATTGTGTATACTGTCGCTTTGCCTGATTTAAGCTTTGTCAGTGTTAAGTGTTGCTGTCATCAGTGTATTGTGGTTGTGTCCTCTTTGGTTTATTTACTGCTATCCTCTGGTGCCTTAATTGTTTTGTCTTTGTTTGTTTGTTTGGCAGGTCGGGGCGCTCCTAAGGGGAGGCTAGGCACCTGGTGGTGGGACCCTATCACTGCATGTTTGCTGTGCTTTATTGTGCTGTGCTGTGCCGTGCTGTGTGGTGCTGTGCTGTGCGGTGAGCTGTGCGGTTCAGTGTACTGCTTACTGCAGCCTGTGTTATAGAGAACTCACTTCACTCCGAGTGTGTGTGCACGTGTGGTTGGTGTGAATCTTGGAACACATCATCAGTAGCGTGCCTCCCTTGGGTAAGCTCCCGCCTAGCTGCACTTATTGAGTTTTGTGGACGTTTGGTCCCTCAATTGCCTAGACTCTAATGTATGATCTATAAGATCTGATTTTAAGAATTTGTCATACACAATGTTTAATAAATATATATTTTTGTATTGTCTCTAACCATTGCGAGTCTTTTAGGTTTCTCCAGCATAAGAGATCTGCAGTTCCACTTCCCCTTTTCCTTTATCATAAATAAACTTCTATTTTATTGGAATTCACGTCTGTTGCGTAGTGCATTTGAACCTGTGTGGGTATTCTATGTGAGGTTACCTTGGTATTTTCCCTGGGGGGGTAATTACAGTAGTTCCCCTGGGGTGGCGTAGTCGGGACTATTAATTGGGGTACACCTTTTCCTCCTCCCCCTTATACTGCTCTGTCACAATTTGGCGTAAGTCGGCAGGATTGCATTTGAAAAGCAAAAGACGTGGATTCCTAATTGGTTTTGTTTTTCTGTGTTTTTTTTCATTGGCACCAGATGATTCAGTTTTTTTGTGCTTATATTGTCTCCTTTAATTCCTAATTGGTATTATAGGTTGGACTAATTGTGTGTAGTGTCAAGACAAAACAGCAGCAGCCTTGTGGTGGGACAAACAACAATTCTCTAAACTAATTGTGATCTAATCCCCTCTGTATTTGACTCCTCCTCTTGCTATATTGTGTGGTGGGTTGTCATAGTAGCTATGGAGGGAGAAATGCAACAACTTCGAGAGAGGGTTGCACAGCTTCAAGCTGACAATGACCGCCTGCTGCTTAACCGGGAACCACCTGTTCCTGTAGCACCTCCTGCACCTCCTGTTAATGTGTCAGCTGAAAGATTTGTTTTTATCCCTAGAGATAGAAAATGCCCAATATTTTCTGGCAGGTCTGGTATAAGTTTTGATGAGTGGGAGGAAGAGGTGCAGGCCTGCATGCGGGCCCGGCACCTTTCCCCAGCTGACCAAGCTTTCTTTCTCTTTGACCATTTAGAAGGAGAAGCCAGGGAGGAAATCAAATATCGTTCTGCTGAGGAGAGGAGGGATCCAGATAAAATTGCAGCAGTTTTACGTGAATTGTATGGTTGTTGTGAGTCCCATGTGTCATTGCAGGAGGCATTCTTTTCAAGAAGGCAACAGGACGGGGAGAGTCTACTAGAATTCTCCCTGGCATTGATGAGTTTGATTGGGAAGATCAGACAGGTTGCGCCCCATGCCATACCAAATTCAGAGGTAATGTTACGGGATCAATTTATTGAGTATGTAACTGACGGTGCACTCCGTAGGGAATTGAAACAGCTGGTGCGGCGTGAACCCACTATCACTCTATTGGAAGTTCGTAGGGAGGCCATTAGGTGGGAGCGTGAAGGCATGCCAACAACAATGAGGGGCAGGAGTCAGTCTGTCCCCTCTGCCTATGGTATAGTGTATGGAGTTCAGGGCGAGCCACGACATCCACCTCAGAGTCCCACACCAAACCCTGAACTAGTTGAACTAAAGGAGATCTTGAAACGCCAGCAGGAACAGCTTGACCTCCTCACTCGTAGTGTTGGTCTTCTCCAGGCCTCTAAACAACCCAGCAGAGCTTTCTCTGGGCCTGTCATCTGTAGAAGGTGCCAGCAGCCAGGCCACTTTGCTCGAGATTGCGAAGGCCAGAGGGTCCCTCACCGTCCTAGAGCCACTTCCTTTTCTAGTTCACCTGCTATCCAGAGGTCTAACCAGTCCAGTCAGCCACAGGAAAACTAGTACCCACCGACCTATTGAGCCGCAGTTCGGATGGGGATTTAAATGGCTCCAGTGTAGTGAAGGGAGATATAGGGACAGTACCTCAACTTATGTCATCTTGCCCACATATAAATGTTGGTATGGGGGGTGTGGAGGTGCCTTGTCTGTTAGATACAGGATCCATGGTGTCGACCATTACAGAGACTTTCTTCAGACACCATTTTGAACCGTGGGGTCAGGATCGTCTTAGACAGTGTCAATGGCTGCAGCTTCGTGCTGCTAACGGTTTAGGAATCCCATACCTTGGCTACCTAGAATTAGACGTTAAGCTTTGTAATAAGGATGTACCAGGGTGTGGAGTATTGGTTGTCAAGGATCCCTTAGGGGGTTCCATGTCTCAGGTTCCTGGGGTATTAGGGATGAACATTATAGGAAAATGCTATCATGAACTGTTCGGCCAACATGGCCCCTCCCTTTTTGAGTCACCCATTGTAGCAGAGGCCCCAGAGCCAGTGTTTGAAGCTTTGCAGCAATGTCATCAGGCTAGTAGATCTTTGGTGGCAACTGACAGGACCGTCAGAGTACGAGGGGGGAGGGCCCATCGTGTACCAGGGGGGACACTCAAGTTTATAGCCACTACCTGTTCCGGTTTAACGACTGGGGGCTCGGCTCTTTTTGAGCCTCTATCTTCTGGTTTGCCTGCTGGTCTTTTGGCATCCCCATCATTAGTTCAAGTGTCCCACGGCACAGCTTATATCCCTGTAGTCAACGTGGGAACTAATGACACCCTACTGTACCCGCGTTCTATACTGGGCAGTCTGACGGAGGTATATGTGGTTAGTCTGCCTCCAGGGGTAGCTGAAGTACGGGTAGCACATGCCTCAGTCCTGAATCCAGTAACTCCTGACCCAATTAAGTCCAAAATAGAGACCCTAGATTTGTCCGCCCTATCGGGTCAAGATCAGAGCCAGGTTCGGTCACTGCTGCTGAGTTACAGTTCAGTTTTTGCTGCTCATGAAGGGGATTTGGGTTGCACTGGCCTCATTACGCATGAGATCCCCCTAGTGGATGATGTCCCTGTCCGGCAGCGTTACCGCCGGCTGCCCCCGTCAGAATACGAAGTGGTAAAGTCTCACATCCAACAACTGTTGGAGACACAGATCATTCGAGAGAGTTGCAGCCCCTATGCGTCCCCCATCGTTCTTGTTAAGAAGAAAGATGGGAGTCCCCGCTTGTGTGTGGATTACCGCCAGTTAAATGGGAAGACTCGTAAGGATGCATTCCCGCTTCCTCGTATCGAGGAAACCTTGGATGCTCTTTCTGGGGCCTGCTGGTTCTCCACTCTTGATCTGGCGAGTGGGTACAACCAAGTCCCTGTTGCAGAGTCTGACAAGGCTAAAACGGCTTTCTGTACTCCGTTCGGTCTCTTTGAGTGGAACAGAATGCCGTTTGGGCTTTGTAATGCCCCTAGTACCTTTCAGAGACTCATGCAGCGCATGTTTGGAGACCAGCAGTGCCAGTCATTACTGCTATATTTGGATGATGTGGTAGTTTTCTCTTCTTCTGTGTCACAGCATTTGCAGCGGTTGGACGTGGTACTTGGACGCCTGCAACAGGAGGGCCTAAAAGCCAAGTTGGAGAAATGTGCGTTTTTCCAGAAAGAAGTGGGTTATCTGGGTCACGTCATCTCCAGTCAGGGCGTTTCGACTGACCCAAAGAAGGTAGAGGTGGTAGCTAATTGGCAAAGGCCTTCCCACGTCTCCGAGCTCCGCTCATTTTTGGGTTTCGCCAGCTACTATCGCCGCTTTGTGGAGGGGTTTGCCAAGCTGGCAGCCCCTTTACATAAGTTGGTGGCAGAGCTGGTAGGGACCAAATCAAGAAAGGCATCTGGCCGAAGCTTATCCTCAGCCTGGACAGAAGAGTGTGAGAACAGCTTTGAAGAACTGAAAAGCAAATTGGTTAGTGCACCTGTACTGGCGTATGCCGACTTCTCCCTGCCATTTATCCTTGAAGTCGATGCCAGCCATAGTGGGTTGGGTGCCATTCTTTCTCAGGAGCAGGGCGGGAGGGTTCGACCCATCGCATATGCTAGCCGAGGTCTGAGGCCCACTGAGCGCAACATGTCAAACTATAGCTCCATGAAGCTGGAGTTTGTTGCGCTCAAGTGGGCCATGACTGAGAAATTCCGTGAGTACCTGCTAGGCCAAAAGTGTGTAGTTTTCACGGATAATAATCCTCTCAGTCATTTGTCTACCGCCAAGCTAGGTGCCACGGAACAGCGGTGGGCGGCTCAGCTGGCTGCTTTTGACTACCAGCTGAAATACAGGTCTGGCAAAGCGAATACTAATGCTGATGCCCTCTCACGGCAGTACTTGGCCCCAGATTCTTCCTTGGTAGGTGCCCCCGGATCTGTTCTCCCTGCCTCTTTGCAACAGGCTGTGGTGGACCAACGCCCTACTCGGGTAACTCAATCTTCTATTGCTGTTCTCCCTCACCACTCTCTTTCTGAGTTACAATCTCTGCAGGAAGCTGACCCTGACATTCGGGACATTTTGGCATATTGGCGGAGGAAGGAACGTCCCACAGCAGCTGGACGGCGTCAACTGTCTCCTGGCGCGTTGGTGTTGTTGCGCCAGTGGGACCGCCTGGTTAACAAGGATGGCCTACTGTACCGTCGGATCTTCCGTCCCGATGGTAATGAGGAGGTCCTCCAGCTGGTCCTGCCTGCGGCATTGAAGTCTGTTGTTCTGGGCCAGCTCCATCAGAGTCACGGTCACCAGGGCATTGAGCGGACGAGCCAGTTGGTGCAGCAGCGTTGCTACTGGCCTGGCATGTTTTTGGAAATTAAACGTTGGTGCCAGGAGTGTGAACGTTGCCAGGTCAGTAAAAACACGCAGCCTGTGGCACATAGCTTTATGGGACACCTGCTGGCTTCTCGACCTAATGAGATTTTAGCCTTAGATTTTACCATACTGGAACCTGCCCGTAACGGGGTTGAAAATGTGCTTGTCATGACTGACGTGTTTAGCAAATATACCCTGGCCATTCCGACTAGGGACCAGCGGGCTGCGACCGTTGCTCAGGCACTCGTCACCGAGTGGTTCTACAAGTTCGGCGTCCCTAGTCGCGTTCACTCGGATCAAGGCCGTAACTTTGAGAGTGTGTTAATACAACAACTTTGCCTCTTGTATGATGTTTCAAAGTCTAGGACCACCCCCTATCATCCGGCTGGTAACGGCCAATGTGAGCGCTTCAACCGGACGCTGCACAATCTTCTCCGTGTTCTCCCCACCTCACGTAAAAGGGACTGGACTTCTTGTCTGCCACAGGTGGTGTTTTCCTATAATACCACACCACATCAGTCGACGGGTGAGACACCATATTTCCTTATGTTTGGTCAAGATCCTAAGTTACCAGTGGATTTTTTGTTGGGTAGGGTGGCTGATCCTGTGCCGGGCACAGTGCACGACTGGATAGTGGAACATCAGACTCGACTCAATCTGGCGTTTGATGGGGCCAAAAACCGTCTGGCCACTACTGCTGAACAGCGCCAGAGACGTCATGCCCCTCGGGTGAAGGACAGGCCGTTGCAAGAAGGTCAGCTTGTGTATGTCCGTAATCATGGGGTCAGGGGCCGCAATAAGATTCAAGATCTGTGGGATTCACGGTTACATCAAGTGTTGAAGGTTCCCAGGCCAGGAGGTGTGGTCTACACCATCGCACCGGTTGATGCTCTGGAGAAGGTGAAGCATATCCATCGCACTATGCTGAAGCCACATCTTGGCACAGAGCCTCCAAACAGTCCCCCTCCTCTTGTCCCTAGATGTGTGGCCTCCCAGGAAGAGGAGTCTCATGACCTCTTCATTCTGAGACCCGACGAGCCCCAGTCCCACGATCAACCTGCACCAGCCGCCTCTACTGTCCCTGATTCTGAACCACCACCCACTGCTGCTCCTCTGTCCTTGCAGCCTATCAGGCTACCAACCCTGGTTCAAGGATGGGAAGTAACAACCACTGCCGAGTCACATGCTGATCCACCCTGGGCAGCATCCATAGGTGAGGCCCCTCTGTCGCCAACCCAATCCCGTACCAGTATGCCTGAAGTACGGAGGACGACCAGACTCAAGGCAGGTCAGCATTCCAACCTACACCACCTCCCGACACCAGCAGGGGGGGCTGCATTAGGGGCTGTTGACTCTCCCAGATCGGTGCCTTAACTTCTATGCCCTTTGTTAGTCCATCGTCGGGGCGCCGATGAAAAACCTAGGGGTAGATTGTAGTGGGGTTGGATTGCTCACATTGATGCTGTCACGTCACTATCAGCCTAATTATTTGCCAATCCCCCTGATTAGCAGCTGCTTCCCAAACACCTTTAAAAGACCTGGAAGTACCGGTGAATGACTGCGCTGTAATTCTTGCTCCCCCTCCGTTGAGAATGCTCCCTGTCTAGCGTGGTAGGTCTCCTTTCTTAGCGGGTTGTGTTGGCTTTCCACACTTTGTGTTTTATGGGTTTACCTTTTGTCTTGTAGCCTCGTAACTGCTGTTTGCCTCCTCCACCACTCCTGTTGAGGGTATTCCTATTTCCTGCTAGCTCAGGTAGGCTTCTTAATGTTAGTCTACGCGACACTGTCGCTACAAGTTTAGCCTACCCGTAATGATTTTAACTATGTGTTTATAGTGCGGATCTGTGACCTCACCGTATCTGGAGCGGGTATGTAGCGCAGCATTTTTTATTACGAAGCTATCTGTAAAAATGTATCGTATATTTTAACTCTGATATGCATCTTGCAGGTGCGTGTAGCCTGGTTGACTGGAAGGCCGGACTCACAGGCGCTGCTGTTTTGTCTGATTGATTGCTGTTTGTCTCTTGTCTTGTTTGCAACTTGTGACTATTTCGTGAGTTTATTTTGTTTGTTTGTTCTGTCTTTTGTCCAGTCGCGTATTGTTAGTGTCTGCGTCTGCTTTCGTAGACTCTGTTTATTTTGGGTTTTCTTTTGGTTTCGTTGGTGGAGCTGCCTAATTATAACCTCTACTGCATGAAGCTGCCTAATTATAACATCTATTGCATGAAGCTGCCTAATAATAACCTCTATTGCATGAAGCTGCTTAATTATAACATCTACTGCACGTTGCCAGTGTTTCCCGTGCGCTGTGGCACGATTCGTATTTTCCTCCGTTTAATTGTTTGCATGTGATTGTGTATACTGTCGCTTTGCCTGATTTAAGCTTTGTCAGTGTTAAGTGTTGCTGTCATCAGTGTATTGTGGTTGTGTCCTCTTTGGTTTATTTACTGCTATCCTCTGGTGCCTTAATTGTTTTGTCTTTGTTTGTTTGTTTGGCAGGTCGGGGCGCTCCTAAGGGGAGGCTAGGCACCTGGTGGTGGGACCCTATCACTGCATGTTTGCTGTGCTTTATTGTGCTGTGCTGTGCCGTGCTGTGTGGTGCTGTGCTGTGCGGTGAGCTGTGCGGTTCAGTGTACTGCTTACTGCAGCCTGTGTTATAGAGAACTCACTTCACTCCGAGTGTGTGTGCACGTGTGGTTGGTGTGAATCTTGGAACACATCATCAGTAGCGTGCCTCCCTTGGGTAAGCTCCCGCCTAGCTGCACTTATTGAGTTTTGTGGACGTTTGGTCCCTCAATTGCCTAGACTCTAATGTATGATCTATAAGATCTGATTTTAAGAATTTGTCATACACAATGTTTAATAAATATATATTTTTGTATTGTCTCTAACCATTGCGAGTCTTTTAGGTTTCTCCAGCATAAGAGATCTGCAGTTCCACTTCCCCTTTTCCTTTATCATAAATAAACTTCTATTTTATTGGAATTCACGTCTGTTGCGTAGTGCATTTGAACCTGTGTGGGTATTCTATGTGAGGTTACCTTGGTATTTTCCCTGGGGGGGTAATTACAGTAGTTCCCCTGGGGTGGCGTAGTCGGGACTATTAATTGGGGTACACCTTTTCCTCCTCCCCCTTATACTGCTCTGTCACACTTGTTTTAAAAAATATATATATATGTATATTATTACATTGTGTGATCAATATGCCAGATTAAATGCACAGGGGTGCAAATAGCATACACTGATATTTGTACCAGATGAGGTACTAATAGAACACATTGCTGTGTGCACCGAGGTACGAATAGCATACACTGATATTTGTACCAGACAAGGTACTAATAGAACACATTGCTGTGTGCACCGGGGTACGAATAGCATACATTGATATTTGTACCAGACGGGGTACTAATAGGACACATTGCTGTGTGCACCGGGGTACGAATAGCATACATTGATATTTTTACCAGACGGGGTACTAATAGAACACATTGCTGTGTGCACTGGGGTACGAATAGAATTCCCTTGTTATTGCACCAGGGTACGAATAGCATACACTGCTAATTGTACCAGGGGTGCAAATAGCCTTACCCCCATAATAACGGTCTAACCTGAAGGTTTAACCTGAAAGAGGGAGTTTCAGGGAAGCAATATGGTGATAGGCCATGAAGATTTGTTAACTAAACATTTTTGATACTTTGCCTTTTAACCATTTTACCTGAAATTTTCGATTATGTTTGTAAAACATTAACCCTTAAAGGAGTACCGTCACACCGGTGTGATGGGAATGTTGAGAAATGAACGTTCTAAAGAATATCTGGGTTCATTGAATTCAACATAGAATTTTAGAACCTTCAATTGTTGCGGAACTTAGAATGTTCAAAAACCTACACCTTTAAGGGTTAATACAAGGTAAAAAAATATGTATACTTATACTTTAAAATCCATAGAAATAACAGCAAGGCAGCAAGACTTCTCTGAACAAGGTAACGTGTAACATTGTAAACTAATAGGAAAACAAAGAAATGAAAACAACAACGACAATTAAACATATACATTTAAGCATAGCTGAAGATGTTAAGCAAAGAGAAAACCATAAAAGAAAACAAACAGCAAAATCAGTTGCAAGATGAGTAACTTCAGGCTTTAACAGAAATAAGCATGATCAGGGCTTTCACAACATGGACTGAAAAAGAAAATAATCATGAAGCAATCCAAAAGTTTTATCATATTGGCCTCTTTAAAGAATTGTGCAGCACCTCTCTTTTTTGCGTGTTGTAGGCCTAATGTTGGAATCCATATCAATATGGACATCTGGTCTTTGTCTCGTCTTTGCCTTCGACTTTCCTTTAATGACCTCTTCCAAGAAAGTCTCACAACTAGCAATGTTGTGAATCTCATAGAGAAGGCTCTCGCTGAGCCGGTACGTGCGATCATGACTAAAATTTCTCAGATCCTCATGTTGTGTCACATAGACTTTATAGATTTTTCCATTTGAATCCAAGCCAATAATAAGGCGGTCAGAATTACTTCCATCTATGTGGTGAGTGAAATTCTTTCTTACATAGAGAGGTAGGTCGTTTGCTCCCAGTGAGTGTAAGTTACCAACTTCATAGTATGGGCTGCTCTGACTGGGTAGAAGACGACCATCTTGAAAATTATCAATTCTGTTTTGGAATCGATGGAAGCCAAAGCGCCCCTCCCTTGGATTGTATATCATGACAATCTGGTTATTGTTGTCAAACGTAATGTACTCTCTAGCAAACCAGAACAACAGCTGTAGCCCATGCCTGGGGGGGCTTGGCTGACCAAATCTTGAACGACTCAGGTCCTCAATTTCCATCAGGGGTTTAATCGTTGCCATGGCCCTCTGGAAAAGCTGGAAAAATATGTCATCTGTGATGAATCTTTATAGAAATATAATTCTTCTTTATCATTTTACATTTGAAATAATATTGCATGTACGTTTTAAGGGTAATTTAATCAGGCTTTGTTTCAAAAGGGTCAAAAATTATTATACTGTCTGTCATGAGTAAATATCCCATCTGAAGCATTTTAAATCTTACTTATGGGTAGTACACAGTCTGTCCTGCAATAAATATTTGTATTTTTGCCGTAAGATATGCATAATTAAGGTTTTTGTGGCAAAGACACCCATTTTTATAAATATAAATACATCTTGTGTAATTTGTTTTGCACTGAATAGCCATATCCCTTTTAAATTATTACTTGTCTCTCATTTGAAAGCTCCTGATGTTGTTAGACAACTGTAAAAAATTGGATATATCTTGATTGAGCTGTGTCTGATGGACTGTCAAACGTTTGAGTTGGAGTGGACATTTTAGGTTTCTTTGGACAGTTTCTTTGTCTAAACACACAGATATTTTTCTTCTAAAATGGTAAAATGCTGATACTGATTGTCTCAAACACTTTGTTGGATCATATTATGGTATCACTGCATGTTTTCACAGGTGCATGATTATGCTGTTATGCTATTTAATTGGATTTGTAATCACAATTGTAATTTCAATCAACTGTGCTTCACCCTCTGAAGGTGGAGAAGCTGATAAATAAAATCAAATGGGTTTCAGTTTCATTAAGTGAGCCTTTGCATTGACTAATCTGAAACTTTAGTGGTTAGTTTTTTACTTTACATGAGCCAGCCAAGTAAATGAGCAAAAACTGAACGGCAAGTCACCTTGAAGTTGGATTAAAACAAAATGCGCTCCTCCGGCCAGAGACCCAGGAGATCATGCCGAAATGAGCTAGAACAGATGATGTCTACTTTGGAATCAAAGATTAATGCCCTTCCATCAAAGACGGATGAACTACGAGAGACATCTCATGAAGTGAGTACAGCAAAAACTGGAAATGCAGATAATGTAACCCAGCAGTCTAATATCACTGCTAAATCAGCAGATGAATGCATCAATATCACAAAGGGAAATGTGAATACAGAGCCTTGGCACAGGCAAGGTGCTAGACCAAAAAACAAAAAACGTAATACAAGAATTGTCCTTACCTCAACGCCAGTACTCAGATGTTAACTTCAGACCTCGTATTAGAAATACAGACAGATCAACAGACTACTACAGGGCTTGTGGTCCTAAGGGAAACCCACAGCCCCTAAAACTATGGAACAGATTTGAATGCCTCCAGGACCTAAGACAGGAATTTCCCAGGCAAATTTGATGGTTTTGCCTGGCAGCAGGCAGCGATCAAACCACAACAATAGAAAGATGGGCACAGGCAAGAAGTAGCACTCGGCACCTGTTCATCCCACAACCCTCATTCTAGACCACTCAGCTGTGAGACTTTTAAATGGGGAAAGGATGATTGTATGTTGTTTCCCAAATGCTTCAGTGTCTGACACAAAAAACAAACTTGCTTTTCAGTTGGGATTAATTTTATTGACAATTTTAACCTTTTCTAGAATCACAGGGAATATTTCAGACCAAATAGCACAGAGCTGAGTTGGACTGGGGCCAAGATCTTACCGGAAAACTATCACCTCTCACTCCTGCACCCAACATTTTTTCTGCCACCCTTGAGCCAAACCTCTGATAAGCGCTCAGTAGCCATACAGACGGAACAAGCTGATGACATCAACAACTCAGGATCAGCTAAACCAAAATACTCTGC
Organism: Alosa pseudoharengus; assembly: GCF_046254945.1. Classification (NCBI taxonomy): domain Eukaryota; kingdom Metazoa; phylum Chordata; class Actinopteri; order Clupeiformes; family Clupeidae; genus Alosa; species Alosa pseudoharengus. Next base: position 28,708,026 of record NW_027468663.1, read on the forward strand.
ACTCTACTCTGGCTGAAACAGAGATATGCCCAACCCCCCCCCCCCCCTCCACTGAAAGGAAGACCTTGGAGAAACATCAACAACCTGCTCAACAATGCCCAGCCATGTCCACTGGACAAGATAAGATGGGTGCTGCTGAAGTCATTCACTGGCGTCAAACTCCCTGGAATATCAGCAAACAAATGGATGTAATGAGCATGAGGAGATAGCACCTATCAAAGATGCTGAGAGGCTATTAGAAAGGAAGGGTCATGTTGCAACACCAGTACCAATACCCCTCCCCACCTCTGTCAACTCCTTGCCACCACAAAGACACAACAACATGGAATACACTACTGGAATACCTGCTGAAAGCGGAGCGTCTGCAACAAGAACCCCAGAATCCCAGAATCCCAGAACCTCAGCAGGCAGATGGAGACTCTGGATCAATATTCAACCCCAACCTCCTTCATTTCCCATCACCACCCCCAATCACCTCCCCACCTAATCAAACTCCCCAGGCCACACAAACCCCCCTAATCTCCCATCACCATCCCCACCCCGTCATCCCACCACCCACTCAAACTCCACAGGATCCCCTGAATACCCATCACCATCCCCACCCAAGCACATGATGTTCTCTGCAAGAATGGACAGACTGGGTCAGGAAAGGTTGCCCCTCTCCTTGACACAAAAGGGTTGAAAGCAAAGGATACTGTTAACAATCTTGGTGTATTAATTGACAGTGATCTAAATTTCAACAGCCACATGAAAGCGATAACTAAATCAAAAATATTGCCAAACTTAGAGGGCTGATGTCAAAACATGATGTAGAAAAACTCATTCATGCATTTATCTCCAGCAGGGTTGATTACTGCAATGGACGGTTCACAGGCCTTCCCAAAAAGACTATCAAACAGCTTCAGGTGATACAAAATGCAGCAGCTAGGATTCTCACAAAAACTAAAAGAACTGACCACATTACTCCAATTCTTAAGTCCCTGCACTGGCTTCCAGTAAGTCACCGAAATTGACTTAAAAGCACTACTTCTTGTTTACTGTATGAATCAGTAAATGGAGCAGGACCTACAGTACATACTGTACCGATCAGACATGCTTCAGCAGTACACACCTTCTCGTCTTTCAGGTCTCAGGAGAAAAAAACTGTCATAAAACCTGCTGTTAGAACTAAATATGGTGAAGCCATATCACGAAATCTCCCCATCTCACTCTCAACATTGATGGCTCATCTGTCCACTCCACCCCTTTTGTTAAAAACCTTGTCATTCAGCTTGACTCCACCCTTCAGCTTGACTCCACCATCCTCATATCAAATCACTCACTAAGATTGCTTTTTTTCACCTCCGTAACATTGCACGCCTCTGACCCTTCCTCTCTGCTAGTGATGCACAGACTTTGGTTCACTCTTTCATTATGTCCCGTTTAGATTACTGCAACTCACTTTTCCTTGGTCTCCCCACTAAAACCCTTCAAAGACTACAATATATTCAAAACTCTGCAGCTAGGCTCCTCACCCATACCAGACGATCAGCACACATCACCCCCATTCTCCATCAACTCCATTGGCTACCAGTTCCGTCCCGGATCAAATACAAAGTACTACTACTCACCTTCAAAGCCCTCCACAACCTTGCTCCCCCCTACATCTGCGACCTCCTGACCCCTTACACTCCTTCCCGCTCACTCAGATCCTCTGACCAAAACCTCTTGGCTATCCCCCGCTCCAGAGTCTCCACCCTGGGTGGCAGGTCCTTCAGTGCCTTGGCCCCCAAACTCTGAAACTCCCTCCCCCAACCCCTTTCGTGCCTGTCCTTCTCTTCCTTTCTTCAAAGCACATCTCAAGACCTTTCTGTTTAATGATCACTTCTCCTCCACACCCAACACATAGTTCCTACAGATAACTTGTCTTTGTTGTATTGTTTTGTTTGTTATTGTTTTTCCCTGCCGTTGTCTCTGTTATATTGTTTGTTTGTTTGTTATTGTGTTTCCCTGCCTTCCTACTATGTAAAGCGACCTTGGGTTTGAGAAAGGCGCTATATAAAATAAACGTATTATTATAAACTTATTATATTTAGCTTCTATGCGGCTCAGCTTTCCAACTTTCGGATGACATTAAAAAGGCCCTTTGTGCGTTTTATGTTTTTTTTTATTATGATCTTTACCGTTTGACTATATTGCCATTCTATGCTTTGTTCTATATTTGTTATTACTGATTGCTTTTGTTTATGTAAAGCACATTGAATGACCTCTGTGTATGAAATGCGCTATATAAATAGACTTGACTTGACTTGACTAAAACCCCTGAAAGTGTCAGGGTTCGACCAAAACCAAAATCACCTGTGAATTCCATGACAACATCTCATAGTTAAAGCAGACAGGGCAGTGTATGTGTGGAATCTAAAGAAGAGAAATCCCTCCTAATATGAACAAATGACTGAAAGGGACAGATAAGGTGTGTGACCCTTGTAAAGTTCTTATGATATGAAAACATGACTGTTTATTTAATCTTTTGAGGGGTACATAGCTTGCCTGGTAAGCTAAATTCATTCATGAGTGAATAGTCTGGTCACGATTGGCAATCCTTTACAACGCTAGCATGGTGACGGGCATAGAAATATCATTAACTTTGAAATCATTGGTCAATCTCATTGATCAGAGTCGCCTAAACTTTACAAACTATAAACAAAATAGGCAGTCAGGAAACAATGTATGTGAGTCTACATTTGCTGTAAATACATTTCTGCATTTTTTCCATCTTCAGTTTTTGTTTGCAGTCTTGCAGGCATTGCTTCTACCATTTATCAGTCAGTTTTGATTTTGTCATCATCATCGTCATTTTCATTTGACAGAAAACTTTGGTGATGAAAGTTTAGGTTGATTTCCCAGAAACATACATGCTTCTGATGTTCAAATTGGTTCAAATTGGTTCTGGGCATGTTGTTGGGAGGTTGTTGCTTGGTATGAAATATAGCAAAGGTACAGTATACTCTGCCAAATGGGGTCAATCAGTTGAGCTCTTTCTAAGACTAATGTCAAATTTCCATCAGACGGATTTTTTTCCTTTACTTACAACACCCACTATGTCTGGTAACATTAAACTTTTTTCACATTCCATTTGTTTAGATACAAAATGGCCTGATGTGGTCAAATTGTCTATTCATAGTATACATTTGCTAATATGAGTTGTGGAAGTGGTTTAGATTTAAAATGAAACACCAATTTGTTAAAGTTACATTTTGTGCCAATAAATTGTATTTTTACCATTCTTTTTTCCAGTTGTCAAGATGCTCCTAAGTCTAGCCATTAATAATAGCATATAATGTTGGAATATTATGACATACTTAGGGGTACACAGGCCTGTGTATGAAAAATGTCAAGCGCACACCCTGATTGTGAAACTACCCTTAAACTAAACGGATTGAAATTACTGCATTGCATCTGTTCATGAAGTAGCAGCTCTCAATATACTATAATCAGACACATTGTCCCAACACTTGGAAGTTTCCCAAAAACTGACAGGATAAAAGCTCATCTAATTATTATTATTATTGGAAGGTCCTCTGTTAAATTCAACTGCCGGTATTTTGTTCAGATGCCAATTTAATCCACCTCACAACACTTTCTTATCCATCATTAAATAATTTCTTCATTCTTAACTCTTTCAATGGAAAAACAGAACACATACCTTCAGCTGCTTGCGGAGGTAGACGATCTCATTAACCTACATGTAACCTATGTCTATGTTAACTCTGTGCCTTTCTTTGAAGCTTTCGTTTCCTAAGTAATGTAACTACAGAGGAAGTGAAACTGAATTCCATGTACTGTGCTTAGGGGCGTAACTGGGTGTGTAGCAAATAAATTGGCCTTGGGCCTATAAAAAGGTTAAATATTTCCATATTACTAGTATATCCCAAAAAGGTCAAACAGGGTCATGTTACACCAAAGAGACAGACTTGTATACAATACAAACAAACATGATTTATAAAAATCAATTACTTAAAATAGGCAAAGAAACACCATTAAGCAGTAGCACCCAAGGATTGATACTACACTATACTAACTGGTGACAGAACCAGCCCATAAACCCCTCAGCCTAGCCAACATGAAGATGGAGGGTTGGATGATGTTACAAAAGGGTTACAAATTTTGAGGTAGGGTGTTGAGGGGCAAAGGTAGTCACCAGGACAAGAAGGTTCCAGAATGAAGAAAAAATATTTATTTTAAGCTGCCGGCAGGGGGACAGACAAGACGAATGAGTACATTTAACATTAAATACATTTCACCAGTAGCAAAGACCTCATAAAGGCAATAACTGTAATTACTGTGAATCAGACAACCTCTCACCTTAGAGTCAGACGCACGGAACAGGCTGAATCCCCATTACCTGTATGCAGGTAATAACAAAAAATTCTACAGTGGAGCTCTGCTCTATAACACCAGTTAACTAGATGTACCGCAGAGCGGTACAAAATATGACCGCCGCCCAGTCCAGCACATTTTTTCCACAAAAAGAAATCACGCTGAAAGGCCTATATGATTCTAACTGTCTCACTAAATTGCATTATCCACACTCAATTCTCACTGGTATCTGCTAGACAACAAGTACCAAAACATGATTAGTTCATAGATTTCACATGTAAAATTCATTTTATACAACCCCACCTCCATCTTGCCTGTTCATAATTCTGAGAAATTCTTGATTGTTTGTGTTATGTTTATGTTATGTGTGTGGGTGTGTGTGTGTGTGAGTGTGTGTGTGCGTGCTTGTGTGTGTGCCTGCGTATGTGCCTGTGCATGCAAGCGTACATATGTCTACTGTGTGAGTATGTGTCATACGTATGATTACTGTGAATGTATGTGTGTGTGTGTGTATCTGTTTGTGCACATGTGTGCACATGAAATGGGTTAACATGACGCCTGGAGGCAAACATACGGAAAAAAATGGTCATCCTAGGCCCTACAGTTCTCAAGATATTCACAGAGAACTGTGTCTGCCCTACCCTCCTTTCGGGGGGTCCAGTCCAGCGGGGGGGCTACAGATCAAAACGAAAAATGACGGTTCCATGCTATCCATGTGGGGGTACATGCCCACCAAGTTTTGTGTACCCCGGTCTTTCAGTGTCCCGGGAATCCTTGTTGGTGTACGTCATTAAATGTACACATAAATGATTTTATTGTAAGGCCCCCCATGAACGAAAGTACACAAAACTTGGCATGCATTCGGAGGGTGTCATAATGATCCTACACTTTTAATTTTGTGCAGTTTTGACCTTGTCAGCCAGAGATATTGTGATGAAAACACCTAATTTTTTGCTTTTTAATTTTTAACTAGGTGGCGCTATACATGAAATAAGTGGTAATGGGATGGGTTGACATGCCCCCTTAAGAACAACATACATAAAAAAGGTGGACCTCCTAGGCCCTACGGTTCTCGAGATATTCACAGAAAACTGTCTCCGGCCACTTACAGGCCAGTTGGTGTATAGTAACATAAATTAATTTATTGTGTGGCCCCCCATGAACGGAATTCCACAAAATTTGGCGTGCATACAGAGGGTGTCATAATGATCCTACACTTCCAATTTCGTGCAGTTTTGACTATGTTAGGTCACAGATACCTTCAATTACAACACCTCATTTTTACTTTTTTGTGTTTAACTAGGTGGCGCTATACATGAAATGAGTGGTTATGGAATGGGTTGACATGGCCCCTTGAGATCAACATACAAAAAAAAAATGGTCCTCCTAAACCCTACGGTTTTCGAGATATTCACAGAAAACTGTG
>NW_027468663.1:28718810-28888810 GCF_046254945.1 Alosa pseudoharengus
CTCATCGAAAACCCAACAAACCTGATCCCAGGGGAGAGTGTAAGTGCATGCATGTACTGTATGTGCGTGTGAGTGTGTGCGTGTCTGCATATCTGTGAGCGTGTTTGTGTGTGTGCGTGCGTGCCTGCATGTGTATGCGTGTGTCTTTATGTGTGTGTGTTTATGTGTGTGTGAGTGTGTGCACATGTGTGCAGCAAGTACATTTGTATGTGTGTGTGTCTGTGTGCAAGCATGTGTGCAGTAAGTACATTTGTGTGTGTGAGTGTGTTCACATGTGTGCAGCAAGTACATTTCAATCATCCTCTACCAGCAACCCATCAATCAACTCCACCTTATACAGGCCGATTGGTGTACACACTAAAAGGTGTGAAAAATGTACACAAAAAGTAATTTATTGCATGGCCCCCCAAGAATGGAATTCCACATTCAATCAGACGGTGTCATGATCATACACTTCAAATTCCGTGCAGTTTTGTATAGGTTTGCTGACAAAAGCACTGTACAAAGTGCAATCAAACAAATAAAAATATGTATACACATACATCTACACACTAACAAGGAACAGCACACAGACACAGAAATGACAAGCATCGCAAGTTGGACATTAGAGGGCCAAGAAGGCCAGAGAATACAGGTGAGTTTTGAGTTCCAATTTAAAAACAGTGAGGGAGAGGGCATTTCCTATACCAGGTAGCAGCTGATGCCACACGCAACATGACACAAAAGGTAGTAAAATCATTAAATCTATCCAGGAGCAGGATCTGGTATGCAGACTACATGTTTTTTTTTTTCTGACTGTGTGTGTGTGTGTGCCCTATGTTGGCTTTAACTGAATATGGCATGCTTCCTACAGTCCAGGCACATTCATCATCAGAGAGAGAGAGAGAGATAGGCAGAGCAAGACAAAGAGGGGAGGGAGAGAAAGATAGAGAGATAAGGAAATAAGCAAAACAAAATCTAAATCCATCATTCATCCAGACAATTATGTAGGAGGAAACTACCTGAAAATGTGAAGTAAACTGACCAGTTGTTTTGTGTGAGCAGATACATACAGTACACACACTCATGCAAAGCTGACTACAATATAATAATAATAATAATAATAATAATAAGCTTTATTTGTATAGCACCTTTCATAACCAGAATGCAGCTCAAAGTGCTTTACATTTGAAACATTTAACACAATAATAGAGAAAAAAATAGTAATAATAATAGTACATTTTGAGGCTAATGCAGCAAGTTGTTGCGGTAGTATTAAAGGCTTTGTTTACAAATGCCTACAAACAGCAAGCCCTTGTTGTGGGCCCCCACAACCTGAGTCTCCGTCTCAGACAAGTTCCAACACTGTGGAAGACATCGTCTCACCCCCGTCCCTACGAAGCCACACCCAAGTGAGCTCAATGACTACAGGCCTGTCGCTCTAACATCACATGTGATGAAGACTATGGAGTGGTCTTAGGTATACTCAGACCCCAGGTACGCCATGCAGGGTTTGGCTGGAGTGAGATTTTGTGAAGTCATAGTGTGTGTGCGTTAAATTTTTCTCTAAACCTAATTTTAAAAATGTCTGTCCCCTGACTTTTTTGCTATGTACAGTATAATCCCTGATTTATGTTTTTTTTTTTTTTTTTAAACCTAATAGAATGGAAAAGTTTCTTCAAAATGTACAATTAAATTATTGATTGCACTTGAAAACAAGACCAGTGTTTTAACCCCGTGGCATGGAAGGATTATGAGCCACTGGGCCCCTGGGCACAGACATCACAGACATGCCCACCTGAAAAAGGTAGTAGCTCAGTAGAAAAAAATGAAAAATAACCCCTTAAATTATGACTTCTGGCTAGTTTTGTGGAAAGAAATGGACAGATTGAGACTTATGAATGTGTGTATGAGTGTACATATGTATCAGGGATGGAAATAGCCTAAAATATTTTTTTCCACCTAGCCTACCATTGTGGCTGGTGGATTCCAAAGTCTACCAGCCACTAGAGATACAGTATGAACATTTGATGGTTATTGGTATTATTGCAATATGATTAAAATGTGCTGACTTTTTTTTTCTAAACCTACCATCAATGTTGGACAGAACTCATAATTGGCCTGCCCTTCATGCCCAGTAGCAACAAATCTAAAGGTCAACAGAACAGCTATGTAAGGGATAATGTATAGAACGCCGGTCATTATGGGGAAAATAAGTCCCGACAGGGCGAACCGGACCCCGACGCGCCGTCGGAGACCAACCACACTTTATGTCGGTCTGCCTCATGTCTAAATAGCAGCGTGTTCCGTGAAGGTGTCGCGGACCGGATTAAACAGCCAGCGAATCAACAATCAGAAAACTGCGCTGAGAACGTTGTAGGCGGATATTAGACCTACCTCTCTAGACATATGTATGCCTTAAACTCGTACCCTGTCATTTAGAAACAATGCTGTGGTCTAGTCTAGTCATCAACAAAAAATGAATGGATTTGGCGTGACATATCTTGAGTGTGCGTGAGAGCGTGAGATTGGTGCTGAAAGCGTGAGTGTCACGCCAGATGCGTGAGAGTTGGCAACCCTGCCGGCGCCATGCCGCCGCCATGCACTAGACCAGCTACAGTTTGCGTACCAGGAGAAAGTGGGCGTGGATGATGCCATCACTTATCTCCTGCACAGGACACATTCTCACCTAGACAAGGGGAAAAGTGCTGTGAGAATCATGTTCTTTGATTTCTCAAGTGCTTTTACAGTAACACCAACCAACCCCTCAGACTGGGAGACAAGCTCTTGCAGATGGGTGTGGGTGCTCACCTGGTATCCTGGATTACAGATTACCTGACCGAGCGGCCACAGTTCGTCAGACTGAAGAACTGTCTCTCTGACACTGTGATCAGCAGCACTGGAGCTCCACAGGGAACTGTGCTCTCTCCAGTCCTGTTCACCCTGTACACGTCTGACTTCTGCTACAACACTGGCCACTGAGTCACAGGCCAAAATCAGCTTTGCCACCACACCTCTAAATTGGCCATCATAACCTTATTCATGGAAGACACCTCAAGGCTATTTCTCAACCCTGTTCACAAAGAGGCAGGATCTGCCCAACGTCTAGTGTGAATCTGTTTCAGAGACGACTGACCTGATACTTGACACCAGAAAACTCCAGCGTTTCCATAACAAAGAACCATGAGTATTGACGATATTGCGTTCCAGGTGCTCTGAATTCCTCACATGTGTAGGCTAGCTCACTCGCTGAGAAAATTGGTTTCAATCTGCAGCTGTTAGGAATACATTTTGCAGAGAGAATAGAATATGGAGTGGAGTTTAGCTGAGAACAAACCCTATCTAACTAACTAACCCTAACTAACTAACACACACACACACACAAAATTAAGAGAGTAAAAGAGAGAAAAATAAATATAATAACTCATTAGTCTTCAATCATGAAAGCTCCAACTTACCCCCAAGGCCCTGGCTCAATTCGTCCCACAGTTACAATTTTGGAAAGAATTCCTTAGTCTAGAAGTCTAGAGCTTTATAATTCACTCACATATTCTCACACGCTGGCAGTTCAGCGACATATCTGAAGTTACATTTCTGAAGATTTCATAGGCCTAATTGACGCTTCACATAGACTATTAGAATGAGGATGATAAGTCTGCATATTTGTGTGCATGTGTAGTGTAGTCGCTAAATGTACACATATATTAATTTATATTCCAAGAACGGAATTCCACGAACTTAGCATGCATTTATAGGGTGTCATAATGACCATACATCTCCAATTTTGCGCAATTTTGACCAATTGACCGATTATAACACCTTATTTTTGCTTTTTCATTTTTAACTAGGTGGTGCTATACATCAAATGAGTGGTTATGAGATGGGTTGACATAGTCCCTTGAGACAAACAAAGAAATGTGGTCCTCCTAGACCCTACGGTTCTCGAGATATTCACAGAAAACTGTGTCCACCCTACCCTCCCCCTCGGGGGCTACAGTCAGGCGGTGGTCGACGGATCAAAAGGAATGTCACTTGAATTTGATTAATGCCATGTCATTGTACCTCCTGGCAAATATTGTACAAATTGTTATATGACAATGAGTTTTTTGTACTCTTTGATATATGACCATGAGTTTTTTGTATTAATTTCCGTTAAGTGCACAGAGTTGGTGTTCGATTTGAGATGACACTATGCTGTTGAAATTGACATTCTATGCATGTAGCCTAAGCACACAGCACACTGCATTAGGTTACTGACAGAAATGAAGACAGAGTGTATGTGGTTAGACAAGATTTGTTTAGGTGGTGAATGATACATTTTCTGTAGAAGTATATAGTATATGGTATATATTTTGAATGCCAATGCTTTCTAAATGACCACAACCAGTTGGTCACTACTGGAGCAACCAATGATGTATGGAGTAATTTGTCCACTTGGTTCTAGAAGGTCAGCAGATTAATAGTGTTTATAGTTTAGAGAATTGTGTCTGTCTTTTGGTAGCATTATGGTTTGGAATGTTCGGTTCATAAGTCTGGTTATAATAGTGTTTAAGCAATCAAGAAAAACTGTTATAGTGCCCATCAAGAATTTAGATTGAGTTTTATTGTCCCCTACTTACCAGTAGAGGGAGAGAGTGAGCTATTTAATAAAGGCCTAAATTGAGCCTGTTCATGTGTCACTTGAATACTTACCAATGTATGTTGTTTTGGTGTGCTTATTTGCACAAGCTTACACACCTCCAATTATGCACACATCCAAACTCACACATAAACACACACACACACACACACACACACACACACACACACACATTAGTCTGTATCCCTGTCATGCTCCTCCCCTCCTCGAAGTCTCATTTGTCATAGCCCTCCAGCCCCTGTGACAGTCAGCCATGTATGGCCCACAATTTATTAAGCTATTAACTTTTATTATTGCTCCCTCTGTCCGGGACACTGTCCACACACTCCAACCAGGCCGACTTGGTGGTGGGGATCCCGCACCATAAACACAAAAATCTATCATGGTCTCCTTTTTATAGTATGTGTGTGTGTATCTGTGTTTGTTTTAGGATGAAAGTGTTTATCCTATCGTGGATGTTTGAAAGTGCTCCACCATATGGAATGAATCCTGACACATTGTGGCACATTCGCCAGCTATTTGGCGTCTTTGCATTTGAAAGTGGTACAGACACCATAGCCACTTGTGCCATTAGTGCACCCTATTATTGGTTCTCCTGGATTTAATGTTCTTCTCCTTTAATATCTCATAAAGTTGGAGAACACAAACCAGGGAATTTGAGAGCATTCCTCTTTATATAATATTTCCAGATCATCCAGATTAGTCCTGTACAATCTCTTAAGCCAAAGTCCTTTTAGGCAAGTCCCTCCACTCAGCGGCCATATTGCAACGCTTTTTGGGTAATCATCGGGCATCCTATTCGGCAGAAATGCGCGTGCGCAAGGCTTCACAACACCAACCGTGCTCCAGCGGCGAGTTCACAACACATGATAGGCACGATGTCTGCACAACACAGCACATAATTGGCTCAATGTAGTCACATCACACCACATGATTGGCTCAATGTATACACATGTCGACGTTTTGGCGAGGAAGGGGTGGGATATGTGTAGACAACGGCCATATTGGCATTACAAACTAACCCCATGGATTTCTATGGAGGATTTTTTGAGTGCTGTGTCTCCTCATTAGAAAGTCTCTGCTTAAGCTCACCTCACTGTTTTTGTATGAAATTCACATCAGGGAACTGAGAACAATGGCAGAAACTTGATGTTGTATTACAGTGTAAGTAAACCATTTTTTGGCCACTTATAAGGCCAATGATGGTGGTGTCATCTGCATATTTGAACATTCTGACTGAGTGGTGGTGAGATATCAAGTCATTGGTATAGATGGAGAAAAGCAGAGGAGCCTTGTGGAGCAGCAGTGTTGAGGGTCAGAGGGCATGATGTAGCATTATTAACCTTGACTGCTTTTCTTCTGTTGCTCAGAAAAGTCCATTATCCAATGGCACAGAGTTGTATTAATATTCATGCCTTGAAGCCTGAGAATAGCATGAGAGGATTGATTGTATTGAAGGCCGGGCTGAAGTGTGTTTTTGTTTGAATGTTTTATTTCTTTACGAGGATTTATTTATCAGAACAAATTTCCTTCCCTTCAAAATCACATTCCCCCATTGTTTTCATTGTGAAATGAAAATAATATGGCAAAAGATGATTTGTATACCTTTTTTTACTGGGTGCCAATGTGGAGGGCACTGTAGTGTGGATGGCACCTCGGATGGTTCATTATTGGTTGTGATGTGCCTGTTGGTCTGGGTTTTGGATTTTTGTTTGAAAATAATTATCAGATTGCTAAAACCATGTGGTGATCCTTCACTGCTAGAGGAGATGAATTACCCCAAAAAACTAAGAGTCAGCATCTAGTGTCTGTTTCCCCCAATTTCTGTCTTTCTTCACCAGCAAACCTGACATGAACATATTCCCATGGTCCTTTGTGATTGGACTGATGGTTGATGATTTATGATGTACAGTGTAAAAACTTGCATGAAGTGTGACAAAAGAACACTATAGCATCAGTCAAGTCTTTAGACAATGACAAGGCTGCTAATTAGAATGAGTATTTAATGGAAATCTAAAAAAGATTGCCAGCAGAATATCATACAGTTTTGTACTGTATGTGTGAATGAAAGAGAAAAAAGAGAGTGAACAATGGATGAGGAGAGAGAGGGAGGGAGGGAAACACCAGGGATGAGAGGCAGGTTCAACCTCATTAGACATTTCTCTGGGCTGTCTAAGGTAATTAGCCTCATTTGTGACCCATTGAAGCAGCACAGCGAAGAGAAAGGAACAGAGGATGAGAGAAGCTAAAGAATAGAAGCAACCCCCCCTTTCTAAAATACTTACTCACTCTTTGCTCCTCTCCATCTCTTTTCCTAAACCCCACCCTACTGATTCTCCACCGGTGCCTCCATTGATGTGAGCTGTGATGTTTAATGCTTTGTAAGACAAAGACTTCTGAGAAATACTTACAACCTGACTTAGCTTCAACCTCCACCTGCAGCCATGCGTTGGCAGCAGCCCTCTGGTCTTTAAAGAGGTGATCCTCACCTACTCCCAGCGTCGACCTGTTCATATCACTATAAAATCTTGCTTTTTCACCTTCAAAGTCCTACATAACCTTGCTCCCCCTCAAGACCTGTGTTTCATTTCTCTTCCTCCTCTACAGCACCCCCCAGCCTTCCCTTATTTGCTTTAGCTTGTTTGTACATTATAATGCATTTTATAGGGATGCTGGGTGTGTGAGAAAAGATGCTATATAAGCTTATTCATAAGTCTGGTTATAATAGTCATGTGACACTAACACGAGAGGGATGATTGAGAGGGATGGATGGATGCATGCATAGATAGATAAATAGATAGATAGATAGATAGATAGATAGAGTGGAGAAATAGAGAGGACAGAGAGACAGGGAGAGGGAGGGAAGGTGAGAAAGAGACAGGGCTGAGTGAGCACTTGTGTGGCGGTAAGAGAGGTAGGTAACTCGCACCCATCTCCCCAGCAGACAGGGGGCTGTATGAGAGGTAGGTAACTCACACCCATCTCCCCAGCAGACAGGGGGCTGTATGGGGATAGACCAAATCAAAAGCGGAGTAAGGTGCCCTTAAGCTGGCCTGGCCAGCCATGTAAATGACAACACAAACTACTACTAACAAGGTCAAATGGTAACAGATGGGGACACTGTGGGCAATGGAAAAAGATTCCTGCCAGCCCACCCACCCACGGACGCACGCACTTGTAATGGGAAAGCAACGACTGTGGTAATATCAATGCTGTCAGACGTTTTATCAGACAGACCCCTCTTCTGGCTGTCAGCCTTTTTATTGCCCCTCTCTTACGCACTACTCCGTTTCCGTGGCAACCTGACGTGGTTTGGAATCTCTCTCCCTCTCTGTGTGCGTATCTGTCTGCTTTTTTGGCTCCCCAGTGTGGCCCGCCTGGAGTGTAAACACTGTGTGTGTTTGTGTGTATGTGTGTGTGCTCCTCTCTAGTCTAAGTCACTACACACTCTGTCTCTGATTAAGAGAACAGGCCTGGGCCAGGCTCCAAGCCGCATAGCCCTCTAGTGGAGGACCTTGACACTAATTTAAAAATGTTTTGCCTCTTGCTGAAGGTTAGGCAAGAGAGAGACCAGTACCTGCAATCATTGTTCATTTTGTTTGTTGAGTGTATGTGCAAAAGTAAACATTTGAATAGACATGTATGTGTGTGTTTGTGTGTGTGCTTGCATTTGCGTATTTTGTCAAATTTTGTATTCCATTTCTGTATTTTCAATGAATCAATGTTTCTGTTTCCATGTTGTACACTTTGGCGACACTATGTCCTGTTAAATGGCCATGCCAGTAGATTGTAATGGATTGAATTGAATTGAGAGTGGGTAAGTGAAGGAAGACTTGAGGAATGGTGAGGCAGGCAGTGAGTGGGAGCTCTTGTGTTAGTTTCATCTGTCTCTCCCATCCTAAACCAAAACAGCCCTACTTTAACAATATCCTTGTATTAAAAATACTCCCACCAGCCAGCTTGTTATAGACTCCATTACATGTGAAAACCAGACTACAGAGTCAAACAGTTACAATAACACTCCCAGAAACTCAAACAGTTACAATAACACTCCCAGCAACTCAAACAGTTACAATAACACTCCCAGCAACTCAAACAGTTACAATAACACTCCCAGCAACTCAAACAGTTACAATAACACTCCCAGCAACTCAAGCACTGTTCTATTCTCTTCTCCTCGCTCCCCTCCTAGGCCACATTCAAACCCCAGGATGCACCTGTGTTTTGAGTGGGAGGTCAACACAGGATACACAAGGGCTGTTCTTCAGCTCCAGGCCTCATGACACCCTCCTCCAGTCAGAGGAGTGGGCAGCAGAGCTCTCGGGCCTGTCTGTCACTCTTCACGCCTGCGTCCCCCAGGGTTCTCACTCCGCCCGCCCGCCCGCCCACAAGCTCATCTCTCCTGTCACTTCCACACAGACATTCTACAATATTCACGAGATCATCTTTATGCCACCATGTTTCCTGTACACCAACGACTGGTTCCGTGTAACCCAGTGTCTCTGCATATGCAGACAGAGATGGCACAATTCGACACCAGTGTGCAAAATTTAAGAGCTTAAGATAGTATTCCGGTAATGCAGCAACATAATCATGATGTTTGACATAACATCTAGGTTAATGAAAATATAGTCTTTCTCTCTCGCTCTGGGTGTGTGTTTGAGGTTCTAATCGGTTCTAAAGATATATCCAAGTACAGTATTATGGGGGTGGGGGCTGGGGTGGGCAGGCACAGCAGGAGGAAGTCCACACACAATGTTGGCTTCCGAGACTTCCTGGCAAGGCACCCCACATGTGGATACTCTATTGGATGGGCAAAATATAGCTACACCATCACATCGAAGCCATCAATGTATACGCACTACACTGACTACAATACAAATACTCTGAAAGATAACAATGAAGAAAGACGCTCACTTAGTTGGTTCACTAGACTAGAGGACTTGGAAAGGCTTATTTCTGTTTGCTTTTCATGGGAGTTTGTCTGTGCAAGTGCAAGGATTAGTTAAGGATTATTTTTTTGTCGATTGATATTACGATCTCTATAGGTTACTTTGAGAACTACGCAACACACTTACAAGGCTTTAAGTCACAGAACTACACAACATACTTACAAAGCTTTAAGTCAAAGAAATTGTGAGATGGCCAAAAGATGAGTGTTGTGCCCGGAACTTCCTGCAATACCGTAACCCTTGATAAGTGTGTTGGAGGATGGCCAGGCTTCTTGGGGATTCATCTCTCCGTCTTTGGCTTATATTATTAGCTGTGACAACTAGTAGAGGGAGGGCAGGGCTCTCACAAACCAGACTGCAAGAGAGGGGTGCCATCTTGCTAGCTCTCTTAACAAACACACACAGCACACACACACTCATGGAGTCACTGTGTTGCGTAAGCTTTTCCTGGCAGTGGGGGCACCGGTCATCTGGCCTGATCTATAGGCTTTTAACAGTAAATGCCAGAGCACTGTGTGCAAGCTGCCTGGAAGCTGAATGTGTGTGTGTGTGTGTGTGTGGGGGGGGGACAGACGATGGAGACGGACGGTTCCTCCCTCGGTGGAGAAGTGGCTGCCTTGCCCCGCCCGAGCTTGCTCTTAGTCAGGCCCAACGGCGCACACACTTCGCTCTGATCAAAGGCATCTCGCACTCCACCCTAGTGTGATCCATTACATCGGAGCGCGTCCCAAAAAGAGGGCTGGTGAGGAAAAGCTGGATACAGAGAGAGGAAGAGGGGGGTGCGGGTGGGTTGAAAGAGGGGCGATCGAAACAAAGAGAGGGATAGAGAAAGAGTAGGAAGGAGGAGAGTGAAGGAGAAAGAAGAAACCCATTTAGAAAAAAAGAAGCAGCCATTTTTATACAGTTGGTAGGGCAGTATCAGGCTGTCTGGCATTGATTTCCAATAGCAGAATGCTTTGCGCCTGCAGACATCACCCTGGATCTTGGGGATTAGGGTGAGGCAGCAGCAGCAGCAGCACCACCACCACCCTGTAGACAAAAAACTCTGCAAACAGTTTTCCATTATCCTCAGACATTAAGCTCTTCTGCCCTTATGAACATCCAGTATTTTTTTTTGTGTCCTGGCTTAGATTCCAGCACAGTTCTCACTGACACGACTGTGGTGGCTGTTGTCAGTATACTTTAACAGGCGAGGGAATATGACACTTTATAAGGCCAAGATGAGACCGTGATGGAGAAGGAGAGGAGACTCAGATTCAGAATTGAAGAAATGTAAGCAGAGGATAGGGGAGATAGAGGGAGAGACCTATATTTAAAGTTGGGGAGAGAGAAGAGAGATAATGAAGGAGAGATGGAGAGAGTGAATGAAGGAACGTAGGGGAGAGAGAGAAGAGACAGAAAGAGACGGCAAGAGCCATGCTGGATTGTAAGTGTGGGTGGCTGTTTGCTGGTACTGATGTACTGTACTGAGACACACAGAGCAAAGGCCCCCCTGAGATCTGGGTCCTCTCTTAGATAACACTGCATTTGTTTGCTCTTGTTTGTGTCGGTGACAGGGAGGGGAAAAAACGAAATGGGAGGATAAAGAAACCGCATGGAGAAGTCTGGAAAGAGTGGAGGCTGAGGTGTTATGTAAATGTGCCCAGCTGGACGTGGGGGAGGGGGGGGGGTGTCCTGGTTTCACTTCAGTGCTAGTGTTCAGACAGATAAACAACCCCCCCCCCCCCCACACACACACAGTATATTTCTCTCTTTATCTTACACACCAGCAAATGCACACAGCCCCACACACCAACACAAAACACACAAATCTGGAATTGCAGGTGGGAAAACAACCTTGACACTCTGTGGTAAGAAGCACAGCACATGTTCATTCAACTTGGCCTTTATTCACATAGCTGATATGCTGAGGGCAGCCCTGTCCATACATTCCACTGCCTAACACACACACACACACACACACACACACACCACCCCTATAGGCAGACAGTCTGTGAGATGTGGTAGTAGATGTTGTCGTCATCATAATAATAATAATAATAATGTCATAATAATAATAATCAGTCATACTACTACTAATAATAATAATAATAAAAGCAGCATCCAGTAAAAAAGCCTCAGCTGAAAGATGTGAAGGTCTGCCACAGCAATACAGAGTTGGTCTGCACGGTCCCACGATCATTCAGTTAAAAAGGAACTAGTTCCTGATAAATAAACATCATACTAATAGACAGCATAAACAGAATCATCATCATGGTCATCAGAATCAGAAAATAAAATGCACACATAATCCAATCAAGGGTAGAAACTTAGAAATAAAAAAGTGACTTAAGCTCTTTGAGAGGGTGTATGTGTGTATGTCTGTTGTGCATATTTTAGTGCACTTACATGTGTATGTGTAACGGTACATACTGGGAAGACAAAGACATCCTCCCTGGACCCTATAATGGCTGCTATGTGAGTAAATGTGTATGCATATGGATATGCGCGTGTGTGTGCGTGTGTGTGTGTGTGTGTGTGTGTGTGTGTGTGTGTGTGTGTGTGTGTGTGTGTGTGTCTGCGTGTCCCCCTGCAGCTCCTGCCAGGGTAGAGGAGCTGAAGGTCTTTGTCTCTCCAGTGAGCTGGACCTCTGGACTTGCTTTGTCCTCAGTCCCCTACAGAGGAGCTGGCAGGGGAGGACACACGTCCTGTAGTGCCTCTGGTGGAGACTCGAGGAACTGCGAGCCAATCCTGATACCATACGGAGAGTTCCGTCCACTTCAGTTCAGTTCAGTTCAGTTCAGGCCAGTTCGGCTCGGTTTTGTTTGGTTTCAGTACGGACGGTGAGGTTTTGGATTGGTTTTCTTCTCGAAAAAAACAAGGCCTCCCAAGGTTAGTGTGCTGTCTGAGCATGCTCATAACCACCCACTCCAGTCTCTTCTCGCTTCTTGTCCATCCCCACAGCACCGCAGGCGTCTCCGCGGCAACCAGCCGCAGTGTAGTGATGTAACAACCACCCCCCCCCCCACCCCTGCCCCCCTCCTCGAAGTCACAGCCATCTCAATAACTTAAAAAATAAAAAAAGACTCAAGAGGGAGAGAGGTAGAAGCAAGAAAGAGAAATGGTGAGAGAGGGAGAGAAAGAGAGACAAAGCGGAAGGGAAAAAAAGACAGAGAGATCATAGAAATCTCCCTTGCACTGATTAAAAACAGGGGAGCTCAGGTACCCCACCAGCGAGTGCCGTCGGCAGCTCATGAATGTAAACATATCCCATGGGGCTGAGCGGTGACCTACCCCCCTCCTCCTCCCTCCATACCTCCCCCCCCTCTTTCTGTCAGCCTGGTACGGTGCGGTCCAGTTGGGTGTGGTGTGACCCGGTTTCACTGGTACTGGAGGTAATTTTTAAGGGACTGGGGCAGAGGCAAGGTCTCGATCTCCTGTAGCCGCTCCCGGCCCAACGCCAGACGAGCCGCCCGCCGACACAGGTCCATCAGAGGAAGAGGCTCCGCTGCAGGGAGAGAGCGAACAGAAGAGAAGTATTAGAACTCTGTCTTCTGACAAATAATGCTATACACTATTATGGTTTTTTTCACCTGAAAATCACTGAAAATAAAAATACACTGAAAATAAAAATACAGAATAAAAGGTGTGGGGTGGGGTGGGGTGGGGTGGGGGTGGGGTGAAGAGACAGGGAAAGGATAGAGACCAAGAAGAAGTGAACTGGAGACAAAGAGGGACAGAGAAGAGAGTTGATCTAATGGGTTTAATGAAGATGTTTCTTTCTCCTTCCTCCTCCCTCCCTGGCAGCTGTGTGTGTGTGTACGTGTGTGTGTGTACGTGTGTACGTATGTGTGTGTACGTGTGTGTGTGTACGTGTGTGTGTGTGTGTGTGTGTGTGTGTGTGTGTGTGTGTGTGTGTGTGTGTGTGTGTGTGTGTGTGTGTGTGTAGGAGCAGTAGGGACACATCTGACAGGCTGCTTTAATAATGAAGGCTCTTTGCCACCAGTGTCATGCTCAGCCCTGCATGGGAGACAACTCCAGTGCAATACATCTGTTCTACACACTTGCACGCATGCATGCACACAAAGCAAATGTGTTACACAACTGACATTACACACACACACACACACACACACACACACACACACACAGAACCAGTTACCAAACATCTCCTCAGCAACCAAGCCAAGGAGAATCATGGAAGCAACAGTCTCTATGTGGCCCAAACAAATAGCAGAAGTGTGCATCGTGTGACAGTCTGAGTTGCAGGGAACAGTAGTTTCTGCAGTATGTAATAGTGTGTTCAGTGCAAACAGAGGAAGTGATCTTAGGAGAGTGCAAAACAGAGAAATGCTGATCTTGAAGTGTAAACAATTAGCCTGGCTAACGCCAAACCTCATCTCATTGAGATGGGGTCTGGGAACTACACATTAATTTCTACACATTCGAGACGTGGTTTACGAATGCCCAGAGCCGTTTATTGGGCGCTACGAATGTCTATCAAATGTGTCTGTGCGTGTATGGCAGCATGGGGAAACACAGGCTAGTAAACAATGAGGGATAGACCGAACGAGAAGCAAAGGAGGAAAAGGCAAGCAGAAGACTGGCCCCATCAACCAAAACAAAACAACAGCACAGTTATAAAGGACCAGTGGTGTTAGAGAGCTTGCTTGGCTCACGTGCAGGTGTTCGTGCACAAGCATGTGCACGTGCACAGACATGCACAAACAGACTTGGAGTACTTCGGCTACATCAAACTAAATACAATTAAGTGCGAAATCGCTCTGAGACGTTTAAGCTGTTATGATTTGGTAATGATCTGGTCATTCAAAATAAGCAACCGGATATCAACTGTGAATCAAGCCCATTCACACCAACAACACGTGCGTACACACACGCACACACACACCAGGGCTGTATCAGAACAACATAAAAGGCTGGGTTATTGCAAGAATTACCAGGAATTAAAGTCCAGAAGCCTATAAAACATTGCAGTAATCGTGAGCAGGGTTAAATTTAGCCACAGAGGAAAACAGCGCACTAATCAGGCTTTATGGTCCTCTCTCTGGCAGCCGTGTGTGTGTGTGTGTGTGTGTGTGTGTGTGTGTGTGTGTGTGCAGATGGCCCTTTAACTTTGAGGAACTCGTATATGTATACACATTCACCTAATCAAATCTAGGTAGACTAATGGTAGATTCTTGTTGTCTGGACCTCATAACACTAATAAGAGAGTGTTGTGAGGTGAGACACATGCAGCTGAGGCTCAGTTCCGTGTGTGAGTGTGTGTGCATGCATTATGAGAGTGTGTACTATGTGTGTGCGTATGAGAGCGTGCTTGTAAATATCTGCATGTATGTATATATATGTTGTGTGTGTGTAAGCCTGTGCTAGACAGGCTCCCTGTGCTGCAGCTAATAAACATGGTTGTCCTCACAACATCCCACACCAGCTGGACAGAGAGAGAGAGAGAGAGAGAGAGAGAGAGAGAGAGAGAGAGAGAGAGAGAGAGAGAGAGAGAGAGAGAGAGAGAGAGAGAGAGAGAGAGAGAGAGAGAGAGAGAGAGAGAGAGAGAGAGAGAGAGAGAGAGAGAGAGAGAGAGAGAGAGAGAGGCACACAAATACACTGTCTCTGCAGCACTCCCTGGCTCGGATACACAGCAGGGAGACAAAATACAGCTGAAAAATTGAGTGTGTGTGTGTGCGCCATGACTATTCTGCTTTTGTTTTAAAACCAAAATAGTCTTCGCCCATGAGTGAATTCAGCTCCGCATCTGGAACGGTGTGTGTCCTACATTCCATTACACAATACTAACTCTCGGAAAGCTCACATAACATGACCATTCTTGTGGTTCAAATAAATAAGAAAGAGAAAGAGGCATAAGGAGAAAGACATGAACAACTGTGTGTGTGTGTGTGTGTCTGGAGTAATTAACACTGCTGCTCTGACACAGTCTAGCCACAGGTCATCTCCGCATGGCCGCGGCTCCTTCTCAGGCTGTGTGTGCGCGCCCTATGTAGGTCGGACTCGGATGCACCCGGCCGGGCCCCTGGTGTGGAGCAGACTCACTGAGGAGGCCTGCAGGAGGAGACTCATGCGGTCTAGCTGGTGCACTAGCAAAGGAGGCTGCTGCTGCTGCTGCTCAACGCATGCATGCATGGGGCTAGGAGTCTAAACTAGACTAGACAAAACAAAAAACAGACGAAGGAAAACAAACAAAACAAACTCAGAGGTGGGACAGATACACAGACCTCTGTCCTGTGTTTTTCCTTGTCCTCCATCTCTCTTATACGATTACATAGTACAGTACATAAATGTTAGCTCTACTCAACACAAATGGGCCTCTACGCCTAGCCCTGTCCGGAGGGGGTTCTGCACTGGTGGAGGATGCTTCAGGACAGGATCTCTGAGGCGGTTGCACATGGCACACAGAGAGCACAGGAATGGAGCACAGTTCCACGCAAATCTCTCCACACCACACCGGTCAGCCCAGCTTTCAGCCCAGTGATTAAGTACAGGGGTGAAGGTTGCTGACTCGGCAAAGTGTCCAGAAAGGGTGGACAGGAAGAAGAGAGAAAGGCAGAGAAGAAATTAGAGAGCCAGTGAGAGAGAGAGAGAGAGAAAACGTATAGGACAGTTTATGGGAAGAGTAAAGAGAAGCTGAATAATCTGATCAGCTTTTGTATCGGCAAAGACACACACGCACACACACACACACACCTATATTTTACACAATGCCAAAGGTCCATTCCCCCCTCATAATTCCCGATCTCATTGATGACAGAAATTGTCAGCCTCTGCCCTTGTAGCTTCATCTCTGCCTCCCGCCACACACTGATGAATTAGCCACTCGCTCCAGTCAGCCTTAATGAAGCCCATAATGATCACTATCAGCAGCCCAAGCGGCCTTCACATCACTGAGTCACCAAGCCTGTGGTAAGGCCATATTAAACCATCCGTATTGGAGTGGCTGAGGTTATATGTCTAGTTTAACGCCGGAGCGTGGCGAATGTGATATTTGAAATGTGTCTTTCAAATATCCAGTTAGGGGTCTTAGAGGCACTTGGGAGAAGCTGGACACACACAAACTCCCTCACAGAGTTATCCCTCACACTTCTATTCACATACGTGCGCACACACACACACACACACACACACTTCACACTCTCAGTGTCTCCTGCCTTTCTCTCACTTATTACACAAATACAGTCTCTCTAGCGTTCTCTTTCCCTCTCGCTCACTCTCACGCACACACTCTTCTCTTTTGGCTCTCACACACACAACATGGTGGAGCTGTGAGACAGTGTGTTATCTGAAGATGGAGGAGGCAGGAGCAGGAGGGTGTGGCAGGCCACCGGCCCCCCGAGGTCACTGGATCCACTGACCGCCTTGGCTGCAGTGTGTACCAGACACAAAGGCTGAGGGAGTATATGTGGGTGGGGGGTATTTTTCTAATCTGTCTGACAGCAACAGAAGAAAACACTTTCTCCCTGGAGGTCAGACAAACACATAAATGAACTTATGTGTGTGTGTGTGGAAGGAAAACAGTGTTTGTACAAGTGTGTGTAGTGTAAGGATGAGAGAGAGAGAGAGAGAGCCCTGATTACAGCTACAGACAGGTGAGCACAGACTGCAGCCTTAACTTGAGCTCGAGGGACAAAGTGGTTAAAGGCACACAGGCTTGGCAAACTTCAATGAAAATGTTCTTGAAAATGTACTTCCTAAATATTGTTATATGTGATGTGACAAACAAGTCATATCAGGACCAGCTCTGACTTCAGACGGACCTAGGATTGTGTGTGTGTGTGTGTGTGTCTGGTTGTGACTAGTTTTAGTAATGCATGAGTGACAAATGTCTACAGGGATGTCTGCAGTTGAATAGGATCTCTCTCTCTCAAACAAACAGATAAACACACATACACACACAAACAAAAACCCAGACACACCGATAAACAAAGCTGTATAAAGACACACGTGTAAGACTCTCCTACACACCCAGCCTCATTCTTTCTCTTCCTTTTATACACATATCTGCAACACACACACACACACACACACACACACAGGTCCCCTGAGGATGTGTAGTAAGAGTAGCGTGTGTCCTTGACGGGGTCTTCAGAAAAACACTGCTGGTGATTCTAACTGCACTGATAGCAGACACATGACAGACACATTATGTCCTTGAGACACAAAAGGCATGCAAGGGAAAGGGAGGATGATGTAACAATCACCCGCACAGCGTCCAATCGCGGGATCGTTCCCTTTTAATTAAGCAGTCAGATTGATGTGCGTGTCTTATTGGACTCGGGGAATGTAGGATGGTGTCGGAGATTAATTACGGCTTCTGTTCCTGAATGCTGGGAATTGTTAGCGGAATGATCCTGTGAAACAAAGGGCGGAATCTCATTGGTGATCAGATATGCCCCTATTAAGGCAGGCAAACTGATGGAAGCCCAGAGGAGACCATGAGGCAAACGCCAACATCTCTTGAGAACATTCACTTCAAATTGTGTCCGATCACTGTCCGATAAAAAAAAAAAAAAAACAACCTTTAAATTGGCCTGGTGCTCTTTTTCCAGGAATATTCAATGCAATGAATCCCCCAGAGAGACCCAAACTCCACACACACACGTCTTTAAGCATGGGCGACACATGGGCCTAAAGTAGACCTGGTGGGGCGACAGAAGGCCTTGGCCACCGGAGATGATGGAGGATAGGCCAAGAGCAGAGGGGTCCTCGAGGAGAGCCAGTGCTAATATATGACTGAGGAGGGGGAGCGGGGAGAGGGCTGTAAATGAGGAGAATGTATGCAGTAGTGCAGGCCTGAGTTATGGGTCTGACCGCCCACAGGCCAGAGGGATCTCTACCTGATCCACAACAGATATACACTGAGCACAGGGGGGCATACATATCATAAATAATACCAATACAAGATCCTACACTACATACACGCAGCAAGAAAGAGGCTGTAGCTGCTTTTCTCGCTTGTGTGTATGTATATGTGTGTCTGTATGTGTATACTGAAGTCTTACGTTATGGCATCTGTTAAACTGTGTGCCCTGTGAGATCATTAAACAGCACGGAAAGTACAGAACACAACGTGCTCAGACAGACTGACCAACGGCCGGACGGAGGAAGCAGGCACCGCTCACGCAGCTGATGAGTCACGCAAGCCTCCCTTCTCCCAATTCCACATCCCACTCCTCCTCAGTTGCATTCTCACTCCCTGCTCCCAGTCTTCCTGTCCCAATTCCCTTCTTTCACAGTGTCCTTTTCCCAGTTTTATCCCCACCACTTCCCATTCTCTCTCCCAGTCCTTCCCCCTCGTGTCATTCCCATTTGCTCCCCCAGCAGCGTCGTCACAGCCAGAGACGAGGGCTGGTAGTGTGGTGGGTGGCGCGGACTATGCCTCAGATGGACAGGGCTGGTAATGGATGGTGGCTGCATATTGAGCGTGGCACGCCTCAGACACACCTGATTTCCTCCACGGCCAAGGGGGACCAGACGCAGCCAGCCAAGCCCAGCCAGAGGGAGGGCAGAGTATGCACACGCGCACACACACACACACACACACACACACACACACAGTGTGACTCACCATAAAAAACATGTGAGGAAGAAGAAAAAAAAAAGAAGAGACAAGAAAAATAATCAGTTCCACTCCTCTCCCTCTCTCTCTCGGTGTCTGTCTGGTGCTGAGAGAGCGGTGACTATACATGAGGGTGTAAACAGCTTTGTCAAGCTGACAGTGGGCAGGAGGAAGCAGAGGAGGTGTCAGAAGGCAGCCGACGCCGCTCAAATGGATGGCTCTCTCTCAGAGAGATCGGTCTACTGGAGGGGGGTGGGAGCACTGGACCAGACTGGTGTTTGGTTGAGCTGCAAGAAAGATACTGTCTCTCTCTCTCTCTCTCTCTCTCTCTCTCTCTCCTTCTCTGCTAAATACCTTAACTGCGCCAAATTATTTAAAATGTCTTTCTCCCTCCCTGCTCTCACTCCTACTTTCCCTCCTTCTTTCTATACCTTTAACTGTCCCTCCATCTTTGTCCCTCTCTCTGCACGCCACAAAACAGCGCGGCTCTGATGAGGCTGTGGGCGTGGAGGCCAGAAGAGCCTCAGGGAAGGGGAGGAGAGAGGGATGGAGAGATGAAAGAGGAGAAGACCAACAGACTGCGGGCAGAGTGGCTGGAGAAAAACAGATAAGCTATGGAGGAGGGAGATATGGCTTGAGGGAGAGTGAAACGTTGAGGGGAAAAAGTGAGGAAGAGAGAGGAAGAAAGAAGGGCGTCGGCCTTGGCTAATGCCGACCATGGCGACCGTTCACAGTGAAAGATGGACCACCTGACATGTTCATGCTGCAGGAACACGGAAGTCGGACAGTAATGACCTTTTCAACTTCAGCATGACTGACATGACTGAGACATAACCATAGCATCACCCCCCCACACACACACACACAGTTGGATGGGAAGTTGATAGCATCTCTTTCCCTGTCTACTTTTGACCGCACAAATGTGAAAAAGGAAGCAGACAGTACCAGACGCATATCCAACATCTCTCATGCCATTAAATCACCTCAACAGCCACCTCCACCAGTACACAGGCTGTCCCCAAAATAACCACTTCCTGTAGCAGCAGCAGCTCTCGTATCCTATCACCCCCCCCCCAGCCACCCCCTCCTCCTCTGCCTCGAGGCCGTCGCTGCCGTTTAGCCGTAACATCACACCAGCCACCGGCTCCAGTAAAGCTCCCCCGTTTCATTTGGCTTTTAATAAATCTCTTTTAAGTGCCTCCGGGGAGCAGGGGTGTGTGGGTGTGGGTGTGTGTGTCCTAAGAAGCCAGTGGCTGCTGTGGACAGGAGAAGAGGGGAGAGAGGGGGAACTGTCAGGGCCACAGCACTATAACTCGCATAAACAATTTACGGTAAATCTCATTTCACACACACGCCAGAGGAATTGAATCACAGATTATAATCCTAGGATGAGATATATATATATATATATATATATATATATATATATAAACAATGCAACCTTGTGGACATGATATATATATTGCAATATTTACCAGAATGCCAAATAGGCTGCCTCTCACTGTTATTGCTACAGACAGAGAGAGTAGCCAAGAGCAGTAATATCATATCAAAATTATGAGTCAACCAACCAGGAATCTCACTACCGAGTTGCCAGTCAGTATCAAAAATGACTCATCCCTCATAACCTCATGCTGAAAACAAACCAATTGCTAGATGGACGGACAGACGGACACATGATTGGATGGATGAATGAGTGTGCAGTTGGAGGAGCACACCATGTGATTCACTGCAGTGTCCACATGCTTGTCTACTCAGCTCTGAATAAAACCGCCCATGTGACCACGTGACTGTGGGAGCGAGATGGCCCCATCAGGCAGGCAGTAAATAATGTGTTTTATATCTGCCTGATTGTGTCCATTGAGATCGGCTGCAGATTGAGCCTGTGTTGCGCTCGGCCGTGTAATGTAGCCTAAGCTCCCTGTGATGCATTTCATAAAAACAAAATCCCTTTGTAATTTCAATTACACGGCTTGCTGAGCACCAATCCAGCCTGTTTACACACACACACACACATCTGGCACCAAAAGACTTTTATTAAGAAATCCTGGAGCTGAAATGGTGGGGCAAGGTGCTAACGCCTCCAGGGTCGGGATGTGTTACCCAGGGAGCGCTCGGCCTGATGAAAAAGTGCATCACAGTACGTGCTACAATGCAATGGTATAAACCACATGCGTAAGTGGAAAATAGGTCTACATTATGCCCTGTAGTAATGCGGCTTCTATTATGCAGGTGGCTATGAATCATCAAGTACTCAGGAACAGCTGAATACCACAGCACAAACAGTGTTTATTTCCAGGGACTACATCCCTGTATACACATATGAAGGCTAGTGTCTCTGCTATCTGTAAGCTATATGGACTAGTCTTCCTGCTGTCTGTAAGCTAGGCTATATGGACTAGTCTTCCTGCTGTCTGTAAGCTAGGCTATATAGACTAGTGATTCTGCTGTCTGTAAGCTAGGCTATATGGACTAGTGTCTCTGCTGTCTAAGCTAGGCTATATGGACTAGTGAGTCTGCTGTCTTTAAGCTATATGGACTAGTGATTCTGCTGTCTGTAAGCTAGGCTATATGGACTAGTGATTCTGCTGTCTGTAAGCTAGGCTATATAGTGTCTCTGCTGTCTAAGCTAGGCTATATGGACTAGTGTCTCTGCTGTCTGTAAGCTATATGGACTAGTGTCTCTGCTGTCTGTAGGCTAGGCTATATGGACTAGTCTTCCTGCTGTCTGTAAGCTAGGCTATATGGACTAGTGTCTCTGCTGTCTAAGTTATATGGCCTAGTGTCTCTGCTGTCTGTAAGATAGACTATTTGGACTAGTGTCTCTGCTGTCTGTAAGCTAGGTCATATGGACTAGTATGGACTTTTCTGCTCGCTGTATGCTGATCTATAGGCCCATGTGCTGTGGGTGTAGTGGTAGGAGGTTCAAACACAGGCCTTCTGGGGGTGGGTTGGATGACTCAGAGAGAAATCGTCTTGTGGTAAGTTCCTCCTGGGGGTAAGCCGGTAAGCCACACTCATAACAACAGCTTGCAGTTTAGCTTGTGGTTACTTTTTCTTCCATAGTTATATTCCTATAGAATGCATTTACATACCTAAAAATACCACTGGGCTTCTTAG
Source organism: Alosa pseudoharengus (assembly GCF_046254945.1). Classification (NCBI taxonomy): domain Eukaryota; kingdom Metazoa; phylum Chordata; class Actinopteri; order Clupeiformes; family Clupeidae; genus Alosa; species Alosa pseudoharengus. The sequence continues at coordinate 28,741,066 of NW_027468663.1, forward strand.
AAACGTGTCTACTGTAACATGTCCCTTGCACACTCTGAAACAGGAGGAGGCTGGAGCCCTCTGGTGAACAGTGGCTGGTGCCAAACAGATGCAGTTTTATATAACTGTGCATGAGAGTCCTACCTTGAGACGGGAAACGTGTTCAGGATGCTGGAGAAAAGTTAGTGAGTTGTAGGGAGGGCGTAGTGAGGTTTGGGGGAGTGATGGAGTGAGAGAGAGAGAGAGAGTGAGAGAGAAAGAAAGAAAGAAAGAAAGAAAGAAAGAAAGAAAGAAAGAAAGAAAGAAAGAAAGAAAAAAAGAAAGAAAGAAAGAGAGAGGTAATTGCTTATGCAGTTGAGAGTCAGGGTGACCTTCAAGAGATGATTGAGAATATGACACATCAGTCAATCATTCATTGTCACTATCTCTCATCCTTCTCCGTCTCTCCCCTGTTCACAGTACCATGTCTTCCCTTGGTCTGTACCCATCCCTTTCTCACATCCCTCTCTCCCCCCACCCCACCCCTCTCCTCCAACTGTCTCCCGTTTCTCCATCGAAGTAGCCATTCTTCTCTTATCCCCCTCTCTCCATACCACTTTCTCATTCTATCCGTCACTCACTCACAGTTTCTCAGCCCAGAACAAATGAGTCATCCCACCTCCATCCCTGTCTCTTGCACCCCCCCCCCCATCATTATTGGCCCTTTCCCACCTCCCTTGTGAGTTAGGGATGTCATTATGTCCCTGGCTTTCTCTCAGGCTGTCACTCAATCACAGGCAGGTATTGCACTTTCCTGCTTGCTCTAGTCCCTCCCTCTGGTTTTGTCTTTCCCTTTCCCTAATGTGTTTGATCTGTCAGTCTATAATTTCCCCCTCTACCTCTATTCAATTTCAATGGCGTAGCAAAGCATTTGTAGACATAGATTCATAAATAACAATCATTAATCATTAGTAATTACAGTCAACAACCAGTCCTTCTCTCATGTTCCATACAGGGCCCTGCCTCCCTCTCCCCACCACCCCTGTCTCTGTCTGTCAGGTTTGCAGTATGACCCCTTGTAGGTCATGTTCCCAATACAGTATATCTCCAATTTGTTCTCTCTCTCTCTCTCTCTCTCTCTCTCTCATCTCTCTCTCTCTCTCTCTCTCTCTCTCTCTCTCTCTCTCTCTCTCTCTCTCTCTCTCTCTCTCTCTCTCTCTCTCTCCTCTCTCTCTCTCTCTCTCTCTCTCTCTCTCTCTCTCTCTCTCTCTCTCTCTCTCTCTCTCTCTCTCTCTCTCTCTCTCTCTCTCTCTCTCTCTCTCTCTCTCTCTCTCTCTCTCTCTCTCTCTCTCTCTCTCTCTCTCTCTCTCTCTCTCTCTCTCTCTCTCTCTCTCTCTCTCTCTCTCTCTCTCTCTCGAACTGGGGAGAGGTTGAGGGAGAGGTGAAACCGAGAGGGAGAGAGGGAGGAATGGGAGTGAGAGACCAATAAAGAGATTGAATGGAGACATGGAGGGAGAAAGCACCGACCGAACTGCCAACAGAGGAAATAACAGCAGCAGCAGCAGCACCAACACAACAGGGCTGTAATGCACTCCACTGCGCACACACACACACGATTATGGGCTTCAAGAGCATGAGCTTGAGCAGTGAGGCATAGGAGAGGCTTCCACCGCACTGGCATCCTGCTGGGAAGCTCCGACACCGATCCCCATGAGGGCCAGGCCACGGCAGTTAAGGTCAGAGCACATCAGCAACATGAAGAGAGACCGGGGCCGCCGTGGTGAGCTTTCAACAACGGACTGACTTCTCTCTGTAGCCCTCTCCAGAGGGACCGTGATCGTAAAAACACTGACATGGCAGGCTGTTTGAGGCCCTCTGATAGACCTCGCTGCCTATACGCCAGGGCTTCACATGGAATCTGTAAAAAAGCACGGCTGCCATTTTGATTTCACATGCATCCTGAAAGACAGGGCTGATCGGCTGTGTGTGTGTGAGTGAGAGAGAGATTAGCTCTGTGTATCTGATTTTATGAGTGTGTGAAAGAAAAAGAGAATGAGAGTATTAGAAAAAACTAGGCAGATTAGACAATAGCCCTCTGAGATATTAGCCATGAATGAGTGAGATATTAGCCGTGTGTGTGTGAGATATTAGCCGTGTGTGAGTGAGTGAGTGAGATATTAGCCGTGTGTGAGTGAGTGAGTGAGATATTAGCCGTGAGTGAGTGAGATACTAGCCGTGAGTGAGTGAGATACTAGCCGTGAGTGAGTGAGATATTAGCCGCGTGTGTGTGAGTGTGAGTCACTGTGATGTTTAATGCATACTGCCTGGAGGTAAGTGTTAAGACTGCGAACCCACTTGTCAAACATGCCACCGCTCCGGCCAAGGACAGAACAGCCCAGAAACCGCTGAGCTACGCCAGAACTATGAGCTGTGGCGAAACACCTTTCTTTATCGCTCTCGCTCACGAACCCTTACATCAAACATCAATTTTGCTCATTAAAGCAGGAACACACTTGACCTCTCCTGTACCACCACATGCATGCACACACACACACACACACACACACACACACACACCAGCCTCTCTCCCTCCCTCACTCACACCTGTCTGCCCTTGCTCAAAGACCGACTCTCTTCTTGCGTGTGGGTAGCAGGTGACGGGGAAGGAGGCGGTGAACTCTCTGACCCGCTCGGCTCTGCCCGTCTCTGCCCTGCATGCCAACATGTCCAGCAGGGAGCTTGCGCCCGCTGGAAACAGAAATGACTGGGGCACAAAGGTCACTTTCTACCCCCCTCTCACTGACACATAATCTCTCCCCCCCCCCCCCCCCCAATATAACCCTCTCAGAGATTTAAACACATGTGCCTGTGCACATGCACACACACGCACGTGCACACACATATCCAGTAATGAGTCAGTTGCTGATGAAAATGGGGCCTGTTAGTCAGACACCCTCTGGACTGATCTCGGCACAGATGAATTGCGAACGCGTTCCCTCATCTGAACTGCAGTGAGGTGTGTTTGACTGAGGGCCTGCCTCTCCCTGGGCCTCGGACATTTTCTCTATTTCCCTCCACTCCTGGCAGCTCAAGAGGGACATCTGTATGGCACACCATGATGTGGACACACACACACACACTTTAACTAAACCTGCCTGAGCACACATGGGGCATGGAGATGGAGGGGGGGGAGAGAGAGAGAGAGAGAGAGAGAGAGAGAGAGAGAGAGAGAGAGAGAGAGAGAGAGTGAGAGACAGAGAGAGAGAGAGAGAGACAGAGACAGAGAGAGAGACAGAGACAGAGACAGAGAAACACTCCCTCACAAAGAGACCTCACAGATGTGGACTACAACTGTGTGTGTGTGTGTGTGTGTGTACACACATGTGACTAGACAGTAGGATGAGGGGAGTGAAGGTGGCTGTCAGGGATAAACTGTTATTTGAAATTCTTGACTTCGTCTTCAGAAGCCCAGGGGTGTGGCAAGGTCATAAACTGTCCCTGACATGACAAGACAACTTCAAAACACACACACACACACACACACAGGCATAGAGGCCAAGAGACAGACACACAGTGACACACACACACACACACACACACACACACACACATACTAATCTCCTGCACAGCCAGATGGATGGTGATTATGGGATAGGGAGGGCAAAGGGTGAGATTTGGGAAAAACATGAACTGAAAGGTGTTCAAGGACAGGAGGGCACACATACATACATGCACAGGGATGTGGACACACTTCACCCCTTCCACAGATGTAAGGAAACACAAAAACACACCAACACTTTGCAAACCTGTGTGTGGACAGAGAGTGTACACAGAATGAAACATTTTAAAATGAAAACGGAGGAGTGTGGATGCAGCCATAGACAGGCTGACACGACGAGACAAAACAAACACACACACACACACACACAATGTTGGCAGCAGTTCATCAGTGCTGAGTAAGAGAAGGACACAGCATGAAGTGTGGACAGCAAAGCCCTTCTAATCACCACAGCGGGGGGAGAGAGGGAAGAGGGTGGAGGAGTAAGAGCACGTGCTCGGCGCTCTTCGAGTCCTGGCCTGAAGGAACGCCACCCTCCCATCTACTGTGATCCTCCTCCCGAGCTCCTCTTTGATCCCACAAATCCCCTCTTTTGTCTTTTTCCTCTCTATCCACTCCCTCTCTCTGCCTCTCTCCCACTCTCTCACAATCACATTCTCTTCACCCACTCCTCTCGCCTTTATTCTATCTTTCCTCCTTCCATCAACTGTCATCCCTTTCTCATCTAGAATGTTAACCCACACCCTCTCCTTCCTCTCCTCCTCAGCCACCTCACCACCACAGTGATTCAGACCTACTGCGCCAGGTGCTACTTGGTGCGTCATCTTGCCTAGAGCTGCAGGGTTGTGTGTGTGTGTGTGTTTGTGTGTAAGTAAAACACAGCCTTCCGTGTTTAGCAGAATAAAACAGCATATATAATAAAGATGCATGTGCTGACCATGGGGAAACTAGGAGTTAAGAGAGTATGGCCAATCCAAAACAAATGGCCATAAACAAACACATGGCACAATAAACACACATGTGTGGTGGTGCTGGTGTGTGTGTGTGTGTGTGTGTGTGTGTGTGTGTGTGTGTGTGTGTGCTCTTGCCCTCAAGAGGACTCTGGTTGGTTTGCTGCTTAACAGCTTGTGTGTGTGTGTGTCTGGGCGTTGGATACGCTGCTGCTGCTGCTATTGCTGGGTGTAATAGACTGCTATATGCAGCCTGAGTTTGAATGGCAGATATGAGGGGGGAATGATATCCATTAACCCAGCAGCACACAGACGGATGGACAGACAGACAGACAGACAAATGGAGAGAAGGACGGGGAGAGAAAAAGGGAGAGAGGGAAGGAGGGAGAGAGAAGGTGGAAAGAGATAGAGAGAGAAAAAAGGCAGATGAGAGAGGTGGAGATAAAATTTTAAATCAGAAGGGCAAAAAGAGAGAGAACTGTGTGTGTGTGTGTAAGTGAGTGAGAGTGTGAGTGTGAGTGTGAAAGCTACGTGTGTGTAGAATCTTGGGCTCATGCTGTACCTGTGGATTTCAAACTGTTCAAACACACTGAAAAAAAAATACACAGTCAAAGTCACACCAAACCTTCCATTTTTATCTACCTACTATTGTACATTAGTTGACACACTGAACCACAAATAAAGTTAAATAATTAAGGTCATGATTCATTGCATAAGTTGGAGTGGAAAAATAAAACCGCCAATTCCTAAGGATTGGATAAAACTAACACCCTTTAATATAAATGTAATACCTCATGTTGTTCCCTACATGTAATTGCTTTTAGGTAACCGTCTGATGCAACAAGGGTCAGGCCCTTGATCCTTCAGAGAGGGAGAGCAAACAGAGAGCCCAGAGGTGCGTTCAAATCTGCCAAACACTGGCGAACATGGCATGTGGTGAACATGTTTTCTCTGAACAATTCAATTTGAACGATTTGGTGTTAACATTCCATTGTAACGGTAATTGCATTGTTGCCTTCGTAAATCTCACGTCCAGTTCCACTGTATGTTCGCGGAGAACTACCTCCTCAGACTGTTAGCAATTGTTCGCAAACGTTCGCCGAACGGAAAACTGTTTGCAAACGTTCACCCAGGTTTGCTTCCATGCACAGGGATTCAATCTGTGGTCCAGTCACAGGCCAATGTCATAGCAGCTCTCAGATCAGACCTCCAAGCTCCAGCTCATGACTGCACATTTAGCCCATTACTGAGAAAGAAGTACATAAATGACAGATATCTGTGTGCTGAGTGAGGCATTAATCCTCTGTGAGGCAACCAAAACTGTATGAGGAAATCACGGACACATATCTGTATGTTGTGTAACACATTACTTCTAGTCTATATGGGCCAGACCTGATTGAAGGACATGGAGAGCATGCTATACGAGTCCCTGATGTAGTTCATCTGTGACGCGGTCCTGTAGTGAACCGGATTACGGGCTGCAGAGAGCATTTACCGCAGCTCCAGTTCTGTGTGCCAGAATGACTGATCACTGACCGGGTGGTGGGCATGTACGACATTAGCATCCATCAGACAGCACAGGAGCTGGTCTTGGCAGCTTTAACGGGCCCACGTGCCATTCAGCACACAGGACATTACATGTGCAGCTGTTAAAGGTGTTACGTCTCTCTTCTCTGGTGCAGGGTTGTCACTTGAGTCCCAGAGACACAAATTGGCAATGTTGCGATTGTTACGGAGTTCGGTTTAGATTGTCTTTGCTGAACACACTTCTCTCTCTTCATCTGCATTTGCTATTTTAATGGCTTTTTAAACTGCTGCCCTTCCCTCTTCCTCTTGCAGTTAGGGTTTGCTGTTATCATCACAATAAAAGAGAACATAAAAAAAAACATGTGCAGATCACAAACAAAAGCCCCACACCCATTCCCGCTCTGCTGGAATACGAGAGTGCATGTGTGTTTTTGTGTGTGTTTACATCGTCATGATCATTGTGATTTTATTACTTCACGGACAATGCTGTATTAAAACTCTACTCGAGTTTTTCTACTCCTGCCTGCCCTTCCTGGTTAACATTCATAAAACGTAATAGGCAGCCATCCAAGCTGCAATCTGTTACTGGGCATGGTCATGTGCACACAACCACTGTGCAATAGGAGGTGTATAAAGACCTCTTCTAAAGACATTCAGGCTTTCAAAGGCATCAGTTTGTGTTGACTTGACAAGCTGGCATTAACAGTTCTACTGGTACTAACGGACTTCTCAAAAGCCGAGGTTTCAATGACTATTGATGGTAGCGAATGGACGACGGGAACTTACAAGTTAGAGGTAAGGCGGTTTTCAGTTGAAAGTATTACTGTAGGTCCATGCTTTTGTCCAGAGACTTCTCTGTAAAATTCTCTGTAAAAATCTTTTTTTTCCAAGGGTATTTTCCAGGCTATAATTAGGTTTTTACAGTGTGTCTGTTCACTGTGTGGAGTCTCATGTCTCCTGGCTAGGGTTGCAAAGGGGCGAAAAATTTCCGGTAAATTTCCGGAAACTTACCATGGGAAGTTAAGCTGGGGAATTTTGGAAATACTCCAAATTGGAAACTTTCATGGAATTAAGGGAAATTATGGGAATTAATGGGAATTTGTGGGAATTAACTGGGAATTTTGGGTAAAACATACAAAATGTTTCATATACAAACATTAACATTTTGTTTCGTAATAAGCAATATGATTTGTATGTTCATATTTTCGCTTAGCTTAGCATACAAAGCTAGCTAGCATGCTAGCGGGAATCCCATTCTCTGCCTATGGTTTACTAGCATGCTAAACTAGCCACACTGAACTGCCCAAGATACACAACACCACTCAACAACAAAATCCGATTGGTTGGAACATTTTTTCCCCATGCATATGAACGCACCATAGGTTTCCTTTATGTCTAGCAGCCTATGCCGATTGCTGTGGGCATGTGATTAACATATGTGCAGGGTAGAAATTCGAATGAAATTACATTAAATCAGGTTGTTTTAACTAATATTAGACTGCAAGATGGGGTTTTGTCCACTACAATTAAGTTCCCTGTAGACTAACTTGCCATATTAAAAATTCCCAGTTTATTCCCAATAATTCCTGTTTATTCCTGTTAATTCTCATATATTCCCGTTAATTCCCATGGAAAGTTTCCAACTTTGAAAATTCCCGGAATTTTGCAACCCTACTCCTGGCACATGTTCCTGTGAAACAAGCAAGTCATACCTGATGGGCTACACTACACCCACCTCTCAGCCTGTCTGTCTCTAATGATAAAATGTCTTAATGTTGTTGGCACCTATTTTACCCGAAACCCGTGTTACATAATAAGTTGAGGGTGGAGGGGGGGATTCCTAAAAGGCGAATGAGAGAACGAGACAGGGAGTGAGCGGGCGATAATCACTGGCTTCTATCATGCCTGTAGGGGACATGAATGCAAATGAAAAATGACTCTTGTTGTCTAAAATGTCTCTGCCACGCTGTCAAATCAGAGCCTATTCATCCCATTTGTCTCGCCCCGGATCCTTTAAACATGGTTTACACAAGAGAAGAAAAGGGAAGAAAAAAAGCAAACCCCTCTAAAATGCCAGAAATGGCAGAGTCAACAGTAATTGCTGCCAGGGGGATGGTCTACAAACAATAGCCTTTAAAAGGTTTAGAGGAGCGGTACTCCATCCTGGCAATGTGACGCTTGAACTCATACGCACATACGCTGCTGCCCAAGACCATTTTTATACTTCCTCTCTGTAGAACCAAGATGACTGCATGAATGCTAGAGTTTCTTTTGAGAGAATACACAGAGCCGACAGCGAGAAATCCATGAGGACCATTTAACAAAATGTGATGAAACAATGTACTGGATTATAACTGAGGACTACTGCTTTGTGTATGTGTGTTGCGCTGTTCTATGAACACTCACATGCTAATGCTAACAACAGTAGCGTGTTGTTTTTGTCTCAGGTTCAGAACTGAGGCTGCTGGTGCGGTGGGAGAGGGAGTGGCAGGAAAAGCATCAAGAGGCATCACTGATGGACACATGACTGCGTATGGACACCGTCTCCCCATACTCAGGCAGGCTGCAGCCAAAGGGTTCCACACTGATGCCAGTGTGCCAAGGCTGAGGTGGGTGCTCTACTGAGGCTGAAATATCAGATAAAGTTTTATCCTTTACTCTTTCATTTATCATTTACTGACAGATTTTTTTTTCATAGCAATTAAGCACTTTTAGTATGGGGGGAAAAAAAACTGGAACCGGTACAGATTGCTTGAATTAGGCTCACAGCTGTTATTTACAACCTAACTGAAGCAAAATACCTAAGTGCCTTTAGACGGCCATAAGGAAGACGAAAAAGTAATTAAACAAGAAATTAATTCTGTTATTTTATGTCAGAGTGCTGTAAGTGTTTACTCGACATAACTCCGCAGACTAATGCATAGTGAGTATCCATACTCCCTCTAATGCATACTTAGGTAGGGCGCTAGGTTTCAACTCGAAAGCCTTGGGAGCCATTTGCCCCTGTGGCTTAAGGGGAGCTTAACTGCTTACTGATACAGCAAGTCCTCAGCACAAGGGGCCTAACGTACATGATCCAAGCCTCCATTATACTGTAGACGATCACGCTGTCTTACTTAAGGCTTTGAAGGAAGTCACTGTTGCGAGTAGGGTTTGGAGTTTTCTGCTTCTTACAGTATTTTCAGTCACAAGCCCACTCTGTTTCACAGCATGACTTGCATCTTTTTGACGTTGATGACGCAGCCTACCCTGATGGTGCCACAAGGTGTTAGGTCACCATGGTCCAGGAGTTCCAGACTTTGAGTCAACGTGTATGAGCTTTGGCTGTAACGATCAGTAAGGCCAGGGGGGACACACTCACAGTCACACGCATACACAGAGGCCTCTGTGGTCAACAGAGCGCTCATCCATGGACGGTAAAGACACCGAATGGAGAGACTATGGGAACTTATGGGGGCCACGGCCCTCTAATCTCATTAGATGCAATCTCCTCACCGCAGAGACAGAGGGACCACGAGGCATGTCTTGAGCCAGGCTCAAGGCTTCCCCTTATCACAGCACAAATTGCATTGATTAATGGACAAGGCCCTTATAAAAGGCACTTATTCAGGACTTATGTAAGGCCTTATCAGGACAGGGAAACACAGGGCCAGAGGGGGCACACAGGTGGATATGAAAGGCACTGCGTGTCAGATGACCAGCCAATTGCTTGCACTTGTTCCGTGAGCTGGGCTACTCATTCAAAATCCACACCAGGTTGGAGAGTGTACAAGGGTGGGTCACAGTAAAGAGCTGTTACATTCTTTTTTCAATTCTCTAAAAACCACCTTCTCTCCCTCTCTCCTTGTTAACACTCCCCTGCGTTGACTGATGGCCGTGTCGTGCAGAGCTGATCCGCGAGCGTGCTCTTTAACTGATTGCCCATTTGCACTTTGTCTTCATCTAAAGGGGTGCCCTGGCTCCCCAGGCAGCAGAGTCCATCCATCAGACGAAAGATAAAAAGAGGAGACGGAGAGAGAGAGGGAACAGAGCATGTTCTCAGAGGTCTCAAAACTTCTACAGCTTGTGTCTACTGCGTGTAACAGTGCATGTGTGTGTGTGTGTGTGGGGGGGGGGGGGGGGGCTTTGTTCAGACTCGAGGCCATCATTTTTTCCACCATCTTCCAATCGAGCAGCATCTGCCTCTAGAACAGCCAGGTGCCTGGGCATGCTCCTGGATTAGTGTGCGAGTGTGAGTGTGTGTGAGCAAGCGAGCGGATCACACTGCTGCTGCTGATGCTGATGCTGCTGCCGCTATTGTTGTTAGCCAATTACACTTATACTTCCATCCAAAACTTCTCCCCAACAGACGCAGAGCTCAAGCAGCTTACAGATCTTCAAACTCACGCAGACATTTGGAGGCTTCACACGCACTTGGCTGCTAAAGACATTTTCTGGCCCTGAATCCCCGCCTGGCTACCTTTGGCAGCATTGGCGGCTGCTGACCTACACTCCGTGATTATGATCACCACCACATCGCCCAACCCCCTACTGCCCAGAATTCACTCTACCACATCTACCACTGCCAGTCATAATTTACCATTAATAGGCTCTACCGCTGTCCATCACGGACGGTCGGCCCCTGCCTGGAATCTGCTGTGTGACGCAGCTCAGCTCTGGAGTTCTACCCACACAGCAGCAGGCACCGCAAGGGACAGGGGCTAAACTGGAGCCGCGCCAGAAGGCCCTCAGGTCTGTTCTTAAATCGCCTCGTCTTACTGGTACTTTACAAGCCGCCTTCAAAGATCGGCGGCTGCTCACCGCCACTTCAACACGGAGTATTTAAACAAACAGATTAGCTTGAGCTCATTGGACTCCACAGACATTTAAATGGGTTAATGTATAGTTGGTGCTTTAGTGCTTTATCTATACTATCCCTCATTTTTTAATTATGCTATCAGTGCTCCCACCATGAGCATTATTTGTTCAGGGAGCTACTATTTAATAAAGCTGTTCTTCCAACAGCAGCTCCTGGTCGCCTCTGAGGCTTGATCTCTCAGACTCTTACACGGTTATCTCTTCGACCCACAGCGCTCATAAAAACCTGATATTGTTGTTGATACTCTCTCTCACGCACCCCTTTGCGCACAGAGTCTACCAGTTAGACTGTTAACATAATAACAACCAAGCACTTGTGTGTTTGAAACACATGTTGAAGGGGTTCATACCATTTCAAATCAAGAGATGATGTAACTCTTTAAATTAATAGACTGAGCCTGGTGAACAAGAGGGAGGAACAGAAGTGTTGGAGGACACTGCCAAGAAGGGCACTTGATGTCTGTGTAGTCGGCAGCCAATTTCCTTTCTGCTGAATGTAATCTTCCCTTTAGGCAAGAGCTTCTTAGAATATGCAGATTGCCATTTCAGATAAGAGGGAGGATAGCACATCACTTGGGGACACTTTTCAGGAGACACGTGTGTGTGGTGAGGAGCGAATTGGATTATTAGAGCGAGAGATATCCCTTTCACGTCTCCTCTGACGATTTTGTCTCTCCTCTCTCACACTCTCTCTACAGGAGGAGCTCCATTGACCTCATTCTACTGTGTGTGTCTCTCTCTCTCACACACAACCACCCACACATGTACAGATCCATGCATACATATATGTGCCCAATAATGCACTGATACACATATGTACACATTTACACCAATACATCTAGAAATACCTTTGTACGGAGTGGTGTTGTGAAGTCACCATCTAGAAAAGCACTGCACTGTAACGGCACACCGTTAAGGCCTCTGGCGGCCTGGCTTCCTGACCCAGCCTTCCTGTCGCCGCTGTAAGAAAACTCCCCAACGCAACCAAACCCGTTGGGGTGAATCCGATCTCTAACCTGATGAAACTGGCCAACTTCAGATCCAGAAACCTGCACTTGAGAAACCTGCAGACTAGAATGTGGCACGGTGCAGAGAGGCAGACTGACAGACATTAGCAGACATTTTGTGGGAAGTAATAAAAAAATAAAAATAAAAAAAAGGGTTTAAATTGGGTATTTTTTGGTGCAGGCTGGGGACAACTGACAGCAGATAGTTCGTCAAAGAGGGGAAATCTCATAGCCGCACAACCTCTCAGGTGTACACACTCACACTATGGCCACATTCACACCTGGTACACAGTATTCGATCTAGGCTATTTCACACCTTTAAGCAGTTGCGTACCTGGCATCAAAATGCGATCTCACAAGTGCCTCTCATATCGGATCTTACATCCCCACTGAAGACCAACAGTTCTTCATGTTTTCCAACGACCAAATGCCACAACCTTACTTATTTATCTGAGGCAAGTATCTTGAATCGGGGATAGCCAGGCTATTTGAACATGTTGTTCCGTTATGCTTTCAGTTTATTCAAATCCAAGTGTAAATCGATAATTCAACAATGTAACTTCTCACTAAGACTTGTATACAAAACAAAAAATTGCTAGCCTGATCTATGTTGTGATTAGTCTTTTCAGAAGCATTAAAATATATCCATCAGCCACCTAAACCATGCATGCGCTAGTGTTCCTAACAGATATTTTCCTTGCCAAAATGTAGCCTATTTAGAGCTTTATTTAAACTTTGTCCCAACAAGCGATAGCTAGTGGGTTTATATGATATCTGCATAATCCTACTCACAGATTAATAATAACTACAGTACAACATCCTCTGATAGACACTGAACTCAAATCGTGGGGTTCTGCAGTCATTTTTAAAGCATTAAAGGCTGTGAGGTAAAGGATTCAGGCACCTCAGCTTGTCCTGTCCTTGTCCTTCACAAAGTTGGAATGCAATCTTGATTAACATTATTCCTATTTAAACTAATGCTGCTTACTGGACATTAAAAATCTTGTAATGTGTGGGTTTGAAATGCCTTATGACATTTATAAATGCACATTTTGGTGTCTGGGCTAACGTCTGTTTGTGTGTAGACAAGCCGAATGCAATCTGCAAGATGTGATTTGACTAATAGCTCACATCTGGCATACGTTCACAGCCTGCACTGGAGACGAGAAATGCCCAAGATCGGACAGCGTAATACAGACACAAGACACATCCATAAATACACATGCCTTCTCAAGCACACACCAAGCAGATGCACACACTCATACCAATACAAAGATTCCATTGGCTTGGTCTAGTATGGATTCTTGCAGTAGCAACAGTGGTCTCTGGAGGCCAAGTGAGCAGAGAGGATGGGTATACCATACTTTATCTATGCATTACCGCTTTATCTATACAATGCCTTTTACTTGCCTGTTATCTTATGTTTGGCCCTGTGATATTCATCTGTTTTAAGACCAGCTATGCAATAAAGTAATTCTTCCAACAGTAGCTCAGAGTCCCTAAGTGGTGGGTGGGGGTGGGTTGGGGATGTGGTGGGGTTTGAGTGGAGGCGATGCAAGGCCGGATCTATGGATTCCAGCTTGTGCGGTGGCAGGGAGGGGCAGAGTTCGCCTCGAGATCGATCCAGCACACCACTAGCGCAGGGCGAGGACGGGGATGAGACGAACGTCTGGCGCCCTGCGGTAAGACGACCTGAGCTCGAGGGCATGCAACATTTACAGGGGATGTGCTGCTTCCATTGCCCAAAGGCACCCGGTCACATTCCTCCAGAGGGGCCCCGAGACACCGGAGCCCTGCTGCTGCGGCCGCATCACCCCATGCCTCCGCCATTAGCCGAGCCCCTCCCAGAGCTGGGTCCAGTCAGGGCGGACGATCATAGAGGGGCTACGGTGAACAAGCAGGAGTAGGTTGTCCTTAAAGTAATGATCAAACCCGTTCCTGGTGTCCTGATTGGGTAAACAACAAGTTTTCAGAATTTCAGTTTTCTAGATAAAGAAACAAACCAAAAAATGTCCCCCATCAGCGATACTGAGCTAAGCAACACTGCCCTCTGTATCAGCTCAATACAAGTAATTATAGGATCAATCTTCAGACAAACCATTTCATTTTGAAGTTCTCCAAGAAATACATAGACAAGACAATAAAACAGATCAGCACATCTATCTGATTCCTTTGAGGCATCCTTTAGACCTAAACTCCACCTGCCCCCTGACCCCAAAGGCTTCTTTTGGTAGTGTACACCTACATTTAGTCCCAATCTTGATTTCTCATCTAGCCTAGAGGCTTCTCTTCTTAGGCCCTGACCCTGAGCTCACAGCGATCTTAAAAGCATTGAGGATAAGTGCCACTGAAGCCCTGTTTGTGTGTGTGTGTGTGTGTGTGTGCATGCCTGCCTGTGTGTGTGCGTGTGCGTGCATGTGCGTGTGTGTGTGTGTGTGTGTGTGTGTGAGAGAGAGACAGATAGAGCGAGCTGACCTGAAAGTGTGTGTGTGGTGATCTGTGGGGGGTTCCTGTGAAAGGAGGCAGGTCAGCTGAGGGCAAATATTAGCTCTGCCAGCGGGCATAACGACACAAAGATGCCTCCCTCAGTAATAACAAGGCCCACTGTGTCAGGAACTCAATAAGGAAACAGATGCTTGCCCGATACAGCATCACTACTGTGTGTGTGTGTGTGTGTGTGTGTGTGTGTGTGTGTGTGTGTGAGATTTTGGGGGTGGTTTGTGGAAGTGTGTGTGTCTGGGTCTGGGTGTGAGAGTAAGAGAGTGAGAGACAGCAAACAAGAGAACAGAGCTAGGCTGGCAGCGACGTTTGTCTGTTGTGTTGCCTCTCCTCGGAACGGTTTTGTTTGGGCGTAACAATGGCTCTGCGGCAAGACTGCAGGATGGGAGCTGAATGCTGCTAAACGCGGCCTTTATATATTGGACTTGAACGCCCATTCACTCACAGACAAGACAGCAGCACAGCAAACACAGCCCTCTTCCAGCAGGGATGTGTGTGTGGATGTGTATTGACAAATAAATCTGGGCCGGATCTGGCGCGGGCCGGTGCCATGTTGGTGCCAGTATCGCACTAATGCCAGAGTCAGCAGCCAGTGGCCGCGAGCTGGAAAGATACAATGAAAGAGAGGGTCTGAGAGAGACTGCAAGAGTAGGGTGTCAGTGTCAGAGAAGCGGGTTACTGGGCCAACACAACTGATCCTGGATCGGCTTAGAGGGCACAGCAACAGCAAATTAGACCCCTTTGTGTGTTTTCGTTGAAGTCAGTTATTGGTGTGGTAATGGACTTTCCTAGCAGTCCATGCCCCAAAGGCATTCTACAGAGACACTGTGTGGGAAATGGGAGCCATAGTGTGTGTGTGTGTGCGTGAGAGAGACTTCACTACAAGGCAATAATTCCACAAACCTGACTTTCCTGAAAGCTGCTGTGCCAACAGACTGGAAGTCATGTTGTGTGTCTATGAGTGAATGTGCGTCTTTGTTCTCACAGACAGCTCCAACTTCCAACCAGAAAAAGCCACTTTTAGCATATCACGTTCCATGGCTCAATGGGTCATGCAAATAGGAAGAGAACATATGCAAAGGGCCACCTCACCAAACAAAGTCACACACCTTATCGCACACACACACACACAAAGACAAAGGCAAAGGCACACACAGGGTCACTGCCAGGAGCCAGGTGTTCTGTTCCCGTGAGTCGGTTAAAAGGATGGGCACGTTATGGAAATAGACTCGAGCTTCTTCACTCACACAGACATCATGGCGGTTAAGCCATCCATCACTGCCAGAGCACAGCCCAGCCCAGCAGACACCTGGGGCAACCTGCGCTACCGCTACGGGACAGACACCTGCGCGCTCTACAGGGAGACCATTACGGGCTCCATCACGGAGTCGTTGGGGACACTGAGTGGTTTAGTTCCCTCAACAGTCTTGCACAACAGTGCTGCTCACCGTCTGGATGCAGTGGTATCTATTCACAATGCATTCCAGGTGAGGCCACCGCACACAGAGAGCTAGAACGCCATGGAGATGAACATTTAAAGGAGAACATGAAAAGGATATCGAACTGTGAAATGTTTTTTTTTGAAAGATTCTCACTGAAAAGGAAGAGTCTCATTTCAACGTTGCCATGGCCACGCCGACTGTTTTTTTTTTTCTGTGTGTGGGTGTGTGTCTGTGTCTTTCTGCGCCACGCTCTTTTAGCGAGGCAGCGGGTGAAAGAAAGCCCTGGGGGGGGGGGGGGTGGGAGACGAGCAGGTGAGATGTTTTTTTATTTCCTGCTCGTACGTTTGCTCATGCTCCCCGTGTTAGGGGGCCGCCTCGCATCTCTGACTCGCCGAGTGTCTCTCGCCCGCAGCCTCTCACAGAGGACACCCTTTTGTTCCGCTTTGCTTTTTTGTTAAATACACCCCCAGGGCAAAAGAGTCCATCTCTCTCTCCCTCTTGCTTACCGGTCTCTAATGTCTTCACACACACACACACACACACACACACACACACACACACACACACACACACACACACACACACACACACACACACACACACACACACACACACACACAGAGCTTCACAAATGTGCACACTATGCCCTTGGTGTGTGTGTCATGTGTTTGTGTAGTGTGTCTGTATGTATGGGTATCTTTGAATCTTTGTGTGTGTGTGTGTGTGTGTGTGTGTGTGTGTGTGCCACCTTTACCAAGCACTGAAAGGGATCAAAGGAGTATTGGGAAAAAGGAGAAGGCATTCTGTATTTAGAAGTAGGCCGCGGAGAGAGAGAGGGAGGGTGGGAGGGAGAGAGAGAGAGGGAGGGAGAAAAAGAGACATCAGATTCCATCACCTTGGCTCTAGTGTCTCATCTTCAAACATCTAGGGACTTAAGCTCCACCAGTGAGGGGAGGGGGGGGGGGGCTCCTGCTTCTCCTCTATCTTACCAACAAAGATATTCTCAGTGCTCAGCACGCTATAAGACTTAGAGCCTCCCAATAGCACAGGTGTGTGTATGCATGGTCTAGAGATGCTCTGGTTTCTGCTCATAAATTAACGGTGTACAGAGAAGACAATCACAAAAAGGACTCTTCATAAGGTGCAGGAGGAGTGAAATAGCATCTGAAGAACCAGGAAATGGGTCATGCCATGACAACATCTGAACAATCTAGGAAAGCACCATTTAGAGGACAGAGTCTCCTTATCTGAATGGTAGAGCACGCTTGGCTATTAAAATGTTACACCATACTTTGCCCGTATCCATTTTGGACCTGCAGAATTTATTCCGCACACAGCAAGTAATGCAAGTAAAGTAACAGGATTTCCTTGGATTGGTGGGTTGCATATAATAACCCATATTTACTTGAGTCTACAGCCTAGCATTCAGATTCATTACCTAGGGAAGTACTTCACATGAAGTGGGAGTAGGTGTTATTTTCAGAGGCAGCCACTGACTGACAGGTTACATGACTCATGCTTGAGATTAAAATATCTGAAATGGAGCTCAGACGGTAACTCACACAAGCCATTAATGAAGGCATTTATAATACAATACAATTCCAGGCTTTTTTTGACTCGGCCCATTAACAGCAAGATAGTTCACAACCACGGCTTCACCCTCCCCTGCAAACAGTTGTGTGCACACACACACAGTTATGCATGCACTCAAATACATGCACAGTCTCTTACAGCAAGCACTCATACACAATAACACATGGTTCTGCCAGTAGCACCTAACAAAACCAGTCTCTATACCAACACAGACACAAACACAGTCCTTAGGTCTGCTGGAGACAACCGCCCTCCAGAGCTCTCGGACTGGCAATTAAAAGATTCCGTGAGGTGGCGGCATGATGAGGCGACCGGCACTAAGCGCCCTGTTCAGCCACTCGTTTCCCCGCACGCCTCCCAGGATTAACACCAGCTGCTCTCTTTCGCAGGGAGAGGGAGGGAGAGAGAGGGAGAGAGAGAGAGAGGGAGAGGGAGGGAGAGGGAGAGGGAGAGAGAGAGAGAGAGGGGTGAAGGAGGGAGAGAAGGGAGAAAAGAGAGAGAGGAGGTCCAGCAGTCACTGATGTGATTAATCCTGCAGGTTTGTTCTACATGGGCCCCGGGCTGCAGACACCCCAGAGGTGGAGAGGAGACAGGACCAGGGCTGAGATGGATGAGAGAAACAGAGACAGAGACAGAGACAGAGACAGAGACAGAGACACACACACACAACTGATGTTTAACTAAGTGTTAGGACTTCACTGGAATGCCGTGCTGTACTCAGGCAAGCATCTCTAAATATTTACTCCTGGATGCTTCCCAGCATCTCAACTACGCCTCTGAGGCACCCAAACAACCCTCTCAGGCCAATGAGTCACTGACTGTCAATATGGGTCTACAAGTACACATGTGTATGTGAGTGAGTGTGTGCACATATGCAAGTGCAAGTGAGAGTGTGTGATTAGTGTATGTATAGGTGTGAGAAAGCATGTGTGTGTATGAGCGTGAGCAGACATACCGGTATGTGCTTTGTTTGTGTGTGTGTGTGTGTGTGTGTGTGTGTGGTGTGTGTGGTGTGTGTGTGTGTGTGTGTGTGTGTGTGTGTGTGTGTGTGTGTGTGGTGTGTGTGAGGGGGAGAGAGAGACTAACCAGAGCAGAGAGCAATGTAAAGCATGCTGCTGCCTGTTCACCAGTGGGGCGTGTGATGACTGGGAACAGATGAGGGGCACCGCTGGGGGCTCCATGGACGGCATCACACCAACACGCTAACTAGCGCGCAAACATGCTAGCGCTGAGTCTCTCTCACGACACACACACACACACGCTCACGCTAACCCACTGACCCACATGCAGCTACCCGCCACCACTCAGCCACCACAACTCACTTGGCATAGAGGCATAGAGACGCATAGAGACACACACACACACACACACACACACACACACACACACACACACACAGGAACAGAGACTCTGACAGAAACAGACAGACAGAGACACAAACACACACACACACACAGTTGAAGAGTTTGGCTGGCAGACACAGGCAGTAAGGCTTGAAGGTTGTAGTTGCGTTTCCAGCTTTATGGGACTATCTAATGTTCTGCCCGTCTGTCTGTGTCTTTATGTCTGGCTTCCCATCTGTGTGTCTGTCTTTCTTTTGATTTTGGGCCTTCTTTACCCTCTCTTCTGTCCTTTCCCTCTCCTCATCTCCAATATTAAAGACAACGCATCATTATTTTAAAGATATGACATGAAGAGCTGTTGTCAAACTGTCTCTTCCATCATCTAGAACAGGGGTGGGCAAACTTTTTGGCTCAAGGGCCACATTGGGTTTTGAAAATAGGCCGGCGGGCCACACAACCCAACCCCCCCCCCCCCCCCCCCCACGACACACGCCTAAAAAAATACATTTTTTATAGCCTATAATTTAGTATGAAAAGTATTTGTTTTAAAATACTGCTAATTTGTTTTAAAAATACAAAAATACTGCTAATTTTATGCTGTTTAACAAATGTATAAATTGTACACTATCGCTTTAAGACAGTCGCTTTAATTCACGTTTATTTCTCAATGATCTTCTGCCTGCTCCCACTATGGCTAGTGCTGTACCTACGGCTGGGCCCTCTCACAGTTTTTAAATGGTCAGTAGTGGGAACTACTGTTGCCTTCATGATTTCCTTTTAAAACTTTCTTATAAGGAGGAGATATCAATTATCAACAATCACAAGCCAGCTGGAACCTGCGGCTCTCTCTCCCTCTCGTGAGTGCAGACGCTTTCCCAATTAAATGGATCGCATATGTTCACGTTAGATCTGCTGCAAAGGAGATAACTAAGAGTTAACTTAGTTTAACATGATGTTATCTCTATTTAACATGATGTTTTGACATTGACATTGTAAACGTTATCTAAGGAGAGTGAAAAGCAGTTTGCAGTAAAGCTAACCAACGTCTATCGCAGGAAAAAAATAGCGAGCAGCCTGATAACTAGCCTAAATGAAATGCTCGGTGGGCCGGATGAAAGTGCTTGGCGGGCCGGATCCGGCCCGCGGGCCGTAGTTTGCCCATCCCTGATCTAGAACTTCAGAACCACTTCTCTGGGGACAGTAACTGGATGGCTGTCGCAGCTCAATTGGATGAGGTCCAAAGAGCCCTTCACAGCCTTCCTGTGAATGCAACATGGCACTCAAACGCGCTGCTTTGTTGCAGTTAAGTGTATGTACGCCCGGCCAGCCTGTGAGGGGAGAGGCATCTGTCCGTCCTCCCTCACGCCACACGACAGAGGGGTCGGTCACACCACATGTGATACGCGTCTGTGGTGCGGCGCGTCTCACAGAGGGAATTCCAGGTTGCCTGCGTGGCTCTGATCCCAGCTGCGTTTTAGGAGCAGCTGCTGGGGTGACGATGGCAAGCAGGGTGGGCTCTCCCTTGCTGTCTCCCTCTCTGTGTCTCGCACCCCCCCCCCCCCCTCCCTCAGCTATTTCTCTAGCCATGGTCGTCACACCACACAAACACATATATATGTGCTATGGAGAGGAGATGCTGGTAGAGGGAGAAAGCTGTGAACATAATACATAACTGTGAGAAGTCGTCAATTGATTGAAGCGCTTTCTGGCTACTCCACCATGAACAAAACTAAATAAAAATAAGCAGATGTTTGAAGGCACGCATATTTGTACGACAAAGAGTCATTCAACCAACTCTATTTACCCAACAGCTGGGCATGCTCACGTGTACTTGGTCTTGCTGAACTATTTATCCATCTACCAAAAATAACCTTGACATTAAAGTAATAAACAAGTCATCTCCAAAGTTGCTTAACAGGACCACAAATCACTTCAAAGGCCCAGAGTAGCCACTGACACACACACACACACACACACAGTATGACTCAGTATGTCCCCACCTAATGAAGCCCATGAGGAAACCCAATCTGTGTTGCCGGTCTCTTCCTGGGAAGTGTAAACACCATAGAGCTGGAGCCGACAGACAGGAACTGCACAGCCCATTCAGTGTGCTGCTCTATTGTCTGATGAATCAAAGCAAGGATAATTGGAGTATGTAATGTCAGGCAAGACAGGGCATGCTGACAAGAGCCTTCTGCCGGACACAGACATAGAGAAGAGGAAGAGAGAAAGAAAAAGAGGGATCGAGAGGGACCGAGAACGAGAGAGAAAGCGAGAGGTTGATCCTGATCTGAATTAACCCATCCAGATGAGGCATGCCTTTTTTACATCATGACTAGCAGAGGAATGGAAGCCACGCATATTCTAAAGGGAAACATTTTGAAAGCTTTGCTTGGCCAGCATTTCCCTGTGAAATCCCTGTTCATCGTTTCTCTCCTTGAAACACAAAACACAAGCAGCCCATGCAAACAGATCACATTCACAAAGACACAAGCGCACACTCTCTCAGATACACCCATATTCACAAACCCCACATTCACAAACCCCAACATAGATGCTTCCAGGGACACCTCTTTACCATCTTTATTTGGGAGCCACTGCACAGTAACTAGAGGGTGAATGGTGGCAAGCAGCGCTGTGCTGTGCTGTGCCCTCTCCCCTGCGCTCTAATGGGAGGCAGTAATGATGTGCTGTCACTAGGGCTGGGCGATATGGCTGAAAACTGTATCACGATATAAGTATTTCATATCAGTCGATATTGATAATTATTGTTTTAATTATTATTATTTTTTTTAAATCTATTTCAGATAAGGACCAGAAGAAAAAAAATTGAAACACTTTTATTTTAAACTTAACCTTCCTCTGATTTTAAATCACCTCAGTTATCAATCAAAGCAAACAGGGAAAAGAAATAGCAACACAATCATGAAAAACACTCAAATAAATAAATGTGCACATAAGTCTGAATGAAAAGCAGCACTGGTTGAAGCCTGGAAATATTGTAAACAAAGTAGCTTAATTTGCTAGTTTATCATAGTCTACTGTCTTCGCTTTGGACAAAGGCGTCTGCTAAATCCATAACCATAACCATACTGGTAGGTTAGACTGTTCAGTTTCAAATTAATACTTTTTCTCCCTGGGACAGGCCCGTTTGAGTCTTGGAAAATACTTTTCCATTTGCATCGGGATTGAGATGATTAGAACTTAGCAGTCAATTTGATGAAATCTGTGCAGCGTGCTAATGATGCTAACCGGATTTAACGGCAATTTAGCCAGTCGTCTTGCACGATTGTGAATGTTTGGATTACATGTGCATGCTGAGGAAGGATGGGCCTGTTGAGGTTGAGAGAGAGAGAGACGGGGCAAGGACTCATTGAGAGACTGTGTTGAGGTAGGCCTACTTCTATCCCCTAGTCTGGTAGAGTTGCACATATCAATGCAAGATATATTTAGCCTATTTATTTATGGACAACGTAAGGTGGGAGGTGTGTGTTGCTTTTAATTATCGAATGTTGTATCGAACATATTTTTTATTGATATCGATTACATGTCTATTGGATACATATTGCTATCGTTTTATCGCCCAGCCCTAGCCGTCACCCTCAAGCATCTGCTGATACACCCCCCCCCCCCCACACACACACACAATCCTTTCCAGCTCCCTCTTCCTCACACTAAACTATTGCAGACATACACACACATTTAACAAAACTTACATTTCAATCTCCACAACACTGGCTTACAATAATGTCTGACCCACTTGGTTCTCACAAAAGCACATGCACATAGCTTTATAAGTACTATACAGATTTCAAATCACCAAGTCTACTGATTTCTCTCAAAGATGCTTAACAGACTCCACAAAACACCATCTCTACTCATTTTCAATTATTATCTGTTACGCAATGTCTCTCTCCCTTACAACCAGACACACATAGCTCTGTCTCTTCTAACAAACACCAGGCTGCCTGTCGGCCTTCCTCTCAGCTTCGAACTCACAAGAGTGTGTCTTTCAGCACACACATCCAGAGCCATTCCGTTCGAAACCTCATCTGAGCACAAACATGGCCCATCTCCTCCACATTCCATCTAGCCTCAAACGACACACACACACACACACACACACACACACACACACAGACTCCACCGTCTGCTTTCCCCCACAGCCACACAATCAGTGCTTTCAGGAGTAGATACACATCGGAGGATTCCAGCAGAATTCCACTTGCTCCCATACGCCTACTTTCTACACATACACACCATAGCCTGCATGTGTGCATGTGCAGGAGACTTGAGTCTGTTATTTTCTCACATGGCTTCCGTTCCCTCCTCATCGCGCGCGCGCGCGTGTGCGCGTGTGTGTGTGTGTGTGTGTGTGTGTGTGTGCCTGTGTGTGTGTGCGTGCCTGTGTGTGTGTGTGTGTGTGTGTGTGTGTGTGTGTGTGTGTGTGTGTGTGTGTGTGCACGTACGCTCTCTTCCACAATCCTCTACTCAATGGCTCTCTCCATGTCACACAGAGCTGTATTGACGTTTGTTGCCGTCTCGTCTGTCGTCTTAATGGAGCTCTGATGTCTTCATTGCCTTATAGCAGCGTCTCTCAAACTGTGGGTCGCGGAGACATGCCAGGTGGGGCGCGAACTGACGTGGAAAACAGGAGTTTTTTTATTTTATTTTTTATCTGTAGCCTGGGCCCAGGTAGCACCCGATGCGCAATGGACGCACTGTGTTATTCATAGGGAAGCGCTCGTGTCAAGGCAGCTTAGTTAGTCCCGACCTACATGAGATTTTGAACGTTGTTGTGAGAGTGGTGAATATCATCAAAACCCGGCCCTTAAAAGCGCGTCTATTCTCCGCACTTTGCGAAGAGATGGTAGCTGACCAAAAGGCTGTACTGTTTCACAGCGAGGCAAGGTGGCTTTCCCGAGGTAAAGTGCTGTCACGCGTGGTTGAGCTCCGAGTCGCCTCTTCTTGGAGGAAGAGCGCATACTGAATCTGCAAGCACGTTCACTAATGAACATTTCTTGACGAAGCTGGCCTATCTTAGCGATATATTTGATATATCTTAGCGATACATTTCAGTTAAATGTCCAGTTACAAGGCAAAGACAAGCATCTACCTCACCTAGCAAATAAGATTACTGCATTCACCAAAAAAACTTGAGTATGGGACAGGCGCCTCGATCGCGACAGTATTATGCCTTTGAGATTTCTGAGTGAAATCGCTGAAACGTCTGATTGGGAGGCACTCTTGTGATCCCATGTATTAAACAGTAGGCCTACATCACATCCCTGCAAAGTTTATTTCAAAAATATTTCCCAACCAGCAGTGCTCAGTATGAATGGATTATGGATCCATTTAATGCAGCATGTTGGTATTTCATTGAATATATTGTACAATGCTGTAAAATGGAATATGCTTCCTAATATGTTGCTGGAAAACAGAAATAAGTGTGTTATGTATTTATTTATTATTATATCTGCAGCACCAGCTGATTTTAACTTTGTTGAAGAGGATATATTTAGAACTTGTCATTATTTCAATAAATTTGACAATTTTAAGCTTGACCTACCACTTTCTTAGAGCGATGAGGGACAGGTGGGGCTCGAGAATGCCCCCTTGATCAAAGTGGGGAATGAAAGAAAAAGTTTGAGAACCACTGATCTAGTTTGTTAACTACCACAGTCACGAGTTGGGTCGCGATAGTCTGTCATTTTTAAAAAGTGGGTCCCCAGAAAAAAAGTTTGAGAAACACTGCCTTATAGCACCAAACATAGGCACAAAGAGACACACACACACACAAACCCTGACTTATACACCCACCCACACCCCCTGTATGTTGGATGGACAGAAATCCAATTGCAGTGGGGTGAGAGTGAGTGAGTGAGTGAGTGAGTGAGTGAGTGAGTGAGTGAGTGAGTGTGTGTGTGTGTGTGTGTGTGTGTGTGAGTGTGTGTGTGTGTGTTGGCAGGAGGCTGTCTGGATGAGTCACCAGTGGCGACGCCTTCTGACATCTCACACCTTCTCGTGCTTATTACCGACGCCTCACACTCCCATGCCATGACAGGCAGGATGGCAGCCTTCTCTCGCTCTCCCCACATCTTTCTCTTCTCTCTCTCTCTCTCTCCCTCTCTCTCGGTCATCTGTCACTTGTCTTTACAGGAAGAAATACATCACAGTGCTGATGATGAGCAGGACATAACTCCTCTGGTGACACACACACCTCCCTTCTCTATAACACACCGCCACACATACAAACTCATTCAGCTCAGTTGATCTGCGCATTTCGTCCTGATATGAGACGCTGTGGCATTTGAAAACTAAAGTGGAGGCTGTAGTGGAGAAGTTCAGCCACATCGGTCTCTGCCACTCTGAAGACAGGGCCATGGAAAAAAGGGCTCTTCCCCATTGGATTCTATGCTCCGTTCCCAGCTTCACATGGCACTTTCAGTCTCAGCATCTCCTCTAGCTTCACCACAAACACACACATACACACACACACACACACACCTCTTCAATTACAGGTAAAAACATAAGAGTTAAACATAACCTTCTACTGCTCCATCCTCCTCGATCGTATTTAATTGTGATTACGAACATGACTAATCGATTGCTGTAGAGCATCCCCCCTCATTGGCAGCGCTAGCATACGTGCTAAGGCGTCATGTTCTGCAATAGATGTGTATGCGCTGCTCCTCCACCACCTCAACTGCACCAGGATGCATGAACACGGCCTGGCTGACCGCGGCAATGAGCCTTCCTGGTTCAATAAAGGTGCAGCCCTCTTTATCGCGTTCAGTACAGCAGTACGAGGAAACACACACACACAAAAACACTTTAGGGCTCCTCTTCCCAGGAGGCCATCACATTGAATATAACTGATATAAAAGGTTGAGCCTTGAGATTGTGAAGTTTTTGAAGGAGAACATGTCTTTCTGAACAGAGTAAAACAGAACACATCTGACAGAGTGCAAGAGAGAGAAGAAACGACAGAGAGAAAGAAAAGAGAAAAAATAAATCAGAGTGAGAGAAAGAGAGAGAGAGAGAGAGAGAGAGAGAGAGAGAGAGAGAGAGAGAGAGAGAGAGAGAGAGAGAGAGAGAGAGAGAGAGAGAGAGAGAGAGAGAGAGCAAACATAAAAAGAGCGTGTCAGTGAGGAAAAACGATAAGAGAGAGAAGCTAAAGGCTAAAAACGGATCAGACGTGGTGAAATCAAATAGCACTCCGAGGGCCTCTAACAGCACACCTCAGGGCACGACCGCTTCATACACAAACACAGAGCCTGTCAGAGGAAGATTACAGCAGCAAAAAAAAAAAAAAACACTTACTTGGCTTTACTGATACATAAACACTTCAAAAAAATGTGTGTGCGCACGCACACACACCATATCAACAGAGATGAAATGGAGACCTCATAGCTAAGCTCTACAAATAGTTGATGCAGGTAAGAGTACAAATAGGTCAAAAGTTCCTGTCATATCTAATCTACTATATGTTTGTTCTCAAGCTGTGGCATTTTAGTGATTTAGTCAACATTTTAGCCCAGACTCCACATCTGAGTTTCTCTTATTATCTCCCACCAGACACAAGCAAAAAGTAATCAACCAAAAAGCTATTACAGAACATTATGCATATTAAGAGATCATGTATCAGTGGAGGCAATTCTCCAAAAACATCCAAGCAATTCTGATGTTGAGAAAGTGAGACCTGCCAGAAAGGGAGGGACAGGAAGTAGAGAAAGAGAAACATAAAGAGAAGAGTAAGAGAGCATAGAAGAGAAGAAAAGAAGAGATAATGGGGAAAGGTGTGGAAAAACAAACTGCATGAGCCTCAGAGAGACAGAAAGACAACACGTATGTTTAAAGGAAAGACTCACGGTCCAGGCCATTGATGTATCTCATGGTGATCTCACAGTGGCCCCACACGGCGCTAACGATGGGGTAGAGCTTCTTGCCCTTCAGGCCGCGGAAGGCCACACCCAGGTACTGTCCGTCCACCATGAAGCTGAGTGTGCCCTCGTCCATGTCCAGCACCACGGTGAGCGCGTCGGGCAGCGCAAAGGCCTCCTCGGGCTCCAGGAAGCCCGGGTAGCTGGGCGCCTGCGAGGGCGGCCGGTTCTTGCTGTCGTGGTAGAGCTTGTTGCGGCCCAGGTCCCAGCCCCAGGACTCGCCGTCGCTGCCCACCAGCGCCGTGTAGCCCACCGAGTGGAGCGGCGCGCCGGCCGTGGCCACGCCGACCACGGCGTGTGTGCCGCGCTGGCGCAGCGGCCAGTGGATGCGCCAGACGTGGAGGCCGCGCGTGTAGCCCACGCGCCCGCGGATGCAGTCGGTGCTCTGCGCCACTGGGTGCCGGTGGAAGGTCAGCCGGTCGTCGTCCTTGATGAAGATGTTGAGCGAGCGGTCGTCCGGGTTCCAGGCGTGCCGCTGCTGAAGGTCGGCCGGCGCCGACGGCATGTCCAGCAGCAGGTCTAGCCGCGCCGGGCGGCAGAAGTCCGGCCCGCGGAGCTCGCGCCGCACCGGTCGGAAGGACGGCTCACCGCCACGCACGTCCACCGACTTGATGCTCCCTGAGATCTTCTGACCCATGATGGGGGACGGGGGGGATGGCAACAGGAGGAGAGGAGGATGGGAAGGGAGGGAGGGGAGGAGGGGGAAAGAGGGGGAAAGAGGGAGGGAGGGAAGGAGGGTGACAAGGGTGCTACTTGGGGTAGGTTTGTCCTCCGCTGCCCAATGTTACCTCATCAAAGCAGCTTGTGTGTGTGTAGTGAGTGGGTTTGATGGTGTTATTCTCTTCAGCCACTGCTGCTTCAAGGCAAGCAAATGTCCTTCAGAACACACTCGCACACAGGTGTGCCGGCTTGTGTCAGACCTCACGCAGCGCTCCTACGTCACACAGCTGAGGGACCTGCAGAGAGGAACAACACACACAGAATACATTTTACAAATTTAAAAATAATGTCTTCGATCTGGAAGTAACTAGGTGAGTAACATAAACATAACTCAAACATGACTCAAACATAAATCTAAACACATACTGAAAACTGACATGGTATGAAGCTATGCAGTCGCTGGCTTTCTCTCTTTCTCTCACACACACACACACACACAAGCAACTTCTTGAGATAGTTGCATATTTAATAGACAGCATTTGGAAAGAACAAAAATGGCAAGAACACAAAAAGCACACACACCGAGACTCACCGGAAGGAAGGAAGGAAACAAAAATAAGTAATAATTCATGTTCAACCCCTTGAGCTTCTGCCGTATGAAAAACAAATCTGAAGTGTATGGATAGAGGGAGGACAATAATAATCCTACTTCAAATAATAAGGACAAAAAAAAAAAGAATTCTCCCCTTCAGAGCAGACGCTAGGGAAAATAGCATAATGATGGCAGTTCTGCTATCAGAGCCTCTGAAGGGGGGACCAGACGCCAGTGAAATGGGGAGATTGGGAGATGATGGTGGCACGGTAAATATAGGCTACAGCACACTGAGGCCACTTCCTTCTACTGTAAGTGACGCACTGACCACTTCCAAGAATAAGGACGTCTTCCCTGTTCACAGGAAAAGGGGGGACGCTCATAATAAACCAAATAAACAAACACACACACACACTCTTACATTATGAGCCAGTCATACTCTTAAAACATACGTATGGGGACAGACTACACTAGAATTCCATTAAAATATTATATTTATTTCTCTCTCTCTGTCACACACACAGTTCACACAAGGACATCAGCCACGAGGGAAGCACAGGTATGAAGAGAGCCCAGACAGCAGAGAAGGCAGCCAGACACAGACGCAGGCACAGGGTGAGTGCTTCTAATATTAAACCCGTCCAGTCCAGCGGAAAGAACTAAACGAGGTCAGGAGAGAGAGAAATGGGGAGGTGGAGAGAGGAAGCAGGCTCCAGGCAGCGCGCACAAATACGGACCAGACCACCGTCCACATGGCAACGTCCCCACATGAACCTACCAGGGCCACACTCAAACCCACCCACCAGGAAGTCGGTATTAAGGGGCCCCCAGTCGCCCAGCTCAAGGCCAACAGATGAAGCGGGGACATTCCCCGTCTACTTCTTAAAGGGCAGAGGTATTTTAAGGAGTTGTAAGGACACGACCGGGGCCGTGCCTTGACCTGAGACATTATAACCTGGTGTGACCGAGAACTTGAGGTGCCTTGCTCCATTGTTCTCCTTGAGTCTTAGCGAGTGGTGTGTGTGTGTGTGTGTGTACTTGTGTGTTTCAGTCTCCTGTTACAGGGAGCTAAGACAGGAGTTTTTTTTATGAACTGGACGTCAACAGCCGGGTAAGCAGTTCCGATTACACAACATCAGATCTGCTGAATTGTACTGGGAGAGAGAGGGGAAAAGGAAAAAGGAAACGCAATCCACCTCATTCAAAAGCTGACATCGTAGCTCACTTTACCAACCCCTCCTCTTTGCCTACTGCAATCTAAGAACACACCTAGCCGACCGTTAGACGTCTGATGATGTCGGGCCGGTCGATAAGTGCCTGCAGCCCAAATCAATGTGGAGTGCAGAGCACCATTCACATGTCCAAACTTTGCGGCTCGGAGCCATCGTCAAAAGAGTTCCTCTGATTGGCCTTTCAAGTTGCCTACGTTGCCTAGCTAATCATCAGATATTCCTACACAATCCTGGTAGTTAAGTGTTCTGCCTCTGGATGAGTGGATGGACCCATCATCAGCAGAAGCAGCAGAATGTAGCGTACATGCTAGTTGACTGTGGGCATTCTTAACGGAGTGTGAAAGGGCAACTTCTTTTCACCACAAAAAGGCAACACATGGCGATCCAACCATCAATCGGCATTGTGGCTAGTGCTTTGATGTGTGCGCTGGCCAGCTCTGAGCCAACCCAAAGCAATTACCACCTAGCAGAGCAGACGACTCGGAGATTGAGATGGAGTAGACGTAGGGAGCTGATGCCTGTGTTTTTTTTAGGCAGGGGTGGCAACCTGACTGCTGCACTGGACACAGGAGCTAATGGGCTTCATTAGAGAACTGCTGACTGGGACCAACGATACAGTCATTAAAATGGGTCTCAGTGGTGGGCATAATGCACAAGTCATCCGAGGGGTGTGCGCGTGCCTGTGTGCGTGTGCACGCGTGTGTGTATGTGTATATGTGCGTATGTGTATGTGTGTGCGCTTTTGCTCATGACCTTCTGGCAGCCATCTTTCTGTGACTCATGTCTTACGTGACTGCAGGACAACACACACATGCACTAACACACATGGACATGCAGTATTGCACGCTACACACACCTAAAACATCTGATGTGACGCCACACAGCTCCACCCTGCTCTGAGAAGTGAGACCACTAGCATCAGGCACACCTAACAGCTGCACTGTGCATGCGCCCAGAACTCTAACACTGGCCCCAGAAGTGCCGATGTGTATGCCAATGTGCCTGCATGCTGCTGACCAGTGGGGGCTGGAGGAGAGAGGGGAGGAAGAGGGGAGGAAGAGGGGGAAAGAGATAGAGATATAGAGATAGAGAGATAGAGAGATAGATAGATAGAGATACAGATAGAGAGAGAAGAGGAGACCAAAAACAAGAGTCTGACTCAAAAGCAAGAGCAAGGTGGTGTGTGTGTGTGTGTGTAACCTGATTCCGAATTTCCGATCATTTGAACAACACCACATGGTGCCGGTCCAGTGTGTGAATGTGTGTGTGTGAGTGAGAGTGAGAGTGAGAGTGAGAGAGAGAAAGAGAGAGAGAGAGAATGTGTGTACGTGTATGTGAATGTGTGAGTGAACTCGCATCATGCGCACGGGTGCCTTTCTTTAGGAGAGGAGGGCTTTCTGACCTCTGTAACCATGGTGACCGTAGAGGCGACATACACGGTGAGTGTGGCCCTCCATCCCGCCTACGGTGTCCCCGGCGACGGTCACTTTGAAGAGACAGCAGGCAAAGACTCACCATCTGGTGTTTACGACACAGCCACACCGAGCTAATGTGTCATATTCCTCAACACGTTTCTCTCCCTCTCTCTTGCTGGTCTCTCTCCCTCTTTTTGAGGTCCTCTTTTGTCCACCTTTCACATCAAAATAGTCCATCCCAACAGTTGCAGCAAAGAAATGGGTCGACACACCCTCACACACACACACATACATTCACCCACACTCACACACGCCTCTGTACAGCTGCGTCAGTTATCAGACAGCCTTCTGTTATGGAAAATATTGGCTGGGAATGAGTTATGGCAAAAATATGCAAACTCTGGGACAAGAGTGTCTGTCTGTGCTGCATCAGCATTTCAGGAAATCAACATCTTAGTGGGGGGAAAGAACCCATGACGGGCAGCCAAACTATCTGCCTGACAACAATTTACACCACCTTGTAAAGCTTCCCCAGCTGCCTTAAAACCAAATTTAGAAAGTGTTGTTTTCCGTTTGATGTATTCATTTGATCAAGTTTGTTTTAGATCTCGTGGACGTCTATTGGGGCACTGATGGCATGCAAAGATGCAGATTATAATAAACATCATCTCTGAAACTCCCTGGAAAACACTAACACAAAGCGAACCCAGGACATCCAAGCCAAAGTCACTGTTTCTCATTACGTTTCCCATGCTCTTTCTCATGCACACACATACACACACAATATTCATAAAAACGAGGTTCATCTGCAGTGCTGGGGGGGGGGGGGGAACTCTTCACACACACACACACACACACTCAAACACAAACAGTACATCCAAAGCCATAAGTATAGTTTGTCATTCAGCTCTTCTTGGTAAAAAACTTCAGTTCTCTGGAGGTTTCCCCACAGAATTGTGGGAATGCAGGACTGGAGTTAGTTCTAGGGAAATACGTCAGGTCATCCAGTAGTGAAACAAGGGCCGCAAAAGCCACCATCAACACCAACAGCTGTACAACTGATCAGACCCAACAGGGGGTTCCTACTGACTCAAAAACAGGGAGAAGAAAGTCAGGGAAAATGGAGGGATGAGAAGACAAGCGAAGCCTGACCGAAAAGAGACCCTCTCTCCTTCTTAAAATTGAGCAGAACAAACTGCTCTAAACACACACAAAAAAACGCTCTGCCTACACTATATGAGCCATCTGCATAGTGGTGTGATAGCAGACATTTGTCAGTGAGGACATGAGGGGAGAGGGAATGCTTCTCCCCAAATCACCTCTGATGCTGCTCCCCAAGCTCCTCTATGATGCTGCACATCTGCACATTCACCTTACATACTGCAGAGGAGTCCAGGGGCTGTTTTATAGGAAGCTTACATTTGTCCAGCTATCCGTTTTAAATCCACACATTTGAGAATATATTCTAAAGCTTCAACACAGTTTATTTGAACAGATAATGTTATGGAGCGTGACTCTAAAGGGCGGAGGTAGGCACATTTCCTTACGCTTTCAAGTGTGAGCCCAGCAGAAGTATCACTGCTCGATCAACTGTGCTACAAGAGGCCACCTCAGGGCTGGTCTCCAGGGGAAGCAAACTAAGGGTTGTGCCACCCATCTGCAGGGCTGCTGACGGAAGGGGTGTGTGGTTGGGGGTGTATTCTGCTGTGTATGAGGGTTTGTCTCCGGCTTTGGTAGGTGGCCTGTCCGATTCGGTCCACAAGCCATCCATCACCTACACTCAGTCACAAATATTTTGTGTGTGTACGTGTGTGTGTGTATGAATCCATCTATAATCACTTAAGCACACACTTCACACTTAAAGATTCTCTCTTGCACACACACTTTAGATAATATTTCCATCTCTTCAAGTGCAACCAAGCCACCGTCAGGTAAGTGATCTCTCTTTTAGGCTCCGCCAAGCTGACACACACACACACACACACACACACACACACACACACACACACACACACACACACACACACACACACACACACACACACACACACACACACACACACACACACACACACACACACACACACACACACACACACACACACACACACACACACACACACACACACACGGTAGACTCCACTACCACATCACAGTGTGTAGAATGTTAGGTTTAATGGTTAGGATTCTTTCCATTTGTATTGTTAATGTTGCAGCTGAGGAGGGCTCTCGGTTAACCCCTGGGCAAAGTTTCATGCCAAGCTGCAGGGCCTCTCCTCACGTCCAAACATATGCACATGCACAAATAGTACACCCAAGAATATGTTCATCTATAGTCAATCTCTCACAAATGTGGAGGCACACACACACTCACTTCAATCTCCACGCATATATGGGGGAAGTGTGTGTGTGGGGGGGGTATTCTCATAAATCCATCTGGGGTCTTATCCACATACACAGCCCTGTCCATTTTTTTTTTTTTATCTCCCTCTAAAACGTTCAATGTTGGATTGTGTGTGTTGTTGAACCACCTAAACTGCTGAGTTGTCTGTCTGGTCCCTGTGGCACAGCTTCCGTCAGCCTTGAGCCACTCATCACTGTCTGTCCAGGGCCCTCGCTTCAGTCAGCACACAGCTTAAAGGCCTGACGCTAACACTTGCGCTGACGCTACCTGCTAATATTAGCACTACAGTAGCATCATTGGGGGCGGCATGGGCTGGGTGGTGCTAGTCCAGTCGTGCTGTAATCCTCTGCAGCTAAATCTGCTGCTAGTCACAGCACTCAATCACTCGCTTAGCCTGGGAGTGATTACCATGATGCAGACTTGGCGATACGCTCATCCTCAGAATCTGCCTGCAAGACAGACGCACGCACAGGAACGCACACTCATGGAGAAGCACACAACACACTCACAACAACTATGTAGTGGGTCTGTTGTAAGGATTGCTAATGACACACACTAGTTACACTAGTTTGTAAACATTTGCATGATAACTACAAGAAGCTGTTACATGCAAAAAAAAGCCATACAAAAGCAACAACAATGGCCTAGTGCATTAACAAATAATATTTGAGCTCACTGCTAATGCTCTACATGTGCATCTGTTCACGTTTGACCGTCGTCCTCTCAAAAGTACGCAATTCAAGAGGGTGTCTCTGTCAGCATTACAATATCACAGGAATGGAACTCACACGACCTTACTTTATTTCCCTCTCTCTCTCTCTCTCTCTCTCTCTAGCCTTCTTCAGCTGCACAGAGCTCTAAGTGACAATGAACAGAGATAAATGAAAAAAACAGGAGAGAACAGGAGGAGAGAAGAGAGGAGGATAGAGACAGGAACTGAGGAACGGGGGTAGGGAAAGATAGCGGATGAGGGGAGGAGAAGAGAGAAGAAAAAAGAAGAGAAAATTATTTAAAATGAAGACAGAAGGGAAAAGGAGGCAGATGATTAGGAATAGGGAGAAAGAAGAAAAGGATGAAAAGAGGAAGAAGAAAAGAAGAAGGTGTGGAGATGGGTGAAGAGAGGAGACACTGAATAAGGGACAGAGATGAGAAAGAAAGAACAGAAGACGAGACACGAACATGAGCAGAGGCAGCTCAGCATGTGCCTGAGCAAACACAAGCTCCACGTTCCCTATTCACTTCACCCCATGAGTGTGCGTGTGTGTGTGTGTGTGTGTGTGTGTGTGTGTGTGTGTGTGTGTGTGTGTGTGTGTGTGTGTGTTTTCAGCTGCTATCACACATGTGCACACACAGAACTGATTAAATAAATTAACACAAAGGGAAACAAACACAGACACATGTATATGAGCCATGGCTGTTCATGGCCACACACACACACACACACAAGGTGTTATCATCTCAGGTACGGTGATCTGACTGGCAGTATAGGTTTAAACCCATTAAGAGGTGGGGGAGAAGATCCTAAGGCATTAGTGGCATTAGTGACTTAGGCATAGTTAAGTCACTGAATAAAGCTGCAATTTCTAAAACTAAGTGTTTTGCTTCTACCTATTGCTCACGCCCTGCAGTTGAAGTGAATTCAGTGCTGATTTCGGTCTGAAGGATCCTATGGTCTGGAGCTAAGCGAGGAAAGGCTAACACATTTCGCAATAAAATTAGCAAAATGTAAGCTTGCAAACAAAGTATACAAATCTGATGCATCTTCTCTGTATCGGTTCATCCTTACAACAGACCCACTACAAACAGTTCTGTTACACCCTCTCCACACATGGTTTGGTTCCCTTGACTAGTCACACACACGCACACACACAAACAAAAGACTTAATCCTCAAGGCTAAGCAGTAACCACACACTTTCTGTTTTCTGTTTGCTATTCTATTCCTCCCTCCCTCTGTCTCTCTCTCTCTCTCTCTCTCTCTTACACACACACACACACAAATACATTATCCATCACACACACATACACACATCCAAACTGTCTTTGCTTACAGTAATAGTGTCCTCCTCAGTGAGACTCCAGCAAACCTTCCATCCGTTGTGTTCAACCGTAGGTGCGGACGAGCGCAAGAGTAATCCACAGAGCAAGAGCAAACCACAGAGACAGAGAAAGAGAGGGAGAGCCCAGAGGCTGTGTCCCGTTAAAGAGGGTTTTGAGAACAGAGGATCTGTCCCCACATTTGACCCCCCCACCCCCTCCTCCCCCTCCTCTCTCTCTCTCTCTTCCTTTTTTTCTCTCAGACACCCTGCGTCCACCTCGGTGACCAAACACCCACTCCGGTTGCCACGGTGCCACGCTGACAGGGCTTCCCCGTTTTCCGCTCTTCGCTTAGGCTGAGCCGATCAACTAGCGAACGGCTGGAGAGGAGAGGAGAGGAGTGGAGGAGAGGAGGATAACAAGAAACAAAGAGTGAGAGCGGCAAAGAGGAAGAGACAGAAAGAAACGAGAGAGCGCGAGAGAGAGAGAGAGGAAGACGGGATGCCAAAAGTCGATCCGCTAAGCCCATCAGGCTGGCTTACAGATACACACCCGCCGAGAATGAACGCAAGAGAATGAGTGTGTGTGTTTGTGTGCGTGTGTGTGTGACAGGAAGAGGGAGAGGGGAAAGGGGGGTGGACACGGAGACGCCCATTACCCCACCCCCACCCCCACACACACACACACACACACACACACACACACACACACAACCCCCCACCTTCACTGAGCACTCCTCAGCCAATCAGACAGAGGTTGACACGGCAACATGCTGCTCGTGCTCAGGGCAGATACAAGACCATACTCCTCCTCGAGGAACGTCCGATCACCACCGCTTCATATCCGCCTGAGGGACCCGGTGCAGCCCAGATCTGGCAACTCATCTGGCACAGAAGTGGCCAGGGTCTGGCAACCCAGCCTAGAAGCTTATTGCATTGCATTGCATGGCCAAGGCGTGGGTAGGCTGTGCCTCCAGGTGCCAGAGAGCAGCTAGGCTCCCATCCAGGCTAGATCGGAGCATCAGGGTGGACAGGGAGGGTTGGAGGCAGAGGGAACCCTTTTCAGGCTTTTTTCCCCCAGGGGGCTGCATGGATGGAGGGAGGGAGAGACAGAGAGCAAATACACAACCAGACACACAGCGACACACACACAAATATCTTCCCTCCAGAACCAAAGAGCTCATTTAGCCCAGCCTTGCTTGTGCTGTCCCAAACACACATACCTAATGACCGAGATCAAACAAACATCTCCAGTGAAAAAACACCTACATAAACAAAACACACAGTTCTCCCTCAGAGAAAATCTCTCTTGTTTGCCATGGATCAAGTCGCTCATAAATACTCAGTTTCCACACACACCCCCACGGTCAGCTTGCCCTGAAATACTGCTACAAGCACTGTGTGTGTGTGTGTGTGTGTGTGTGTGTGTGTGTGTGTGTGTGTGTGTGTGTGTGTGTATAGCCTTTCCTTGCCCCGCCCGCTCTCTCTCGTAGCCCGCTGCCCCTCTGCATGTGCATTTAACAAAATATTCACAATTGTTGAAGGATTGTTGTTGCCACATAGAAGCATTGCATAGAAGACGTCTGGCTAAATTGCTATTAAATCCGCTTAGCATCGTGACCATGCTGCGCAAATTTGTTCAAAACTGCTGCATTGAAGTTAACTCTGCTAAGGTCTTATCACAACATAGTAGGCTACATTGAGGAGACTAGAGGAGTTAAGTTATGCAATCAAGCAGCATCTCAAAGCTAACGTTAGAATACTGTTTGGATGTCGAATTTAGCATGCTTAGCCTACTTACAGCTACTTGTCAATTTTAACTATGTAGAAAACGTTATGAATTGCATCCACACATTAGCAGCCTTTTAACTGTGTTACAATTGAAAGGGTTCCCTCACGAACGTCTTAAAGTGACAGGCACTCAATTAGACCTATACACTACCAAGACGATCTTAGTACCCCCCCCCCCCCCCCCCCGTTGTCCAAGTCAGCTACCGCCACAAATTGAATCCAATTCTGTGGGAAACACTGTATACTCAATCTTCCAGTGTGACGCATATTTCTTGTCCATTTCCTCCCTAAGCTGGCCACACACACACACACACACACACAGAAAGCCACAGCAGACAAAATAGTCGCTCACCTCAGACTAGACTACCATACTCAGCCTCACACACACAAACACACATTCACCTTCACACTCAATCAGTCTCTTTCAAACCAGCAACTTCCCCTCCCCAAATTCGCTCCAGTGAGTGCTGTGAAAAAGAAAAGTGTGTCCTGACGCAGGCAGACACACACACACACACACACACACGTAAAGCATTTCTACAAATAAACACACGCTCTAGGCAGCATGCAAATGGCCCACTGTTGTCACTGGGAGAGAGACAACCCAAGACAATTCAGAGACTGTGCCAGTCTTACTCTCTCACACACACACACACACACACACACTAAACCCAGATACAGTAAAAGGACACTGCAATATGAGAAAAAGAATGAATTGAAATCCAGTCAAAACACTGAATAGAATACTGAACACTGTCCATTCAGCTGACAAAATTAGCAAGGCCAAGAGTCATACACAACAGTTTGCCAAAAAAGAAAAAAATCAGTGTACTGCTTTGTGTGTGTGTGTGTGTGTGTGTGGGGGGAAAGAGGCTAATCTCCTATTTGAAGACACACACACAATGTGCCCTCTCTCCACTTTTTTTTTTTGTGTGTGTGTGTGTGTGTGTCCTCTCAGCTGGGCTGGGGGTGTAAATTGCCATCTCGTTTTCTGCTTGAGGGCACTTTTAACACTTCTGGGCCAGCATGTGGTAGAGGTAGGGGCACAGAAAAGTGGGACTGAAATTGGTGTGTGTGTGTGTGAGTGTGTGTGTGTGTGTGTGGGGGGGCTAATCTACAGGACAAAAGGAGGCCCTGGTTAAGATAATGAGCCATCAGGGCCGACCCTGCTGACAATGAAGTGGGCTGCAGGGCCGAGGGGGAGGGTAGATGGAGAGGGGAGGGGGTGGAGAGGGGAGGGGGTGGAGAGGAGAGGGGAGGGGAGGGGAGGGGGTGGAGAGGAGAGGAGAGGAGAGGACAGGGGAGGGAGAGGAGAGGAGAGGGGGTGGAGAGGCCCTACGCCTCCTGGCAACACACACACTCACATCATCCACATAAGTCAGCCAACGGGTCATGCCGCAAAGACTTCTGGGAAGGAAGGGACCTCAGGGGATTTGACGAGTACTGGGGGAAAGGAAGGCAGGAGTACGAGCAAAAGAGACAGAGATGGAATGAGGGACAAGCAAGTGTGAGTGTGTGTGTGTGTGTGTGTGTGTGTGTACAAGAGGCACGGCAACGTGTGTTGTGGGTTTGCATCTGATTAAATGAAACACAGCATTCAGTAGCAGAGAAGGGCACAGCTTTTAGATGTGGGATGTAAGAGAGACAGGCGTGTGTGTGTGTGTGTGAGTGTACGTGTGTGTGTGAGTGTACGTGTGTGAGTGAGTGTGAGTGTGTGTGTACAAGACAACAGAAGAGGGGGGATCTCACTGCTCATCTGGCAGCCGACACACTGACCCAGGACAGATGGCAAACAAACACGAACATATAGACACAGAGGAAAAGGGGGAAGGGCAGAGAACACACACACTTTCGCACACACGCGTTCCCTTTGTGCTACGGAGACAAGGCAAAACGCCCATGCATTCACTACTACACACACGTACACTCACGCAGATGGATGGGGACACAATGCACCGTGTGTGTGTGTGTGTGTGTGTGTGTGTGTGTGTGTGTGTGTGTGTGTGTGTGTGTGTGTGTGTGTGTGTGTACTACACCATGAGTGTGCATTTGTGCATCTGCATGCAAGGGTCAAAACATGAGTGTGCATGCATTCTCTCTGTCAGTCACACAAACACACACAAATTCAAGCCACTGGACGGCTGCCTCTTTGTGGGAGCACAATAGTGGCCTTGATCATGTCTTGGCCCACACACAAGCAGCACTCTCTGCCTAAACGGAGTAAAGCCTTTTCACTCACTCACACATACATACACTCACCACCTATAGTTGCAGCTTAAGGGCACTCCTCTCCAGTTCCTGTTCAACCTCTTACTTCTCCAGGGAAACTTCATCCAGAACAAGACATCTGCAACCTACAACAACATATATCAGATGCATTAGGTCAACAGGACAAATCTGAACAACAGCTAAGACATCCTAACCCCCCCCCCCCCCATGGTTCCTCTGAGATAGCTGGTTCTGGTGCTGATCTGATGGCATCAGATCGGTTCAGAACACTGTGGCTCTACACAAAATAAATTTCCTTTGGCTCTATAGGCAGCAGAACCTTCTGGAACAGATGTCTGGACCAGGGGCCACATACACATCAGAACCTTCTAGAACAGATGGCTGAGCCAGGAGAGGGAGCCTAGCCAGCCAAAGGAGATGAGATGTGCTTTAGACAACAGAAGGTGATGGGGACAGGCTTTGAGACCACACTCGCACATTCTCTCTCTCTCTCACACACACACAAACACTCATAGAGCAGGAGGAGCCCAGAGTATCAAGAGACTACAAACCTTGAGACCATACTGGTAAAGAAGATGTGGATGCACACACACACACACACACACACACACTACATATAGTACATATTGCACACACACACTATAGATAGTACACATTGCATGCACACACACACACAGACACAGTACCCATTGCGCACACACACACACACACACACTCACAGTACACATTGCACACACACTACAGATAGTACATATTGCACCGCACCACTCACCCACACACACACCTGAGGGCAGATTTGAGATGATTAGAAACATCAAAAAAAACATCACAATGGGGGCAGCAACAGGGAATCAGCCAATCAACGCAACCTGAGCGCACACACTCAATTAAGCTGGCAAGCAATGAGACCAAAGCTTGCTGCCCATCTCTGACACACACACACACACACACACACACACACACACACACACACACACACACACACAGTATTCATCTTCATATCGGCCTGGAACAAGGGTATAATGAGTGGCTGTGCCGGCAGTCGATAGGATAGCTGATCAGGCAGAGTATAACAGCGCTTGTATTAATCCTTTTAGTGCTCCCAATCAATGCTGTAAAGAAGCACAGACACACACAATCACAAGCATATTCACAAATGTTCAGACACACAAAATGTGTGTGTGTTCATACACAGAAATGCACAGCCTCTCTCCTTTTCACTCTCAATATCTCTCTCTCTCTCTCTCTCTCTCGCTCACACACAAACTAATCCTTTCGGTGTTCCAATCAATATGGTTAAGAAGATGACAGAGCAAGGCCAGGGGAAAAGGAAAAAAAGACAAGCGTGGCGTGTTCTTCACTCCACCCCCAACCACCACTGTTCCGTTGAGCTCTTTATTCCCTCACTCGGATTCTTCCTTTCAGGGAGCGGCGCATGCACCTACAACAGTGATTCTTAAAACTTTTCACGGCAAAAAGGAAATGTGGCTATGAAATATGTAGGTTTGTCCTACAATTACAAAAAATCACTGTGTGTGTGTGTGTGTGTGTGTGTGTGTGTGTGTGTGTGTGTGTAACATGTTTATTTTGCCTCTGACCATCCCTGTGGCCCCCTGAGTGACCTAGTGAATATGAGGGCTGTCTGGTCAGATGTACTCCATGAGAGGTCAAAGTAACACTAAGGGGGGGCTTCGTTGGGGGTGTCCATGATTGCTCTGTTGCTCCTCTCCTTCCATCCTCTCCCTACTCCGGCCCCCTCCTGAGCCCTGAGGTTCTGCTCCCATCCTCCCTGCAGCTGCTGCTCCGTGTCTGACCCTCCAAAAGCACCCCACCGTGAGGTCACTGCTCCAGGCCAACTTAGGGTCCGTCGTAGTCACCCTACCCCCTCGTCTGCCACCCACGTGTCCCTGCACACCACACACACACACACAGAGACACAAACGTTCTGCCCTCTCCCCATGACTCCTGCCCCCAGTGCTCAGTCACTACCCGACACACTTCTGCCCACAATGCCCACGCTCATCCTGCGTCAGTCAACAACCTCTTCTACATAAATCACTCTCTCCCCCTCGACGACGACCCCCCCTCCCCTCCCCTCCCATCATCACTTCAGCGTCTATCTGCCAAAC
Organism: Alosa pseudoharengus; assembly: GCF_046254945.1. Classification (NCBI taxonomy): domain Eukaryota; kingdom Metazoa; phylum Chordata; class Actinopteri; order Clupeiformes; family Clupeidae; genus Alosa; species Alosa pseudoharengus. The sequence continues at coordinate 28,782,230 of NW_027468663.1, forward strand.
GGGCGCCTGTCTAACATGGGTTTGTGTGCAGAAAACCAGGGCCTCACACACGTGTGTATGCTGGGAATGGGACGGGACAGTGCTGGCCCCCACTATCCACTAGGGGTGTAACGGTACACAGAAGTCGGTTCATACCTCGGTTCAGACATCACGGTTCGGTACGAGTTCGGTACAATGGAGGGAAAAGCAAAACAAAAATGCAGAAAGCATTTTTTTTTTTATTGTGCATGTCTCAGGCTGTACCACCTAGTGTCATACAGTCTATTCCCTGAGCTATCTGCAACAGCCTGAAGTGTGTAAGATGTAGGCTAAACAGTACAATAAGTACCCAGACTCCATCTGTAACTTGTAAACAAAATAAGACAATCAGCTATAAAACTGAAAATAGGCCTTACAGCATCTCTTATTTCTGAAAGTGCATATTATTATAGAATAATAATGTTTAAAAATCCACTTAAGCAAGACCTTCAACATCTGTGTTTAGTTGTATATGGAAGGGTCTACAGTTTGCCTCAATATTTTTCAGTGTGTGTACAGTAATAATCTAGCCTACTAACTGTGAAAATCTCACACTATTTTGCCTTCTTTTAAAAAACGAAATTGCTCCTTTCATTTCATAAACAGACTACAACTAGAAGTCACGTGACTTTGCCCTTCCACATTAACTCACCGTAGTATGGTTTGATTATTATCCTGGTTAGCGTTGACACTTTCTTTTACTGTCTGTGCACTTAACACTACCAGCTCCTCATGTGAGAAGTTACAAGTTACTCCAAGATAAAGGTAATTACCACGCGATTTACATAGCTGTCTGTCATTGCAAAATCATTTAATTTAAGCCATAGGTTTTGGCCCTATTTGTATATCCAAAGGCTTGTAAAGCGCAGGGAAGTTTTTTTTTCTTCTCTCGTTTCAGTGATTGGTAGCCTACTACATCATCTGGGTGATTGCTTCGAATATGTGTAGCATGTTATATTTCCACTCACATACCCAACAACTGCTGAACAACGCCGACAGTTTCATCTTACCACTCTCTTGTGAAAAACAGGCGCCAGAGCTTCAGAGCTAAGGCGAGGCTACAGATTAGCGTTAGGTGTCGCTAAAGAACTCTCGTAACTCTTGTACGGTAGGCTACTTAACAGTAATTGCGAATTAATTCGCACACGAGTTTTATGTATTTTTATACCGTGTATTCTCCGTGTAAATTCATGCACCGAACCGTGACGCCCGTACCGTTTCGGTTCAATACGAATACATGAACCGTTACACCCCTACTATCCACTGATCAGATGATTGGGTGCTGGCCCCCACTATCCACTGATCAGATGATTGGGTGCTGGCCCCCACTATCCACTGATCAGATGATGGGGTGCTACCAATGACTGGAGAGCGATGGACAGCATACACCCTTTCAAAGGACAAGCCAAAATGGAAAAATGGCAGAAAAGTAATGAAAATGTTTAGTTCTGGGTGATTTCATGTTTAATAACCATGCACTGGCTGGCTCCAAAAAGCATTTAAGCTATGCAGATTCTGGCTCAAATTGTGCCAATATAACCATCTAATTTTGGCTTCCTTCTCCTCTTCCTTCCTTCTCTGCTAGGCTAACTGAAATGACAGCGTGGAAGCCTATCGCAATCATCCCTGCTGTGTGCATTAATGACACATCAACAGTTGTGTATTATATTCGGTCTTCATCTCAGGCAGTGAGGAGGCCAAAAAAACAAAACCCAAGGACAGAAAGCATTCAGAGGGAAACAGAAGGATGGATGGATAAATAGATGGATGCAGAGCCAGAGGGAGGGGTAGTGGGTAAAGCCAGTTTATCTTGCTGAAATATTCAGAGGCTGGCTCCTGTTACCTGCCTGGGCAGCAAGGTGCGGTGCGGACAGCCGAGGTCTGCTTACCAGCCGTTAACGTTAACTGTGCCATCAAGGAAAACCTGTTTTGAGCATGCGTGTCCATGTAAAGTAAATATGACCTTTGCTCCATAAACATTGCTGTGACGTACTGCTCGTGTGAAAATGTATTGGGCCGCGTTTGTGTGTAAGCGGTTGTGTGGGTGTGATCATGGCCAGACCTGCATGGTGCATGCTGAATTATTAATGGTGACTCTCCAGCTCTCCAGTAATCAAAAAGCATTAGCAAGCACTCCTCAGGACACACACACACACACACAGGGCATTTTACAGGACAGCATCTGCTCAGTCATCTGTGGTCTATCCCAGCATGCTCTTCAGGGTCAGGGATCAACAAGGCGGAGTCAAATACGCCCCGCCTCACGCATGCTGAATGACCAACTATCAACCACCGACTGGGTGTGAATGACAGGCAATCAGTCCTGTTGAGAGCATCAGCGCTGAGGAGGATGCTGCGCCCAGAGCTCAGCTGCACCACCGTAAAGTCTTTTGCAGTCGCCGTCAGGCCACACTGACCTAAACACCAGAGATCGCTCAGGAGTGCGTAGGGGGACAGTAGCAGTATAGAGACAGACACAGACAGAGACAACATGTTTGAGGTTTGGTGCCGATTAAGAGCCGATTTTTAATAGCCACTTAAGTCATTCAGTGTCAGACAGAATCCAGGTGAATGGTTGCTTAAGAATGTCTTAAGATTTTACTCAGAGTTTGTCTAAACAATGTTAAGGTCCCAAAACTAGCAACATGTTTGTTCAGTTCCATTTCTCCCGCTATTATACACTCAAAATGCATTATCTTGGAAGCCATGTTTGGGTGCCATCAACATCTAATAAGTAGGATTCCTAGTTGGACCAAACGTGTAGGATAAAAGCCAGACTTAGTATGACTTGACCATTAACAGTACTAAATGCCTAGCCTGACGAGCCAGACCCACATTAAAATGTAGGGTCTGGGCACTCACCGTTCGCAGTGCTCAGTCCGAGGGGCGGGATAATCGGTTGTCTTTCAAATTCCCTCTGCACGCAATAGGACAGCGCTATGAGTCCCATGCGTTTCCCACCAGCGGAGCTAGTTGGCTAGTTCAAACTTTTGCCAACTTAATAAAAGCTTAACTCATGTCACACAACATCCATCTTATTTGTTTTTAAGTAGCAGGGAATTCAAGCCAAACCATTGCAACTCTGCCATCAATCATTATGTGAAGCCTGCCTAACGACTCTATACACGATTTGATTGGCCTGATAGAAGTTTAATTTTCCGAGCTCACAAGCCAACGGAGAGTTGCTAGACTAGCCCTGGCAGCAAATGTAATTTGCTGCCGCTAGGGTGCGTCTAGATTTCTAGGTGGGTCATTTACACGCTGCTGTTCAGGATGTCACTGGGAGATGAGCGAACATTTGCATTAGCCAAGAAAAGCTAGTGGAAGACAGAGAGAGGAGGGCCGAAAGAAAGAGAGCAACAAAAAGATAAAATGTGGTTAGCGTCTCTTAAACGCATTAGCGCACAAGAAAGTCCACTAATTGATGCCAAAAGGAGTCTGTGTAGATACTTAGCACCAGTGTCCCTGATGTGCATCTAGTGGCATTATTTTAGCTGTAATGTTCCAGAATTCACGAAGGCTGATTATTAGGCTAAACCAATAAAATAAACAGAGGCTGACCAATCACACAAACTAATGGCTTTGTTACAATTTGTGAGGGCTTATAAACACAAAAAAATGCTTAAATAAATATTTCCCAGGACTACCCTATCACTACATTACTTCTCCCTACCAAAGGGGCTGTGACCTAATCTAGATAAGAAATACAATGTCGATAGAAGACACACAAGGCACAAAGAGAGAAAGAACAACAAGAGGTAGCATAGGAAGAGGTGGGAGACAGGGTATGGGCATTGGTACATCTGAAATATGGTGCGGCCTACTGGGTCAGCTAGTGGGCATGTCTGTTTGCAGAATATTAGGTCAGAGTCAGAGGTCAGGGAGTGTTGTGTGCCAGGGTGTGTGTGTGTGTGGGGAGGGGTATTTGTGTAAGAATTGGACCTAACTGGCTGGGCCTGGTTGGTGCAAATGCAAGTGTGTGTGTGTGTGTGTGTGTGTGTGTGGCATGCTAGCAAGTTAGTCTGATTTCCCCCATCTCATCTCCTGAGCTCAGGAATGCCGGAGTGAAGAAGCAAACACAGACAGCAGAGGTGGAGGAGGTCACACACTCAATCACCCACAGACTCACTTAAGCTCTCTTCAGCTCAGGCAGGGGGCATGCATGTGTACACACACACACACATACCATTTGTCATCCGAGTGGTATGACCTATAATGAAAAACCTAGGTATTCCAAGCTCCTCCTGCAGATAAAAATGTCTTTAAGCAACACAAACTGAACCTTGGCTACCATAACCATACCATAATGGGCTGATGTTGAGGAGCTGTTAGGCTCAGAAAACACAGAAGAGACTAAGCATAAACCCACAGAGTTCTCAGTATGCTTGAAGCCTTAGAACAATGATTGCCTTCAAGCAGAAATCTATAGAGGCCAGTCCAGGGCTCCAGACTAACTTTTTGCACTGGTTGCACTGGTGCGCCTAACTTTTTTTCTTAGGCATAAAAAAAAAAATTCTTGGGTTCCGGTTTCCGACCGACCCTGTCAATTTATGTGCGACCCAAATTTATTTTATGAGCTTGGGGAAGAAATAACACTAAATATATTAAATAAATCCACAAATAAAAGGCGAACTATAATTACATTAATTACCCCTTGCGTTATGTATAGGGATGAGCGTATTCTCTCTTTTACAAAGTAGCCTGATGCACAGCTGTTCACGAAGACGATTGTTTTCGTCACTTACCAAGGCACTCGCAATTTTGTCCAAACACCGCAACTTTTTCGCAAATTTGACCAATCATCGTAGTTTCACCGTGAAATTTCACCTACAACAACAGTCCCTCGCGCAGAATATTGAGCCAGATGGCACACTTACTTCTGCACCTTTTGCATATGACACCAAAGACTGCCCTAACGTGTTCGTTCCTCTACAGTTGACAATAAATAGAAGGCTAACGTTAATGATCTGCTTACTTGCATCTCTCAACCTGGTGTTGCTAACCTACCTAGGCTATGAAAGTAAGTTAATTAAGGCCTACTTGGTTTACTGATTTTTGAGTAGGCTATGCAACCCATTGGCAAACGTTTACCTGGATATGTCCTTTTAGCTTATGTCATGTTTGCTAGCTTGTGGGCTTAGTTTGAGTAGTGCTACCAAAATCATAGAAATTAATAAAATTCTAAGACATTTACCTCTTCTATGATCCAATAATGATTTCATTCGAGTTGTTTTTTTTAACATTTATTTTAACTAATGACATAGAAGACATTCCCAATTGCATCCACATATCGTAATGCACTATGCAAGTGATTTACACTCGTAGCCGAACACAGTGAGATGCAAGCCTTCCAATCCACTCAGAAATGTACTTAGGCTACTCTCACGTCCTTAAAGGGGCAGGCAGTCAATTAGACGTACACCACCAATGTAATGACATTAAACAGAAGTGTAGTCAAATAGTTTAAATCAATATGAAATTACTAGATACTTACTTGGCTATTAGTAATTATGCAGGCCACAGACTATGAATTATTAAAAAGATATGAACTTAATATGAATTACAAAATATATGAATGTATTGAAACATATGACATGATGCCATCTCTTTAGGTGACTGTCTTTTTTGGACAGTTCTACTATAATGCTTTGTGAATGACCTCAGTCAAAGCATTTTCACAAATAAAGTAGGCCTACTTTGATTTTCTGTAATCCTTACTGTTTACCTTTGATTATCCTTTTTAATACGCATCAAGATTATCAGTGTGATTTTGGTCTTACTAACCTTAATTGCCCTAAATTTAAACTATTTTTGCAACTTTCACTTCCTCCCGCAATTTCTCCACAAGAAACAGCTAAAATCACCGCAACTTCCATCCAGGCATTTTAGGTCGCAACAGTCTCAAAAAACCTCGCGAAATCCTGGTGGGATTGATTTTCTACTTATCCCTTACTGCCACTGGGGGAAAAAAAAAAAAAAAAAAAAAAAAATTCCCTACCGACCCATGGCCTCAACTGACAACCAACAGGAACCAAACCTTTTTTTTTTTTATGCCTTAGGTGCACCAGCACAAAAGTTAGGTGCACCCCAAAATTTCAACCACATCGCATTTAACACCGCAGCAGGTTCACTTTTTTCCCCTTAATTACTGTCCTATATAGGTTGTCCTATGACTTATGATTTACAATTCTACAAGAAAAGTAACTTAATGAAGTGTTGGTGCTTTAAGTGCTTTACTGAGCTGAAATTTAAACTTAAAACATCTCAAGATGTATTAAATAAAAATAACAGTGAGTAAATTAACAGTGCACGTCTTTTAAGGGCTTCAAACTGCACATCTCATGGCTCAATGTTTTACATCCTATCCTTCATGATCTTTAGGCCTTGGCTAAACCAGCTCCCCATGCTAGCATCTTCCATAGAAATGTATTTGAGCACAATTTAAAGAGATGTTCCAAGTAGCCTGGGGGATTTTTATGTGATTTTGCAATGATGATTGCAATAATCATTTGACAGCCCCACAATGCAATTTACTTTTTAATTTTAGTATTTTTACATTTTCAATAAGAACATGGTTAATGCAGTAACGAAATGGTAGGCCTATTATTATAGGCTACTGCAATGACTTGCCATGCCCGATCTAAATGTGTCCATTCAATTCACCGTACACAATGACCACTGTATACATGCAGGGAATATTCGGGCTTTAAATGTAGCAGCGATATTCGGTTTGCGCCAAATACCGGATTAAATTGATTGATGCCATCAGAATGAGTTTACACAACTCGCGCGCAAAACGAATATTGCTGTTGAAAACCGGGTTACTCCCTGCATGTAACTGCGGTCAATGACGCACTCCTTTTCGGCGATATCTGTATCTCTGTCGTTCGGTCGTTGTATGCATTGTTCGCAATTTTAAGACGTCTTTTCATTTGCAATGACTCCTATAAATTTGGCGCAAGTGTCATTCCTGTACGTCGGGTTTAGCCTAAGTTCAAACTATTTTTCTGGTGAATAATTATTTCGGACTGAACTTGGTGAATGGAAGTTAGGCCTATCGTAGGCAACGATAAACTTGATCATCATCTCGGGGCTCGTCTGATCGGTTTGCTGCTGCCAGCCACTGAAAGGCAGTGGGGAGAGGGGACATTTATCTCGGCCTATGTGACCACACTGTAATGAAACTACATCCACTCTGTTTATCTGACGGGTCTCTGACCTCCCTCGCTCTCTCTCTCTCTCTCTCTCTGCAGCACACGCATTTTCAAATTTACTCACAGGCACTGGGCTACGGCCAATCAGAGGGGAGGTCCCGCCCTTCACTATCCGTGATTTGTTTAAACCACGATATTGGCCAAATATGTGTCTGTTATTGAACCAAAGGTAGAGTTTCAATGCGGACACTTTTTCCTCTCTCGAATAAGGCGCACCGGTGCGACCTCCTGATTTTTTTTAGTCGCACTTTTGAAAAATTAGGTCGCATATGCGACCAAATTGGTCGCACTCTGGAGCCCTGCAGTCAATGCAGTCAATCATAATGAAATAAACTACAGGGGTCTACAGCACAATCGTTTATCTGGTCTATTAACAGCTCCTAGGATAAGGGGAAACCTTGTGTCTGGTCCTAAAAACAACTGAACATCTCTAACATGCTGTAACATTCTTAACATATTATTCTTGAATCTTGAGATGCTTATGATCTTTAATGTTCATATCCTTATACATCACCTATGGCTTTGGCAACCTACATAAAATAGCAATGCTGTTCGATCATCATGTGAACAGAGCTTCAGGCAAATCCAAATCCATGAGCTGCCAGGTTCCAGGTGGAAAAAAAAAAAAAAAAAAAAAAAAAAAAGAGAGAAACTGGGAGAAGACGGAAGCAGAGGCTTGTTATCCATTACGACCCTGGAACCCTTGTAAGAGAATTCCAAGGGTTTCCATGACAACAGCGGAGTGATGGCACATATGATGCACGGGAAGAGTGCCTTCCATCACGTGCTGAAGAGGGGGAGGAGAAAGGGAATGAGAGGGAGAGGGAGAGAGAAGAAAGTGTGTGAGAGAAAAACAGAGAGAGAGAGAGAGAACCATGTTGGGAAAGTGGGCCATATGAAGAGCGCCATAATGAGTTCACTTGAGACACCTCACCACCCCACCTCCCTGCCAGCCGTACGCACGCGCACACACACACACACACACACACACACACACACTTCATTCTTCTCAACCCCCAGCGGCAGGGCAGTCCTATTTGGCTATACATTTCCCAGGGGGCCCGTGCACTGTCACAGTCCATCCTCGGGGCCTCCGTCCCTGCCGGGCAGTCCAGTACAGTCCCTGCCTCAGGGGTGCAGCGGACTCGGGGACAGAAGGTGACAGGGTCCTGCGTACAGGTCAGAGAGAAGCCATGCAGGCCTAACAGCTCTGAGCATCTGAGATCCACAGTGTATGGGATACAGGAGAGGACCGGTAGGCCAGGGGAGTGTGGAGTGGGAGGGGTGGAAGGGGCAGAGTGGCACTTCTGAGGGAGAGAGATGACCGTTCAGTTGCATTTCATCAGCTGCCATGTTGGTCCCACTGGAAAACAGAGTTGCAATGAAGTCTTAGTCAGCAAGTTTTAGGTGGAGGCAGGGATGTCACACACACACACACACACACACACACACACCTCTGACCCTGTGACCTCTGAGCTGCTGGGTGTCCAGGGCCTGTCACACACTCTCAGCCTCTGTGTCTGCTACACTGCCCAACAGGGAGCTCTGCCGCCATGGTTAGCTCTCAGGCCACCAACGACGACACCACCACCGATGCCCATCCGGATGGCTGACAGCGATGGAGCTTTCCCTGGAGCTCCGCAGTGCTGTTCTCTCTTATTGGCAAAACCTAGGCTAGACCATCCATGTCCATGTCTTTGAGTCTTCACTCTTCACTTTATTCCTCCTCACTCTCCATCCCTGCCTCCCTCCACCAGAGAAGGCCTGAGACCATTTCTCTTAGCACAGTGGAACTAGAAAGACAAATGTTCCTCTCTCCGTTTGGCCATCCTTTCTTTCCATCTCTCTCGCTCTTGCTCTGTTCCTCTGGAACAGATATCTGGTCGAGGTGACCCTGGCTGAAATCAATAGCTACTCCTTCAATTAGTCAGAGACACATGAGGTGGGACCGTAAGGTGAGCTTCCCCTGCTTGCCAGCCTGCCAAACAGCCATCTGTTCAAAACAAATGCAATGTCCTGGTTTCAGATGAGTGTGTGTGTGTGTTTGTGTGTGTCACAAGGCTAAATATGTCCACTGACGTCATCATACCTATGCTTATAGACCTCTATCAAAGACAGTATCAATTTGTTACTCTGACCATCAAGACCCCAAACACACAGACATGAATTCAAAATGAGACCCAAGATCGCAAACCGTACCAAGGGTTTCAAACAATTAAAATGACTATCTGAATATCACTACATACATCTGCTTGGTGAATGCCAATGAGTCTGACCTTTTTGTGTTTGTTGAAACACTGACCCCTGAAAACCAATCAGGTGGCCTAAATTGATCTGGGCTCACCAGTCAGGAAAACCAACCTAGCGGCAAAGCAACTTCACAGCAATTGAATGATTCAATGAGGCCATGTCCACACCAGCTCTGATTCGCTTGTATCCGACACACTTTTGTTACGATTCCCCCCCTCCTTGTATTCGAGCCAGCAGAGTGGAGCAGTTTGGATCCGCTTGAGACCCTGAACTTGTTTGGCGCCGGAGCCATATCGGACGAATGTGGAAGGTGGGTTGCAGAAACCATCTGAAAAGAAATTACGCACAAGCGAGAGATAATGCACACATGACAACACAGTGGGGTCTGACCCAGTTTCCTCTCTACTCCGCTCCCCCTCCTCCAAAAAGAAGGGCAAAAAAAGATGAATAAAACAAGAGAAAAAATGAAGATACACATTACCAATACACACTGTGTGTGTGTGTGTGTGTCTGCTGATTTAGTTACACAATACACTCCACTTCCAGCTTAATTTTGTCCCTAGACAGGTGACCTGGGTGAGCAAGCTTATCCTGGCTTGTTGGCACTGGCTGCAATGCGGTCAACGTCCAAGGTAGCCCTATATGGTAGCTGGCCATAGCCTAACCCCTCCTCCACACATTAACATTGTGCCTGCTTGCCCTCTTAGCCTGGCACTGTTGCATTTCACTGACACCAACACACAGAATCTCGCTCTCGCTCTCAAACACACACACACACACACAGAGAGCCAAGTTGCTTTGTGTCATCAGATTGCAGAGTGGATGCCCTACATGTGTGCATCTGTCTATGACGTACCTAGCTTGGCTCCCACAACAGCACCACTGAGAACTGACACCGATTGTCCTAGCAGAGACAGACACAGCAATACACTGCCAGTGTGCAACAAAGGCACAGACATCAGAGATAGAGAAAAAGATAGACAGAGATAGCGAGAGAGAGCTGGAGCAGAGGGAGGAGAAGGAGACAGAAGGATCAAGTCATCCCTCTAGCCCAGGGGTTTTCAAACTTTTGTGGGCCGGGGACCCCTCAAGGAGTGGAAAATTCTCCAAGGACCCCTCATAATCACAACACATAAAACTTAAGTTAATCATGTAGCTGTATAGCCTTTTTTCTGTTAGATGCTTATGTCATGTATTTTAAAAACATAGAGTGCTAATACCACAATAGTCATGTTAGCAAACTTTGACAGTATGTAGGATTTTTTAAGGATTGTTGTTTCTTTGTCAAATGTAGGCATATTGTGTTGAGCATAGTGTTTGTTTCACATAACTTTCATTTTGTTGGTGGCTAACTAATAGTAAAGTGTTTTGACGTATTGATGTAACGTATCAGCAGATCAATTGGGCAAATACTGGTACTGTAGCATTTTTCACCATATAAGACAATTTCATATTTTGTAGCAAACTTTGTCAGGGACCCCCTGACAATGTGCTGCGGACCCCTGGAAGTCCCCGGACCCCACTTTGAGAACCAATGCTCTAGCCTCAAGTTCTACCTTTTCTACCTCTCTAATTGTCATTCTTCCACATTAGTGAGGGAGGGAGGGAGGGAGAGGAAAATAAATGTGTCAGTCCATCAAACTTTTACTTCCATCTTTTCTGTGGGTCCCGGAGCACATTTAGGCAGGCCAGATGCCTTTCTGTTCCCAGCCCAAACGAAAGACAAGGGCCCAGAGGACACTCTATTATGCTTATACCAGTTTGCCTTCTCATCAGCGCTGCAGTGTGAGTGAGAGATAATGCACACATGACAGCACATGGCTTTGACAGTGGACAGTGATTCCAAGGCAATCCCATAAGCGCTTAAAGAGAGAGGGGAGACATGCTGGAGATCGATACTGAACTGGGCCGCTCATGAAAGCTCAACAAACCACAAACCTGATTAGGTGTGTGCTGTGTGGTAACATTTAAGGCACTAAGAGCGTTTAAAAAAGGCAAAAATTATTATTATTATTAATTGCATTCGGTCAGGCTGAGATGCAGGTAGGTTTTTGTCCACGGCAAGGGTTGTGTCTGGAAAGTGTTTTGGAATGGGAAGGCAAGAGCGTCAGACACGGGCGGTGTATGTGTGCGGATCTGGATTCTCCTGTCACTCGTGGCATCACCTAAACCTGCCCAAATTTAATAAGGGGTATTTTAGGCAAGTCGGGGTTGACAAAAACTGAATTAAATTGGTGTTAAACAGTACTACAATGTTACCTGGGTAAGCCAGTTACCTAGCTTGTTAGTACAGGCAACAGGCAAACACTTCCCTAGACCACACCACTCTAGTAATGGAGTCTTGCCATTGCAAACCTTCTGCTCCTTTTCACTCATTACTAGCCATGTTTACATAACATTGCAATAAATGTTAAAATAGGCCTATGGTCCGGAAAAATGAGGCTGTGTCTCCACTGACTGGAAGATCGATTGGGTGTGAAACATTCATGGGGCTGTGCGTCAACACTCATTCTGAAAACAGCAACTGGCGTGTGCCAAAGCACCGCCAAGTGCACTTGACACACCTTGAACTTCAGCTAGCATGTAACAGTGGTCCCCCAACACCCTGACATCCCAGTACCAACCAGACATCCATCAATCCTCCTTAGTGTCACGTCCCAGGTTAGTAATGAAATCACATTTCACAGAGACATAGGTTGCCAACACAGGGCAGTCATGCTATTACATCAAGAACAAGAATAGACAAGCACCAGCAACAATGACTTGCAGGTCTGTTTGATGCTCCTGGAATGCACAAAAAAGGAAGCAAAAAAGGAAGGAATGAGAAAGATACAGTGTGCAAAAAAGAAAGGGAAAGGGCAGAGAATGACAGGCTGAACAAAAAAAAAAAAAATTGAATGATGTAGCCTAACCCAAAAAAGAAATAAGGACAGAGCGGGTGACACGGAAAGAGTCTGCGCTCGCATCATTTAAATGCAAATGGGAGCCAGGACACTAATGGAGCTGCATGCCGGGCTTCATTTATAAATATGAGCGCCTTGCGGAAAGAAATAAAACTACTCGTGCCGCACCATTACTCACGCAATGCAGGCTTGTGTGTATTCCAATTGCGGCCCCCTCATCGATTTCACCAACAACATGCTCGTCAGGCACACTAAACTACTAGGAAGTCTTTAGCTACTCCAGTCATGGCAACAAATAAATAACACAAAAGACAACTGGGTGTAGGGCCAGTCCAGTCAGCTTAGGTAGGGCATTCAAGCTAATGGAGTGAGATCAAAGCAAAATAAAGACACAATACCATGTGTATGGATATCATTCCATGTTGCCTTGGGGATAAGAACGCCTAATCAAAACAGCAGCTAGTATGAGTAATTTCACACTAAGGACCAAGCAGGACAGACAAAGTAGGCACCCATTATGAATAATGGACAGCCCTTATTCTCAATCAGACCTCATCTTGAGGATAAAATCTCAAGTGAAGTCAGTAAGGGAGTTTTTTCCAGGCCAGCTCTACATTTTGGGCTCTAGTCCTCTCCGAGCATGTATTGTTCAGGTGTGTGAAAGGTTGGTTTCCCGGCACTTGAAGATGTGCCCTCTGTTACCTGAGGGTTTTGCAGGCTTCTCAGCACAGTTGTTTGGGTGGGAGGGAGGGAGGGAGGGTGTCTGTCTGTCTGTCTGTCTGTCTGTCTGTCTGTCTGTCTGTCTGTCTGTCTGTCTGTCTGTCTGTCTGTCTGTCTGTCTGTCTGTCTGTCTGTCTGTCTGTCTGTCTGTCTGTCTGTCTGTCTGTCTGTCTGTCTGTCTGTCTGTCTGTCTGTCTGTCTGTGTGTGTGTGTGTGTGTCGTGTGTGTTCTGCTGAGCTGGCGTTCCCCTACTGTGCCTGACAACAGCAGATCAACACAGCATGCCTGAGCACTGATCAGAGAGAGAGTGAGAGAGAGAGGAGGGAGAAAAAGAAAGAGAAAGAAAATGCCCAAAAGTGGTCTGCTAGGCAGTGGGAAAACAACCAAAAATATCCGTAGATTTTAAAATAAAGGGGAGGAAAGATCAAAGGAAATACATTCCCTGCATACATTTTGTTGCATCACATCAGAGCAAATATATACGCCCCGAATAAGTAAGCCCAAACAAACATGTTTAACAAACCTCTGCAAAACAACAGCAAAACAACACAGCCAAACTCTTGCAGACATCTTGACTTCCTTCAACTCCACATGACTAGGCTAATATACTCCACACCCATCTCACTGATCTGCCAAAAGGATTAAAAAAAACAAGGAGAGAAAGATATGAAGATGGCCCAAATCAAGTTGGAGTAGATCGATCCCATGTGTTGGTTTAAGGTGTGTGTGTGTGTTTGTGTGAGTGAGTGAGTGAGTGAGGGGGGGGTTCTCATAGCTCAGGTTTATTGCCGCTGTGACAGTCAGAAATGAGAGGACGAGAGAGGGGGCAATTAAGCAAAGCATTTCTAGCAAGACAAACACAAGGGAAGCAACCAGAGAGAGTGAAATGCTGAGGACAGGATGATTGATTTTTTCCATGGAATCAACAGAGAGATGCACACAACCCCCTTTACTAATGATCTCGCATGCGCACACACTGACCAGAATTGCCCACAACCAAACACCTCTTCTCTGGCTAGTTGGCCTGATCATAGGGTGCCACATACTAGGGCTGCACAATTATCACCATCGCAATCCTAATCACAATATAAACCAATGCAATTACCTAATCGCAAAAGCTACAAATAATCGTGCACAGTTAATTTTGTCACATTTCTATATTTATTTCATCCTCCTTCACTACATTCACTTCACTTTCGCATTATATATGCGTAGTGTATGAGGGGCACAGAAATTCTGATTGGTGAGCTTCATAATTGGTCGGGGTGCTGTGCTTCTTGTGCACCAGGCGTGCTCACCAATCAGGGGTGGCACAAATTAGAGACATTCGGAATATTGAACTGAATTGATAAATTGACATTCAAAAATCATATTGCAAAAGTCAATCGCAAAATCAGTCAGAAAAATTGCAATTAGATATTTTCCCCAAATCGTGCAGCCCTACCACATACTATACCACCCCCACAACCTGAACAGAGCCATCCATCACAAATCACCCGCTGGCCATACCAAATAGGGCAAATTAAAATGGGGGCTCACCACAGGGCACCTGGACCCCCCTACCTCTCCCCACCCCAACCACCACCAGTGGCCAGCTGCTGCCAGCCCTGACCGACCCGGTCTCCGGCAGCTGAGCCCACTATCAGCCCTGGCTGTGGATCTGCCCCATCTGCGGCTGGACTAGACTGGGCTGGGCTTTATCGTTGTAGAGCTCCACAACAAAAGGAGAGGAAGCCTCCAGTCATCCCCCAAAGGGCAAACAATGGCCGTGCCCCAGCTGCCAGGGGGACACACACGCCAGAGGTCCATTTGACAAAAGGCAAGCCCTCACTGCCTGATTAAAATGCCATGTGAAATGCTGGGGAGGATACAGTAGCTAATTACACACAATCAGTTCAGCATATCAAATGCCCAGATGCCTCACTTTGTTCAGGTGATGCCGTGCGTACTGTCTCAGCAATAAGTGACTATTAGTATTAGGAGATTTCATCTACACTCCTGCTTGAGTTGTTGAAATGCTGTAGATCATCGTGTGAGAGAAAAAACAGTAGCAGAAATTCAAAACCCAGACTTGGAAATCCAACCCAGGACCTCATCCTATATTTAAGTGACACCGTGCTATAGGCTACATTCCCAGATTTTCACATGGGTCTGCCTGTGGGGTATCCACTCTGCCTGCCGAGTGTTGCTGGCACCAGCAGCCGGGAATGGAACACATAAAAACGCAAAGCTACTGTGAACTGGAGGGAGTCCACAACATGGCCAGGCAGAGGGTTCAAGGGAAGAGTGCCACAGGAGGAAACCAGCAGCCGGGAATGGAACACATAAAAACGCAAAGCTACTGTGAACTGGAGGGAGTCCACAACATGGCCAGGCAGAGGGTTCAAGGGAAGAGTACAGGAAGGAAACTGAACCAAAGTCTTCCTTTGTAAGATAGAACTGTAAGCTCTCAGAGAGAGAGAGAGAGAGAGAGAGAGAGAGAGAGAGAGAGAGAGAATCTGTCAGAGCCCTGGATGCTGGGGAACATTTGCATTTTGAAGAAGTCCTAATATGCCAAAGGTCCATGCATAAAATTGTGAAGCACTTATCTTCAAAGTTGAAAAACAAATTGGAATTGGGGAGAGAGCAGACTCAGACACAGTAACTTACACAGCAGTTGGCCCTTTTGATTTCTGATGGTCTGGCTCTAAACGTTTTCAGAAGGCCATGAGCACGACGTGGGCAACTGAGGCAAATTAAGTCAAAATAGGAACATTTGCTACCTTTTTATCCTCCTCAAGGTTGGCTGATGTGATGATCAACATGGCCCTACACCAGACCTGCATGATTACCATATGCTGGTGACTTGCAATTTCACTATTTTAAAGTGTGAAACCACACTGGACGGATGTTTTCATCAATGGGACACCACCGGAGACGAATGGTCAAATAAAAAGGCTAAAAAAAAATTACACGAACATTCAGCAAGACGTGGGTTTTCCCAAAAGAAACAGATGGACACGTCGTTCAAAAATAGCCATGGTCCAGAGGCCACAACAAGAATGTTGAGTAAGCTAAGTGAAAACACAGCACTTTTGTCGTACAGTTTAGGGCAGGCTATAGCTAACGTTACTGAAGTTATACCAAACCTATCGCTAGGTTGATAACACACGTCGCATTTCATACCGTGTTCCCAGGGGTGGTAACGCATAGCGCAATATAAGCAAAAATAAAAAAAGCTAATTTCATTTTAGGATTCGGTATTTCACACAAGATGACCGTGTGGTGACCGTGGTAGGTTATCAGTTTGCATGGATAAATAAGGCAACAAAGTGTATAGAACTGCACTTCACACAAAAGCTGCGGGAATAGCCAGTGTAACAGGGTGTTTGCTGGCTAGCTGGGTTAGCTTGCGCGAAACACGAGTTAGGTTTGGCTTTCTGGAGAAAAAACAATGTCGGTCGTATTCAAAACCAGTATAAAGCATAATATTCGACTATAAAATACAGTTAAGTACAGTTGTCACACTGGGAAAGAAAACAAATAAAGCTGAATTGTCAAAGATGCGTAACCAAGACCAGTATCATAACATGTAGCACTCACCTTCAGGAAGTTAACTTGTTTCAAAGGAACTGATGTTTCTGTGGTGAAAATGATATATCCTCAAACTAAACATCAGCTATGTTATTTCTGATGTGTGGAAATGTATTTTAAGCGAAAAGGTGTCTTTCAAGGCGGCTGCACAACGAACGCTTAACGTTACAGCGAATTACCCCGTCGTCGCGTTTGTTTCTTTGTTGCCTGCTTCAGCAAGGCAACCCTATCCGAGCGTCTGTTCACTTTTCCGTGTTAAAGCTGATTGGACGATTGGAGTGCATGGGAGAGGACGGCCACGGTGGTGTGGAAAGAGCGGGGCTTAACTGATTAGGCCCTGTCGCTGACCCCGTCTGCACGTTTCTGCAATATGAGATCATGGACATGGGCCACACAGGCAGAAAAATGAGACAAGAGAAATACATTAATTAATATATTTTCGTAGCCTACATGCCTTCTGAAACAATGTTGAATTAATTCAACCAGTATTTCATGGTTTCTCAAAGTAGCCTAGGCTGGCGAAAAGATTGTTTCACACTGTTTTAAATAAAATATGGTCAAATTAATAGACTAAAAATAAGGATGTAGCCTTGCATGTAGATTTATGTATAGAGATACAGGCTATGTAAAACAAACTCTTAATGTTATTCTACTTCACGCATTTAATTATTTATCTGGCCAGTGTTTGTCCCTCTCTTCTAACACGCGTTGTTCATTGTGTAACCTATTTGTTAGTTTTTCATAGTAGTAGCATAGGTTAGGCTACTTCTAAAAAGTTTATTTGTAGTGCTACTATTCATGACTGACTACCTCAAAAGAATGTTAATGCGCAAAACAGAATCCTATGGCAAGATGCAAGGAAAGACCAATGGTACATTTGGACTCAAGTGAAATGAATGGCGACGAATAGGTATTGAACAGGGTCGTTCAATCAGGTGTATGGGTAGACAGGTCCATTTTTTTTTATCTTGAATTAATTATGCTAACAGTTGGGCCTGATCTCTAGCCTATCTGCCAAATGTTGACTGTTGTGTCGCGGCATTATCTTCTAAACAATGCTGACACCTTGAGGTGCATAGTTAACATTACAACGTGGAGGTCTTGCATGTAAGCTTTGTATGAATATGATTGTGTTTGCAGACAAAGAGAGCAGTACAAAGAATATTTTTAGTATTTTTTTTATTTTTTATTATTATTTAGTTGATTTTTTTTATTTTGTACAAAAGGAGGTATTACACATAGCCAGCTAAGAATAGGCCACATTTTAAGGTGTAAAAAAGCCCAAACAAAACAAAATCAGAACTTAATGGAGGAAGGATAAATAAAACATTCAACAGAAATTGTCAATGCATTAGTGTTGAGTGATCTGGTGCTTGGGACACCATAACCTCCCCAGAGCATTTCATCACCAAAAACAGGTTCAAGAATGGTGAAATGAGACAAAAAGACCCATGAGCTCCCTAAGCACACATCATCACCTCCAGAGCTCCCATCATCTTGGTGTCAATTGATTTTTATTATATTCAGCAACTGCAACAAACGTTCTTCAAACATGCCTTGGTGGACTCCAGTTGGCGGGATTTATTTTAACAGTTGTCAGCTCTGCTGTGTAATGCCTGCAGTTAGCAAGCCAAATCTGGGCCGACCGTGTCAAGAATAATGAATACAAGCTTAAGAGATGTCTGCCATCCCCATGGCCTCCACCTTGCTTTTGCTTTATAATGCCAAGAGGGCGTGGGCTATTCCACAGTTGACTGGCTGTGGTGGTGTCTGCATCTGGCAACCTGTGCAGCCCACAGTGGGACCCTCCTCTCCAGGCTCACTTGGCTTGTGGCTGCACACAGCAGTATTTGTTTTCCACATGGGTTGGTTAGGGAAAGGTAGCATTTAATGTTTCTCACATTCTAATAAAGATACATTTATTCATTTTTTGCCACCTTTGAGTGTACTGAACAGAACTGCTTTGGTGGTTAAAGTAATAGGGCCTGTCTGTTTCGGCTAACTTATTAAAGAGCCTGAATAAGTGCCACTCTGGAAATTGCCTTTGAGTAATTTGTCATTGTTAATAAATACAGTATGATAGTGTAAGATATAGTATTTGCACTGAGACAAGTGCTCAATGTTGAGTTGAGTGTTGTCACATAATACCACACTGTTCAGAGGGATGACTAGCCCCTTACAGTATACACTACAGAGCCATGTAGGCTAATAGCAGCTGCAGGAAGTCCCACACGGAGTCTGTAGCACCTGTCAGAATCTTAAGGGACAGATGAGTACCGTATGCTGATAATGACAACATAAAAAACATGGAATTCAAGCGTTCACAGTTCAGTGGAGGGAGACTCATGTTCAACCCAAATACTACCGAAGCGAGTTCATGATCTGAGCTCGCTACTTGCATAAGGAGAGACACATTCACTGTGACATCTACCCCGAGTGAGGACTGTCGTCAAATGGCCTTGTAGAGAGAAAATTCTCACAACTCACACGTTACTGAGGAGGACCAAAAGCTGGCTGGTTAGAGAATGACAAAAATAACTCTATAGTCTGTTTTGACACAGAATGATGAAACTGAAGAAACAGGAAACCACAAGGTGTCCAACTGAGATTGACTCAGTTGATTAGACTAATATGAGCTCCTTCATAAACAATAAGGAAAGTGGGGCTGCATGTAAACATACATCTGAGATGAAGACACTGACCTTTTACAGATCCACACAAGAAAAATTAAAAGAACTAAGCAAAATAACTAAAAATTAAAAGAACAAAGCAAAGTAGAAAACAAAATTATAGACTCCATTTTGGGGTAACTGTGGAGTCTAAGGCCAGCATGTTGTACCAAAAAGAAAGAGAAAAACAAAGAAAAAAAAAAGAAAATCAACCAAAAACACATTGACACACCATATTGCGCATGTTGCGATAGATTCAAACTTGTTTTACATTGAACAAATGCAGTTGATTCAAATAATACTTTTGAAACTGCAGCCTACTGCATGATCATAGGACCTAGATTATGGACAAGGGGATATTTGATATGCATATCAATACACATATAGGAATATCCTTCACTAAAAATGAATCAAGTACACTGAACTGTACAATATCTTCAATGGACACTGCTAAGCAAAACACTGTCTTGCTCCCACAGTAATACTGTTTTTTATTCTTTCTTTTTTTATATATATTTATATATTTATAATACAAGACTAAAACTATCGACAAAAAAAGCCACGGTGAGGGGGTGGGGAGAAGGGTACCTCCCCGGATGGTAATGTGCACGTGTGCGTGAGTGTGTGTCAGGGCCATATCCGAGTAGACACCCCGAGTCTGACACTCAAGAACAAAGGTCTGTAGGTGCTGCCGTTCGGACTTCAACACTGACTAGTTTCAAGTAAGCAGCCTTTCCAGAAGAGGCCTGTGAGACAGGTCTGGATGTTTAAGAAAAAGAAAAAAAAAGAAGAAAAAAAAATGCATTTAATAGACGTGCAGACAGGGGGCGCTCTCTGCATTACAGAGCTCATCTGCAACCATGACTACTGAAAGACTTCACCTCACAACTTCACAAACCCCATTGAAATGACATCTTGCTTGCATGAAACACATGTCTACGTGAAGGCCCTTTCGGGTTGTAATGGGCTAAAAGGGTCAGAAATATTTGGCCGAGAGCAAAGCGGAAGGTCGGCGTGTTACACATTGTTAGTCTCTTGCACTGAGCTGAGGGAGGGACACCACGGCGAGCGGAGGGGCATGCTTGAACACAGCATTGTCTTCAGAAACCAAGTTCTTATTCTACAGGAATCTGTGTACAATGAAACCCATACAAATTAACCATGGTTGCGTAAGTGACAGTTTTAGAACAAATGACAAACTAAAATCATAATCATCATCATCAAAAACAGAAATGGTGGCCTATTTGTGTCAAGCATTAATTTTCAGTGTTTTCACCCATAAAACAGGGGTTACAGTGTCAAGCATCCCCCTCCATCTGATTGTCTTCTCAAATGGCTCCTCTTCAAGAGAGGAATTATGGAGAGACAACAGAGTTCAAACGAGATTATCACTAATGGCTGGTTCAGTAAGACACCATCCATTACAAACAACCACCCTGCAGTGTGGTCATACGATTGAACTAGCCCCCTCCTCCCTAGATCACTTTTTCGATCATTCCCTCCCTCCCTCCGCCCTTCCTCTCGATTCCCACTCTTTCCATCTCATTTCTCGGACAACAGCACCCTCTAGTGGCCTGGGAGAACTCCTAGTCCTCTCCCATTTTCCACTGATATCCATCTCGTTCTATCCTTCGATCTCTTTTCCCCCTCTCCTTTTCTTCCTCCTTGGCCGGGTTTGGGGGGGGGGGGGGGTTGGGGGGTTTGGGTTAACCGTTCAGCAGGTAGACCACCAGTTCGTAGGTGGACATCATGATGGCGGTGTTGGGTATCTGCCGGACCAGATGGGTAGTAAGACCACGGTAGAGGGCGCGGTAGCCCTCCTCACGTATCACCATGCCAAAAGTCTGAAAGAAGGAGCGGTACTTGCTACCCTCCTCTCGAAGTCTAGTGCGGATCACCTCTGTAGGAGAGACAGAGAGAAGAGAGTCACTGTGCCATTCACAAAAAGCTGATCATCCCTTCAGGTGCTATTATATGTAGCCGTTTGTTTTTAAATCACACATGAAAGCATTACAGCATACAAATGCTTTGAGCATAACTTCAGTGATGAAACACTATGGTAGGGATGTTTTTCTCTTTGAAAGGGTCTTTTTTAACAGTTGTGTTAACTATTTTAACTGAATGTTACTAATAAAAAGTAACATGTCTCAGAAGAGGCTTTTGTATAAAGCTTTAGAACTAATTAACAGGAAGTTGTTTCTTGTTTTTCTTTGAAACATGTTCATGCCCACAACAAATTTCATGTTGACTATGTGTGTTTTTCTATAAATTATACACATCTTAAATAATTCAGGTTCAGGTCCTGATCAGTAAAGGCAAGGTTTGCAAGCCGTATGTGAAGATGCAGTCAGATCCTCCTTTCAAATATGCTCATTTGCCGTAACCGAACCAACTTTTTTTTCCTCCAAGCTTATCCTGCTGATTTTCTGACTATAATGAACTGTTCGACCAAATTATTATTTTTTTTTGCCAATAAAGGTACAATTTCATTGAGTGTTTGGGGTTGTTTTAGACGTGAAATTTATTATTTTTTTTTTTTAGTCGGGTAGAAATGTTTTAGTTTAGTAGAAATGTAGTCGATTACCTTCACTTAACTATACCTCATGTCTAAAATTAATCACATATTTGTTTTGGTGATTGGGAGTAAAACATACACTTAACTACCTACTGATTATTTTTTTTCCCAGATTTGGATGAGCAAACAAATTTATTTCTAAGGATGGCCTCAGTTGTTAAAAATAAAGAAAGACTCGGAAAAAGACTAACCATGTGGATAAGCAATAGACGTGGCACAGGTTTTGGATGTGGCTGCTGCCAGCATCATCCCTACGAAGTCTGATGCGTCCTTCACCACCTCCTCCTCCTCGTCCATGTTGGCCTGGACCTTGGACTCCAGCAGCTTGCGTTTGATGCTCTCGTATATCACAAAATGGATGACAGTCTCTGAGATGCCAGCATAGGATGCTGACATGCCCCTGTAGAATCCCCGGATCCCGTCTGCCTGGTACACCCGCCGGACACAGTCAAATGCACTCATGTGACGCTCACCTCGGTTCCTACACAGCATTGGATTAGTAAAATGTCAAATACATCAAAGGCTTTAATAATAATCTCGATTTTATTCATCAATTTAGTACAGAGAGGATCTGTTTGTTAAAAAATGACCCAAACACGCTTGTTTCACTCACCTGGCATCAAGTTGCAAGCGGGTCTTGATAAGCCAGATTGGATTGGTTGCCGTAATCGCTGTAAACCCTGGGAAAAATAAGACAGGGGGTTCAGAGGAGGTAGTAACAGACAGTGCATGTCAACACACTCATGGACAATCTGTTGGCCTAGTGCTCTAGACAACATCGCCAGTAGTGATAAATCCTCAATCCGTAAATTGTACCAATCCACATGAAAACTCATTTAACATGGGTTTATGGCTGAGTTATTTGCAAAAGATGTCCAATGCACTCCATACTACTTGAGCTTAATACTTGAGGACTTTGAACGGCCTCATTACTGACCAACTGCATCCTGCTCAGGAATGCATCCCTATCATCATTATTATTGATGGTAACACAGATGTCCTCTTAGGAAAAAAGGTAGAAGTCAAGATGACCTCTCAGAAGTGATTTCAGGCCATAAGCCATAAGCTCAGGTTAAAGAAGTAATCCTCAAACTCAAGCATCTGAACTGATATTGTAACTGGCCAATATGTGAATACTAACCCTCCCCCAACAAAAATAAACATTTGAGTAACAATGTTGTACAAGAATAGCTATTAATATTAATTTATATATTTTTTTTCACAATAACTCGGTGAAATATACTTGTGCGGTAGCTCTTTTGAAGAGCCATTTACTAGTGACTAAAACATCAATAAAATGTTGTGAGGGCAAAGGCTGTGTAAGCCTATCTCCACATGCTGCATATCAATGGCTTCCGTGGGATGGGTTGTTAATTGTCGCAATGTTCAAAACTAACACAAAATATGACAACTGGTATCCCTGATGGGTCAAGGTCACTCCATGCCAGTACAGCAAGGAAAATTACAGACACGTAAGGTTTAGACACACGGAATTAATATACATGTTAGCGCCGAGAGGTCAGTTTTTTTGCTTTTTGCTGTTGTTCGTTTTTGTTTTTTAAAACGTGCAGTGAATAGTGCATGGGTTGTGCAAATGCAATGGCTTTAATAAGTGATATACATTCAACTTGGGTTACATGAACTACCCATTTTGAATTCTCTATGCTGTGTTATCGACAGACTAGCTCTAGACAGCTGGCTTCAGTTTCACTAAGTGGATGTGTGCACAATAGTTTTTTTTTTTTTTTTTTGATGAGAAGATTGTAGTATGATCGAAGTTCAGATACTCTGAGATCAAGTCAAGGTGGATACCACCCCCACCCCTCCTACCCACCACAATGAAACAAAGTCAACCCCAATTGCCAACTTCGAGTATAGCAATAATAGCCTTCATGAAAGTCTATGACTATCCTGCTCACACAAAAACGTATTATTTTTCTTATGCTAGTAACACATCTATGCATGTCGTTCTGAACCTAGAGAAAGGTGGGGAGGTGGTGGTGGTGGATGTGGGTGTCTACAGAGGGGAGGGGAGGGGGTTGAAATTCCTAAGGAGCAATTGGGTGGAAAGTATGAGAGAAGATCTGTAGCAGTAGCAAGTAGTAGTGGAAGAGAGGAAGAGGAGGAGGAAGAAAGAGAGGAAGAGCAGAGAGCGTCTCTGGCGAGTACTCACGGGGGAGGGGGACAAAGCTACTCCACACAGCTGCAGTAAGAAGCCTGCAGACATTGGCTGCCCCGCAGGGCCCCCCACGCAGGGCTGCCAACTACAGTATAGAGCCCTAAAATAGACACAGGCTTGTCTGTACCACAGTCACAAGCAGTAGCAGCAGCAGCAGCAGCAGAAGTCCCCCCTTTTTTTTTATTTATTTTTTTTATTTATGTTTTTTTTTTTTATTAAAGAAGATGATGAAGACAAAAAAGCACACTCAAAATACACACTACGTGGAATGGGATGGAATAGAGAATCATCCGTTATTTCCCATGACCCCACACTAACTCCCCTGCCACCTCGCCTTCATCAACCACCCACCCGCCCATTACCCTCCCAGCCAGTGATGCTGTGCTCCTTGTTGAGAGCACGAGAGCACAAGAACATAAGAGACCTGTTTGGACTCTGGTTTATCCTTCCCTTTCTTTTCACACAAAATGGGTAAGTGCCATCAGAAGGGCAGTGAGAAAGAAAGACAGAAGGAGCAGAAAACAAGGAGGAGGAAGAAAAAAGAGGGAGGATATAGAATGTAAAAGAAATTACAAAATTCTTCTTTCAAAAGTTCTGAAGCCTGACAGATCACAGCAGTCTTGCTCTTAATCTTAATCTTAATTAAACTCAAAGATGGAGGGGACAGAGCCTAGCTGATGCTACAAGAGCAGCAAGAACAGTGTCGTCATTGCCATTATCACAACAATTTCATCAGACGTACATGTTGGAGGGATAAAGAAAAGTCATTGGGGTGAAAAGGGGGCAAAGTATAAAGTGAAAGGGTAATAAAACGTTCGGTCAAGCAGTGCAAAGTAAATAATACAAATATATATTTTTTAAAACTGGGACATGCTAACCTTGTCAACCTTGTTGAATAAATAAGGCAATGAGTATGTTTCACAGTTAACAACACAGATACAATGTGTAGGGCTTTCTTAGAAGCATATGGTTGTGCATAAAATGCTCTTTTCCTTAACCAGTGATGATATGATGACTTGAAAGACATGGCTTTTTCTTCCACCCTTTCACAGCAGGCTCAAACAAGCTATACACATGTTGAGCTTGGCAGAAGGCAGTTTCTGCTGAATCAGGAACAAGGCACATGGTTCACTTCAGACAGAATAAGACGTTTGGTGTAGAAGCATCTGAAATGTCAGGCAGATCATGCTTAATGGAATTTAAAATTTCATGTTTAGTCAAATGTAGGACAGAGGTTATGTCCATATGCCTATACCGTACAGCTGCTATGACATATTGCACTCAACATGTCTAGTCTGCTGCTGGGATAATGTACTCTTGGCCTACAGCCTGGTGTGTCATTTTAACATTCCTGGAAGAGAAGCCAAGAGCCATACATCTCCATGCATGACACTGCAACATTACCATACCTGGGTGTCTCTACTGTACAGCCAAGTAGACATGGCTCTACTAGCACGTATGTGTACGTCAGACTACAGGAACGACAGCCTTCCCATAGGCTCTTGGCCGGCTGCCTTTGTTCTATATGCAACGTCTACGTGGCCGTGGAATACTGCCCTACTTTATGCAGTGATCTGACCTACATTTGCACAGGCACAGGCATACAGGAGACGAGCTGGGGAATGGGGTCAAAGTTTGATCTACGCACCCAATGTGGAAAGTGTCAATCACGGGTGAAACTGAGGCGGTTTGCAGGAAAGTGAGACGACTCTGATATACCACTCGGATAGAATGGCTGGGAAAATTTTCCACTGCCTTTAATGGCATGGCTAAACAATATTGTTGGTGTAGCCATGTTATAACATTTTACAAAAGGTAATTAAAAGGGTTTTACAGCATGGCTTACTACAGAGCATAACACACCTTAGAAAATATTTGATGATTATGACATTATCTCTACATCTTTAGAGTTATTTAGATATGATTCACTGCAATAAAGGGCTGTTTCGACATGGATTATTGCTTAAGTGTTACAAACATTTAAGACAGGTCTGTCTGTCTCATGTGCAGTGTGTCCTAGTGCAAGTTAACACAACTTCAATGAGAAAAGCTACTGTATTACAAACTGCTTGATAACTTTGACTATCATACAATGCTGGGTACACTTGATAACATAGGTAGGCAGGTCCATAAACATTAGATAAGTTGACAAGGTTACCATGCCCCAGGGCTGACTACTCTTGGAAGTAAGGGAGAGGAGTGTGTGTGTGTGTGTGTGTGCATGTATCATTTGCAGTTATATTATGATTTAATTACCTTTACAGGGGGTGACAGGCTGGTTAGGGCCAAAGTGTCAAGACTGTGCAATAACAAGGGAGATTAGGAGACAGGGGCAAAACAAAAATAAAAACAAAAACAAAAAGAACTAGCTACAAACCTGCAGCTACTGAGTATATGATCAATATATATAAAAAAAAAACATACATCAGCATTTCTATCATAATCATAAGCATCATCATCATCATCATCATCATCATTACGGTTAGGAGAATCATGTCCATACCAGTGAGAAGAGGAGACTACCTGAGGCGTCCGCGGATCCGCCTGCGCCAGTCGCGAGGACCGCCGCTCACTCACTGCGCATCGCGCCCTACATGTTAGCGTCCTCAACTACACACAGCACAGACAGCGCAGCGTGTGAAGCCAGACTGTTTAGTAGCACACTGGTATGTAATGACCTATGGCCTCCAGCCCTCAAAACAAGAGGAGAAGAAACAGGGGGGGGGGAACAACGAAACGGAAGAAAGAAAAATGGAAAGGAAAGCACAACCCAAACTTTAAGGACCTTAATAAAGTTTTTCCCCTTTTCTTTTTATTAAAAGAAAAGCACTGTTTTGTAGTGTATTCGGAGGTGTTACTGTGCCAGAGTTTTGTGAGCAAAGGGCTCAGTCAATACTGGAGCTCAAATGAAATCCATCGATGTAGTCCATCAATGTAGTCCAGAGTGACAAGAACGTCCACTCAAAAGCAGGAACGTTTCCCGATTTTTCCATTTTTAGTTATTAAATTGATTTGTTGATTGATTGTTTTTTTTCTTGTAAAATATTGTCAGAAAATACACAGTGTGGATATCATGACGATTCTGACAACCTTGTCATATTTTACATTTGTACATATATTTATGTATGTTTTTAATTTCTTATTAACAGTTTTTGAGATTTAACTTCCATTTTCCCTTTTGTCTGAGGGTAGAAGTCTGAACTCTGAAGACAGGAGGTGTTTATGAGTGGATGGATGGGCCGATCCTGAAAGTCTTTAATTGTGCTTTCGGACAAACCAGTCGTGCTTTTTGCTTTTTCATTCTACCCATGCTACCCCATAGCTAGTAAATTACCTCAAAATGGAGGGGAAAAATAACAAATAAAAAAATTAAAATAAAAACATCTAAAAGGTGAGGGCAAATGTCCTAGACTAACCATGCCCAATCAGTCCTTAAACAACTAAAAACAAATGTGCTTATTCTTAAACCACAACTTCCAATCAAACAAAAATATCAAAACAATGTAACTTATTTAACAATTGAAAAGGAGGCCAATTGACTGATAAACAAGTTACCTACACTTAATATTTAGCGAAAACGTCTTTGTGACATTACATCCATTTTTAATAGAGCAGAGACTGAGAGCGAGTGCAAACTGTAGCATTTCTACACAGTCTGGTTAAATATGACAAAAAAGGGGAGCACTGTTACAGTTTTAGTATTCTTCAGTCAGAGTGGATGCAGCGGTTAACGGCTCTCCTCTTACCTGCTAAGGCGGCCGAGACCATGTGCACCTGTGTGGAGTCGGGCTCGAACACGCCATTTAGTTTCTCCTTCGCTGTCGAGTAGGCGGCAAAATATATGGCTCTGTGGAAGGAAAAAGGACAAGGCTGAGTCTACGTTTGTCTAACTATGCACCAAATCATGGTAATGGTCTCAGATTATACACCAATCTGGTAAAATATAGTGGCAATCTGGCAGAACACGTGTGTTGGAACGGTGATCAATCAGGTTTAAAAAGTGCACTAACAAGAATTTTTCTGGCCTAGATGGGCTGGCTCGGTGTGAACTGAGGTAGAACGCCAATAAGACGAGTGTTCCTCTGTTTAGTCCGACTCTACGGACATGTCTGGCTTGTATGGGAAGATTTTTCCAAGTCTACATCCGTGATGTCTCTAACGAACCCAATCATTCTTTGGCTATTGTGATGACCAGGGCTGATTACTGACACCCAGTCAGAATAAGGGGTTTGCCTTGTGCCCTATATAATCACAACAAAGCTCTCCACAAACTCCATGGTAGCCAAGTAAAATGAAAAATCATATGCGGAGGAGTGTATCTTGGCTTCCACTTTGTTTGCACACGTGCGCTAGAGGACAATGAAGTCTTTGATGTGAAATGGAATGCTGCATTATGCAACTCCTCAGAATATTGCATCCACCTTATGCTGTTCTTACTAAGCTTGTGATAGATGACGCCTGAATAGCAACTGCTCAGACTTTGACTCTATCAGGCCCAGTTGTGGCTTTGTGACTCAACATTGTACAGACTCAATAGCTAAGTACCCTAGCAAGCACCCAATGCTGATGTGTGAATGACTAGTAATGACAAAAGCCAACAATGATTCACTAAATATCTTAAATGAAATGTTGCAATTTTACTCTTTAAGCGCTTTCAGATATAACCTCCGGAGTATATGCGGAGGTTTGTCAAACGGAGGTCCTACCCTTCGGATGATTCAGATATGATGCTAACCTGCGGACCTTATACTGACCTTATAGGGATGTATGTGTGAACGACATACACGCACATTACAGAATCTCTGTGTGGTAGTCGAGAGAGGGGTGGGGGCTTGTAGAGTTCACAAGATGCGAGATATGACGCAGAATATATGCGGCCACTGCCTGTCACAGCTGCTTTTTGTTTACAAAGTGTAGCCTATGCATTATGTAGGCTAAAGAAGAGAAATCTATTGTACGTAGGCTAATCCTTGAAGTAGGCTAGTCACGTAAGTGCGCACTTGAAATTGACCTACAGTATTTGTATGTGTGCTTCGAATAAACACATTTATCTGTTTCAACGTTATGTACCAGAATTACTTGGCTATAGAACCCCAAATCTGGTTTGCGTTGGAGAGAGAGCATGCACAAACTTTATGGTAGGCTACCAGCCAATTCAGTAGGCTAACTCTTCAAGGAAAGACTTCAAGGCCAACATACAACGTTTTTAAGCAACAAACAAAATACTAACAGTGAAGCTGTTCGTTTTCTCATGGTTTATTTTTTCCAAAAGCATCCTCTCCCCATGTGTCTATTGCATTTACGTAAGGAGCTTGGAACAAAGTTGCGTTTTCTTCGTTTTCATTTTCTCTAGCCATATTTATGCTCAACAAATATCAGCGAGCTCAGCTCTGAGGTCATGAGAAGGCTATCAATGAACAGAAAACCGTGTTGGCTAACAATTTATTAAATACTCCTGTTATTGTCTAGCCTGGGTGTTCCCATGCTGCCTTGCGCGCGATTTGATTCACGCTGCTAAGGCAGCCTGGAGACCATGGAGCAAATTTTCGCCTGAGATAGGAGACCAATCACAGAACAAGGGGGAAAGCAAGACGATGATGAGCTATGCACAGACGCATTTGATAGACATCCGTGGCACCCAATAAACGGATCTGGGCATTTTTTTCAAATACGAGAAAATGAACGTTTGGTTCCCAGACCACGTCTCATTGAGAAGTGGTGGCGCTAGCCAGGCTAGTTATTGTCGTCAACGACGTCGCTGTAGGCTACTGCCTTTTCAGCGCCTTCTGCATATGATTAAGTCTTTTGAATTCGTTTGGCTTTGCCATGCAGTTGTAGGCTACAACGTGCCGTTCCCTTCATGTGTTCTATCAAAATGTTGTATGCCCTAATGGACAGTAGCTCCGTGATGTCTGCATCTTTCTATGCCACTCCATCATAACACTGGCATTTAAGTCAGATCTAAACACATGGACGCACGAAAGAAACGTCACCAACACGCCCTCTCACTAGTTGTGAATTTTAACCGCATGTTCTACGCCTCGTTCAGACACAGCACATTTACATAATGTCCAGAGGAAATACTAGGGGGGGGGGGGGGTGAGTAGTAGAACAACCGGCTAAATTCGGACATCCATATGACCGGTTATGTCGTTCAGATATACGGCCCCACCGTTTAACATCGGCAGAACCTCCGGTCTTACACGTATGTCTGAAAGCGCTTTTTGAGAATAGGTCCGGCCATATCTAATATATTGTGCCTATATGACTCGAGAGTGCCCAATCAGACATGGTTACGTAAGGTAAGGGCACATACATGAACAGAAGGCGCACACATTCTTCATTAATATTCTCTCTTTCTCTCTCTCTCCAAATCTAAAAGTCATTTAGGGCAATGTTGTGTCTCCCTGTCTCCCAACCCATAAAGCTCTGATGCCCAACCAAAAGAGTTATGTGCAGAACAGCAGGTACAGGAGCACTCATTCATGAACAGATTCACAGAAATCCAACTTTACAGCAAGTGGACTGATCAAATATTTTATAGAACTATAGATGGATTAAAAAAGTAAAGCCCTACTGTATATGCCCTCTCTATGGCACGCAGTGTCACTATTTCAGTGCGGTCTCCAGAATGCTGCTTGCATCCCAAAGTGCCGACTATGGTAGCCTGGGGCGATTCATAGCACTTTCAGTTGAAGGGTACCCAGGGTGAGTATCAGTCTGTATTGGATAGCATAGCCCACATCACGACATGGCATTAACAGTGGATTGAATCAGTGACAGAAGGCAATTTAGAATAGGAGAGGGAAAAAGAAAGGAAGGGAGGGAGGAAGAGATACAGGATTACGCAAATAAAATTTCCGTTGCGGCTTGGATTTTAATCCCTGTGTTTTGTGTGTGTGTGTGTGTGTGTGTGAGAGAGAGAGATGAATGGATGAATGTTGTGCCTTCTTTATTATGTAAGCCACAGAGACAGTTTCTCTGGGAGGACACGGGGCGGATTTAAGGCCTATGGTGCTGCAACACTGTTGCAGACGGAGCAGCCAAAAGCCCAGCCGACCGTGGGCCCTTTCCAGATGAGCTGACCAGGGGCTTAATGTGACAGCCTGGTTACAGAGTGCCTAGTATCTTTCCACTTCCTCCAAACCCACTCCCCCGCACTGTACTCAGCCAATCAGGGGCGTCTGCACTCCAAAGCATGCAGCCAATCGGCATCCGGGGAACACATCTGTCGGGTTTTCACCAGTCAGATGTGCAGGAGCGTGCCAGACCAGAAGGAAGGTTTAATTATAGTTTTGCAAAGACTGACAATACTCGCACTCAATGCAACTGAGATTTGGTGCTTCAACATGAGTGGTGTGTTTACAAATGAAAGGGATTGTAAGTATGTTTATATGCTCATGCAAGCAATTTCTGTTGTGTCCTGTTTTGCTTTTGGCTGTGAGCACGTGGACTCGCTTTATTAGGGCTATTGAAGTGCCCTCCTCTCCTCTACGGTGTTCTTTCCTGCTTTTATGTAACAGCCTGTTTAGTCATGAGTGGCTAAACGTGTCCCAAAAAAAAAGCATGGGCAAAGATATACACAAAAATATACTAGGCCAGAGTAGACTCTCCCTCTCCCTCTCACACACAAAAAAATATGTGTACAACATATAGGCCATTAAACCAGAAGGCTTTGCACCTCATATATATATATATATATATACACAGCTACCACTTACATAACAGGGCATGGAAAAATGTCCTACATGCTGACCCGATTCATACACACTCGCAAAAGAACATTCAAGATGTAGACAAGGCAATGTTATAAAAAGAAAGCTTCACAATTTGCATGTCACAATCAAACTCAAGCTCGAATAAAACACACTAAATTGCCAACAGCCAAACCTCGTCCAATTAGAACCAGAGTATGGTAGCTAGGGACAAGTGTCTGGGTCATGATGGCTAGAGAGTGGTGTAGTGCTCTGGTGAGTGAGGGAAAGAAACTGTCTGAGAGAGCTAGCTAATACAAGGTTAAAGCACAATTGTATAATGTTCCACCAGCGAAAGCTATTGTTAAAAAATGCTATGGCCATTCGTGACCAACACAACACCTACCTCTGACTCAGTCCACTGGTTCTAATGCGAGTGACATTCACAGGCAAGCGCAGCCTATCTATTTGTCTCTGCCTTGGTCTGGCATTCTGGGTCTTGAAGCTTTGATTTTAGGGCTGCTCGCCTGGACTAGACCGAGTTGCGCAACAGGAGAGTATTTATTCACATCTCATGAGTCATGAGCATGTCTGCTACACAACAACAACAGCAGCAGCAGCATCTTGAGATCATCTCAAAGAATCCCTCCCATATGCATGCATAGGACACATGTACGTGCTGGAAAACAATGTGGCAATCTTCTCTAGCCCTTCAATTTCATTACAGTGGATTGAGAAACTATGTCTAGGGGCTGCGTATTGGCAGAGATGCCATGTTAAAACTGATTTAATCAAATTGTGATTCACGATCGATATGGGTATATACCACATCCTATTTCTAGTAATAAACAACATCTTATATCTGGGGAGGTGTTTGAAAAGCTCTGAAGGAGACACAAACTTACACGCGCAGAATCACTGTCAAAGACTAAAAATAGTTAAGAAAGGGTCAAAGGTTTTTATCAAATTCTTACCATTCGAGGTACATATGGTTATAGTTGCTTTAACTGAAATAATGTGTTTGTAATTAAATTAGAGAGTGCCATATAATGGGGCACAAAGGTAGTAATGGGAATGCTTTTAATGCTTAGCCATGACAGCCATTGTGCATAGCCATGAACCCAAAAACTAAGCTAAAATAAAATAAGAGTCTAAATGTTAATCCATAAATTTTACAGAAATGTAAAAAAAAAAATCAATAAAATAATAATACAATAATAAAGTACAACAGGTCTAGTTGTTGTAGTGGATAGATAGATAGATATATACTTTATTGATCCCGAGGGGAAATCCAAGGAAGTTTGGTGTGCAGGCTTATGGTAAGATTGATGTGGAGGCAAGGATGCCGCTATGCAGTGTTATGCAATGCCACATGGGAGGTGGGGCAAAATCAGGACTTAAGGGAGGAAAAAAACTTCCTCTCTCATCTTCATCTTCACAACTGTGAGGAAATGAGGGCAAATCCCAACAGGAAACAAACCAGGAAAGATATTAAAGAGATATATCTGTTCTCACACACCTTGCGGAAAAGCCATCTGATCATGATCACACAAACAATGAACAAAACACACACAGTCTTGCCAACGCACAAACAATGAATGAAAACAGACAAGGTATACTCTGTTTTTCATCATGTACACACACTCTCACACTTGTGTCAATGTATCGATAACAGAAAAGTATCACAATACCCTGAAATTACAAATGCTATGATACCCAATCTCATTGGTATCACTATCTGTGCTTTTAGTGGTGTTTTTATCAGGTTTTGATAAAAAGCCTTATTTTTACCAGTTAAAAACAAAACAATTTTAAGTTCCATGCTTGTCATCTACAACTATTTTATTACTTCTATAAGTGATGTTTAAAGGGAAACTTGGTAACTATTTCAACGTAATAAACCCGTTCAGAAATCATTTGGATGGTTAAATGACCTGTTCCGGTGAAAATGGTGACTTTTGCAACATTGAGACTACCGTCCCGGAAAGAGAAGTGAGAAACAAGAAACTCGTTTTAAATCGTGTTTCTTACCTTGTAACGTCCACATTGTCTGCCGAACTTATGCTAACCGTTTTGCTAGCTTGTAAACAAATCCATGTGCTTTATCGTTACCTTTTTCCACAGTTTGAATTAGCATAATGCACAATTTCTCCAGCAGAGGGGGAAATCCTGCCAAGTTTCCCTTTAAGGTTTCCCCCGTGGTTCTGTTTCAGTATTGGTATTGAGATATATAGGCATGGTATTGTGTAAAACCCATAATTTTGGAGACAACACTAATACCTAACACACTCACATAGGCTTGATGAGCGACGAGCAGCCAACCGACCAGCTACCTGCTCTTACTAAGTCCCCTGACAGCTGTGTGTGGAGAACATCCTGCACAACAGCCCTGTGTTTCCATTCCTCTCGTCTCGCTTGCTCCACTTACATCACCGCCTGTGAGGCCAGATCAGAAGAACGAGCCAGCGCGGGGCAACGGGGAACAGTGGCCTTGTTTGTCCAAAACTGCTGGAAGCCCAGGAGTGTTTGCTTAGAAAGCGGCGGTCGCTTAGCGTTTTGTTTAATGAGCTGTGCGGGGCCAAGAAAATAATACTGACAAGGTATGGCTAGGTAGGTCCCAGATTCATTAATGCAGTCAGGCACCACTGTAACATCCCTCAACGATTACAGAGCTCAGGGGCAGCTTTAAATTCCCTAACCCTGCTAACTACCTTCAAGAGCAGTTTTAAATCAATTGTTCTGTCTAACTGCTGGTATGCTATGTGTGCTCCCTTTCCCTCTTTATTTGATACAAACTTTGGCAGAGTAGGAAGGGTTGAGGAGGCTCCCATGTGACCAAAGACACACAGGATAGGAGAGGAGACATGTCAGTCATACTGTACCTAGAAGGAGCCACGCCCACAAGGTTGGGCCCCAGACCTCTAAAGAGTGATCGAGGTCCTTCTTTCTGCAATATTAACCTGAAAGAGACAAGAAAGAGGAGTGTGTGGTTAGATTCAGGTCACAATGCTTTATCAAGGAACTGGTACATAAACCTATTAAAAAGTATTACATCCAAAATTAAAGGAGCATGAACATATTTCTGATGTGGGCAGTAGCACTCAGGATGACAGAGAACACATGTTTGGAAATCACACTGTTTGCATTTCAGAGACCTTTTTCTTGTAATGCACTTCCAAATACGAAGGTTACACAGAATTCACGAGAATGAACTTCGACGTTAGATCAAATTCCTCTTGATGGGGCTTGAGTGCCAGAATAAATAAAGTCGTTCATAACTTCTGCCTGCTTAATAAAACAACAGAAGCAGCATGGGCTAGCTCAGCTAGCCTCTAACACCGTCTCTGATATGGCAAGCTAGTCTAGAGCTGACCTGATCTGAATAAGGCTTGCATATGGCCTGCAGACTGGGATTATGCTTAGATATCATAGACTCCACAGAGCCGTCTAGATTCATCCGTTGAACAAATTAGTCAGTATTTATTTTTTTGAAACAGTCCAACTTGCATCAGGCTAAACTACGAGCCTTAACACTAGCCGTACACTACATACCAGCCAAAAATGTTATGTAGAAATGGCCCTGAGTAGCTACAGCATTGGGAACCACCTCTGGAACAAAACTGTCACCTGAGTCTATATCATTCATGTATGTGGCTGTGATCTGGAGCGATTAATGCTGGAGATGTCCTGGCACATGTGTTGCTCAGATGCAGTTTTATTCTGGCTGAACATGGCCAAATTTTCAGCCAGCCCCCCCCAACACACACACACTGTCTAATCCCCTCTTTCTTTACTGCAGCAGGCACAACTGGCCTTGTGGGTAAAATATGAATCCTCTCCACGACTCCTCCTCCTTCACTGCTGACCCACTTTCTCATGTCAAAACCTGAGTGTGTGTGTGTGTGTGTGTGTGTGTGTGTGTGTGTGTGTGTGTGTGTGTGTGTGTGTGTATGAGAAGGAGAGAGAGAACCAGTCTTTTTTACCCTCCCCTTTTTCCCTCTAGAGTGCTGAAGCTGGTTCAACACACTTTTTTTCTGGAGGCCTAAGAAATCAAGACACAACCAAGGGAGAAGGGAAGTACCCTAAAAACCAAGCTGCCACACCCCCGATATTCAGCAGAGCACATACACCACTGCACAAACACACACCACTGCACAGAGCTTGCACAAATCACCAAGACACTTTTTGAATTAATCATATTCATTCATTTAGCAGATGTTTTCATTCAAACCCGCCTAGAATACAGAGATGGTTGCCACTGTTTTTTTTTTGCTCACTAGCTCTATTTACAACGACCCCCTGACCTTGGTGTTGTAAGCGCCTCGCTCTGCCATGGAAGCGGCCCCTATTATACAGTTTGAGTGGGTCTCCTAGAGGTCTAAGCTATGCCTCTGGAGCAACACCATCCCCCACTCCCATCAGGCAATAGGTGTGAACATCTCTGTGAGCGCCAGGTGACAGTCTGGACTGTCACCTAACAGTGGCCACATTATGACATTGCCAGTTATGGAGCTTTGTCCTCGTCACCCATGGCTAGCACAGGAGGCATTCACTCACGTAATCTCTCTTATTTTACACAGTCATCCCAAGGAGAGTGGGGGGGGGGGGGGGAGAGGGGCAGAGGGAGAGAACAGCCCTGGCCGTCTCTTAAATCCCTGACTGCGCTGAATAAAAAATGGGCTTGTGATATTTGTTTTCTTAGCTCCCAAGTCAAAAATAGGGGCAGCGGAGGGTGGTGGGAAGCTTCAACCAATCAAATGCTGGCAGACACAGGAAGAGCTGCTCCAGCGGCAGACTGGTGTGGGATTTCTGTACTTGGTAGGATCTAAGGAGCTCAACAGCTCTGAACCAGTTTCTGCCTCTCCAATCATGTCAAGCATTATTCATCTCCGCCAAGACGCCAAGACGTCTATAGGGTATCACCCCATATGCAACATTCTCGAAAACCAGTAAGCCGAGTGGACTGCCATTACATCAGTGACATGACTGCAGGCTTCAACGTAGCTGTGTCTGTGTTTACGTAGAACTCAATTGCACAGTTTGCATAGCCTACCGCTTTGTTCTTCTCCATAGTTTGATATACCAAATACTTCCACATAGAACTCCTCAAGTTATTACGGCCTATCACTCGTCTCTCTACATGTCGCACAGGTTGATCGCGTTGTCCTCCATTTTTTGGCAAGACACGAGCAGCACAGCAGCTGATTGAAACAGCTGTTCCCGGTGCGTAAAATTGGTGGGAATTTTCTTTTTAGCTTTCGCAATGCTTACTGCACTTCGGAATTCTTTTATATTCTTATATTCTTGTTTGTGAATTTTGTTACATCTATCTTTTTTATTTGTTTATTTCGTTTAAATTTAATAGTGTAAATATTTGGTTAAAATCGATTCCCTATTTTAGTTTTCGAAACTTGTGTTGTTTGGTCCAATCGATTGTGCAATCGATTTTCGAACGTAAAGTGACAGCCCTAATGCATGCCAATCTTACCACCATAATGCCCGTCAGGGATTCATAATGGAACATTTGTTACAGAAAGTGTAGCAATGTGTACACAGGATACAGACTAGGCCTATGTCCTATCATGTTGTACTGCTCTGTGTTGATTGGGAGAGACAGATAGCCAACATAGTTCTCGAAGAAATAGACTAAGCAAAGAAATGCAAATAGTGTGGCTCATGTGGCTGAGAGCACTTTAGGACAATGACTAACCCATTCAACCCATTCATCCAGTTTTATGCTATTTAGGGCTGCACCATTTGAGGAAAACATCTAATTGTGTTTTTTTCTGAAGGATATTGTGATCGCGATTTGCAATATGATTTTTGAATGTTAATGAATCGATTCAGATCAATATTCCAAATGTCTCTTAAAGTTGCACCACAAATTTTTTAAATGAGTCATGCTGCCACATTAGCTCATGGTGATCTAGCCCAGTTGATCTCTTTGGCCAAAAATATTGATATAGAAGAAGAGGTTAGGTTAGGTTGATCTATACACAGTTGTAGCCTATTTGTTTATATTGTCTACATATTATCATTTTAATGGGGGCAGAGCTTCCATTGGAGTCTTAGAGCTGCTACCTATCATAAGCAGAGCAGTGCAGTAAACAAGGTGCACTTTCAGACTTCATGTCTGCAGTGTGTGTGTGTGTGTGTGTGTGTGTGTGTGTGGCTGGGGTCAGTCACCACTCACTTGAGGCAGTGCAGGGGACCTGGGGGGGACATGCGGGCCACGCTGGCCCCGTTGACGCCGCTGAGCTGCACCTCAGACACGTAGAAGGTGGTGACGGAGGATGACTGGAGCCTGGTCTTCACCACCTCCAGTGGGCACGTCAGGATAGCACCCACTGTGCCCCCACAGCTGCACCACACAGCCGAGAGACAAGAGAGAGAGAGATCGGGGGAGAGGAGGAAAAGAGAGAGAGAGAGAGAGAGAGTGAGTGCATGAATTAAGGTGTTGGCATGCAATTAAGGCACAATGCATATGTGATAGAATATACAATACAATGCATACCTTTAACAGTTCTAAAAGAGTGGATATATATATATATATATATATAAATAAGTCACTTATCTCTATAAATAAGGTCCATGATGGTTTAAACAGAAACCGTACATGCCTTTTTGAAATGGCCCATTTTAAAAATAAAGTTGCCTAAAACATACCCTCCAAGGAATGAGAAAACTTACACTACACGGCAAAAATGTCTGTCCACCTCATGTTACGTTTATTGTGCCTCAAATGTATTAGCCTTCTCTTCCCCGAGCACCGCTATAGCAAGGCAGCTAACTACTCCGGGTTAGTGTGTGCTTCACCTCACTGTGTGTTCACTGTGTGCTCTGTGTGTTCACAAATTCACGGAAGGGATAAATGCAGAGACCAAATTCCTTGTATACGCAAGTATACTTGGCCTAGAAACATGATTTACATTTACATTCCAGCCCCAAACACCACACTCCAATCATACTTTCATGTCCCAACTTCATGTCACAGATAGGCTAAATATGTTTGTTAGCACAGTGGCATACAAATGGAAAGATTGTGGCGACTGTACCTCCTTAAAATAAAGTAGGACTGTTAGATAAACGCAAAACAGCTGAGCTGATTCCTGGTTACTTATAGGGGCCCTCTATGAGGAGCGAAAGTGGAAAGTGGGGCAACAAGTTTGCTCAGGTCACAGTGAGTCAGCTATACGTGCTCATACTCACATGCATGCCGCTTTAACTAGGCAAGGGCAGGCGAATGGTGAACCCGCTAACTTCACACTCACTTACACACATTCAATTCTTTACTTGAATTGACAAGTTACAGGATACGCATCATAACAAGATCCAAGTTTATCTTAAAGCAACACCAAAGAACTTTCCCTCTGTCGCACACACGCTATTTGTTTATCCAGCACCGCCTTTGCAAATAACGATGTCCACAGACAAGGTAGAATATTTTGCATGACTTATAAAAGTATGATGTATTGCGACATCAGATGCAAGTCAGATGCAAGTTTCTTATGTCTCATTCCATCGAACTACAGATCCGCTACCCGATCTGGCAAACTTACATAGTGCGGTTATAGTCGATAGAGGGCCGCGAAGCGAATGCAGAATTGCCGTTCACCCTGTTACGAGTTGATGAACCACTGAAACGATTTTGGATACATTATTTTAAGGTACAAAAAACTCTTTGGTGTTGCTTTAAAAAAGGTTTCCTTCAGCTGCACACTCACTTGTTCCCCTCCAAATTCACTCACTCTCGCACACACAGACAGACAGACAGACAGACAGAGACACGCACCCTCTCACCTTGATGTGATTTATGCACGCACGCAATTCATAACGTTTTCTACATAGTTAAAATAAAGGTTCATACTTCTCCTTGGGACAAGCACTTTTAAATTTTGGAAAACACTTTCCCATTTACATCACATGATCGCTAGTGGGTCCACGTTGTCACACACACGCCTAATGTTTATTTTGTGCAGCTAGACTAGCCTACTTGGGATTTTGTGCCGCTACTTCTGTTCAAGTAGCATTGATGAGACAGTCACGTTTTTTCCTACAGGGTATTATGTGGAGAGAAAACATTAGCCTTTGAGTATTTTAATAGTCACCCTTGTAAACCCATGTAACCCTTTTGTAAATGGACTGAAGTTCGCACTACGTTTATCGATTATGCTAACCGTTAGCATCTCTATGGGATTTCTCATATACATTAGCCATAAGCTAACGCATTAGTTTCTATTCTGTAACTCGGAATGCTAGCCTACATGATTGCTCTTAAACAAAACATCGAAGGAAATAACTGAGATGCACTCTGTTGGTCTGCTTCATTTTACAGTGAATGTAAAGGTTTTTGAAAGGAACTTCAGCTTCAGACTTTCTCATGTCATTGCCACATACTCAAGTGGGGGCAGAATTGGAATGTGTCAGAGTGACAATGCATTGGTTGATTTGGTTAAAAAGTCACAGGTTATTGGTTATTATTGTATTGATGCTATTCATAAATAATGAGCTGTAAAGTAACTGTTTTAAAGGATATCGACTAACTATCGTTATCGTCAAAATCACAAAAAATATCGAGATATTATTTTTTGTCCATATCGCCCACCCCTAATCCAGGGCAACATTATGAAAACGACATTATGAAGCATGTATATTCAACATTTTCACCAGAGCATGCTGGGCTCTGGCATCACAAGCACA
The DNA here is from genome assembly GCF_046254945.1 of Alosa pseudoharengus. Lineage (NCBI taxonomy): Eukaryota > Metazoa > Chordata > Actinopteri > Clupeiformes > Clupeidae > Alosa > Alosa pseudoharengus. The sequence goes on from NW_027468663.1 coordinate 28,822,725, forward strand.
CCGCTGAAGCAATGGAGCCACGGCAGTGCTAGCTTTCTGTGGAAAGGCCTAACATCATGTGTTGGTTCTGAGGGAGACTGTCTTTTAGGCCCTAGTTAAGTTCCTGAGGACTACTCATTGTGAATGGTCTTATTGGCTTAATAATAAAGCTAATCTAGGGTGAGAGGGGCAGCAGGCCTGGTTTTGTGGTTTTGGGTGCAGCACATGCATAGAAGACCAGAAGACCTCTCCTTGGAATCCCATACAGCATTTGGCCCCCTATCTCTCCTCCCGCCTTCTCCTCCTGTTGATGCTCCTGCTGCTCCTACTCCATAACAGTCTATTTATATGCTGCCTTTCAAAAGGACGACCCACATACTAGCAGGCGTGAACTTTGCCCCAGATAGGGGTTCTCGTGGCTGTTGCTACTGCCTCTGTTGCTGGAGACCAGCCCACTAGCCACATGTGCAGGCCTCCACTACGAGGCAAAACAACTTTCAGGGCTAGTCAGTCAGTTAACCCCAGTGTGTGTGTCCCCTGCAAACACACAGTGGAAACGTTCTCTTTCATGGAAAGAGATCTCATTCACAATAAGTGGATTGTGAAAATAACAATGTAGAATCAATGTTGAGGTCTTTGCCACACACCAGTATGCAGCCTTAACTGGTTTAGTAAAAGGGGAAGTGCTTTTATGAGTTATGAAGTCAGTAACACAGAAAATTCAATGGAGACAGGAGGGGGGGGGGGGGTTCAGCAACTTTTCCCACTTCCACAAAATGGCGATTCTTAGGCAATCATTACCAGATTTGTCTTTGCTACAGAGAGACACGGCTGTTGTTTGGTTGGAAGAGACTTATCTGACAGTACAGGATTTAAGCTCCCAAACTCAGTTTTAACCAGGCCCAACTAGCCTTGTTGACTTTCATCTGCGCAGCCTTGACCACAACACCAGAAATAGATATGTCTACAAGTACTGCCTGCTTACTCGCAAAACAAGTAGGCTATTTTAGATTGGGCTTCAGATATTTACACAGCCCCTAAATGTCTTAAAGGACAGTGAAATAACACTATCTGACATGTTAGTATCAATACATTACCCATAAAATAAGCATAAAGAATGTTGACCACAAAGGCCTAATTGTATTGCTTTACCATGACAAAAAATATCAGTGATTCAGCTCCTTTGGCATATTATAGGTCTACTACACTGAAGAAAGAGAGGAAGGCAACATAGCTGAAACTGCTTAGATGCAATGTTATATATTTAAATATAGGCTACGAAGAAACTGAAACAGGCTTTAAATAGCAAATACATGTGCTGATCATCACCAAAACCTAATGAATGTGTCCCCTTGACCAATTTATCGTAGCAAACATATGGCACCTTTGGACTTTCATAACAGCCTAACACTGCAAACTTAAGCCTTCGCAACATTCAGCAGCCCAACGAACAAAACATCCAATGTAAAGTACTCAGTGTTAGACCACAACTTGTAGGAGAAAAAACTAAACTCAACATCTCATCTATTTCAGAATTACGTCTAATACAGACACGTGAATGAGAAAGTCTTTTGAAGGTAAACCTGTAAACCTTTGTATTTATGCGTGTACAGTATTGCAGATTACCTATTTTTCCAATGTCCAACATAAACTTGCATTCAGATTAGAGTTCATCATGGGCTTCTTACTTAAGGTGCACTGTATATTAAATCTGCTGAAAGCTGAAGGTTTCCCCATTGACAACAGTGATGCATCATTCCACCTTGCTTGTCCTTGCAAATCAAAGGGAAGGATGTTGATTTCTAGTCTTATCTGAGAACTCTAAAAGGGACTGGAACAGAACCAACTGTAGCCGCACAATTCATTTATTTGCAGTCTGGTCATTTTGACCTTTAATGAAAGTGGTCTTGCAGGGGCAACAGGACTCAGCTTTCCAGCAGAGCCCTCAAATTGCCAAGCACCTTCGCCCAAGCAGAGATTGCTTGGCAGAACATGCTAACTCCAACCACCGAAGTCTGCAGTGCAAAAAGCAAGAACATACCGCCTGTTCCCAAACTATGATAGCAGTGTGCCAATTCATTTAAGGAGCGGATGTGATTCTATTACATGTTTCTATTGTTGTTGTGGTGGTTGATATTAGTATTATTATCAAGACTACAGCTCAAAACTATCTCTTCCACAGTGGTGCTTCTGTTGGAATGAATAAGAACTGCTTCACAGTGGATGTGCTTGGTCATGGATCAGGACTGGGATGAATGACATAGTTGAGGCAGCAGGGCTTCATGACATAGGGCTAAAGGACACCCAACTTCAGTTATGTGTTGTATTTGAGTTATGTGTTGGATTCGAGATGACAGGCTTCCTAATAACACAGCTTATGGTGATGGTGTCCACAGAAGGGCCTAGACCTGTGCCTTGACTGCAGAAAAGTCTGTGAGTATTAATTTAGCCTTTGCCAAAAGGTTGGAGCACCTTGACCAATTTATCTACAAAAACATTAATTTGTTAAATGTTCAGGTTGCAATCAATTCACCCGTTTTTGTACGGCATCAAGGGGGCTATATCCAACTGGTCCACCAGCCTGCATAAATGACTGCAGGCTCTGTTCAGATTCAAAGCTTAAAGTAAAGGGCCAAACGTTTATTTGACGCTATACATTCCCTCAGTGTGTGTATGGTGAGTCATCTGTATTTTACTCGTACGTGCTTGATTGACTGCCCTTTTGACCTTGAAAGGTAAATACATCTCGTTGCATTCAATGCTACTTATAAGCTATATAAGATTGGTTCGCTTGATTTGAAGTTAAATTGTGTTGGATTTTGAGGTTATCAAACGTTGACTACATAACACGAATGTGTTTCTAGAAGGTCTACTTCTACTTACGGCAGTTAACATTATGTGAGCAATCGAACTGACATTTCTTACAGCACGAGAACAGATACGTACACGGTGCTGAAAGGTTTTCAGCTAACATTTAACGTTACATCATTGGTTTTGTTTTGATCGTAACAAGTCGTGCTTGTGGAAAGAAGGCAGTTAAAAGAAACCGCTGGCGTGTTTCTGCACCACACTGTCTTGTTTGACATTAGCTAACGTTAGCTCTAACGTTAAAGCTAACGTTGACATGCTGATGTAACGTTGCTGCAAGGAAATTAGTATAGTGGCATACTTATAACCAATATGATAACATAGACAAACTTATTCTTACACACCACCATTGCTACTTGTATACAACAAAATAACGATATTTGACGATGAAACTGACGTTATGATTGCTCTTGACGAGGACGCGAGTGACTCGCTCCATTATGCACTGACACACCGCAACGAACACCGAAGGCTAGGCCGCAACTTCGAGGGATAACATAATCTTATTTAGAGTAGCGTTAGATTGGAAGACAGAAAACGCCATAATATAATATAATAGTCAGATCGTTTGCTTGACAAGCGGGCTCTGCGTGCTAAATTGTGCTATTTTGATGTGTGACGTAGTGACTTCCTTTAAGTGACATAACAACAACGTTAACGTAGCTACTCACCCTCCAGCAAAGAGATGAACCAGGGTGTCCCTTTGACTCATTCTTTCTCATATCCTAGCCCGCTGTTAGGAGGCACTGCAATGGGCTAACGCGCCGACCGGCACGTCGACCACGTTCCGATTCGTCGATGCACTTCGCTGCAACACTGTGAACGGCGTCTTCCAACAGCCCTATTCAATAACAAATACCCTGGCTAGCTAGCTAATGCGCAGAAGTGGCTAACTTGCTGCGCGCTGGCTAACTGTTAGCTAGCTAGCCGGTTATCAAATCGCTAACGGTGACCAGACGGACGACTTTACTGCTATATACTGTCCTCTTCAGTCCCGAGTTACGTTGAAGACGATAAAGGCTGCAAAGACGATTGTCGATCCCAATGTCAAATAGACTCTGTCAGCTCAGATCGCAATCCAACTCTTGTTGGCTCCGTTGTGTCCGCTCGGTCCGTAGGCTGCAGCTGTGCAAAATGAAGCAGAGAGTGAAGTCCGTATTTACAGTCGAATCACAAGCCAGAAAACAGAGGCTGTGATTGGACGATGGTACCAGTACGTCACGTAGTCCCCACCCGATCATGCTCTCTTCACATGATCACACATAGATGTGAAAGAAGAAGAATGTCAACACACTTGTACGTTAGACAAATAATTATTACCAGCTTACATCTAACGTTTGTTGCCAAATGATTAACTGTATTTTTTATTGAAGTAGTAATTTTAGAAATAAACCATCTTAGGAAATTATCATTTAATTTGAAGTCAATAGCCTGCTCTTCAGAATGTCATTCAGGCTCACAGTAAACCCCTTTCAATATTTGCGACTACACTGGAGCCCCAGAACATAGAACATATCTACTCAACCTAACATCAACCAGTATTAGGCCTACTACTTATTGAATACACCTGTTTTGTAGGATTGGTTTTGCATTCATTTGTATGCATAAAATTAGGTCATCTGGGCCTGACCTAAAACTAACTGCAAAACTGTAGCCTAGGCTAATTAGTATGGAGCCCAGGAGGTGTCATTGCAAGATATTTTTGTGTATCTAGATTGTGTGCAAAATTTAGTATATTGTGTACTCATTTTACTAAATAATGTGCACGTTTTACTAAATAGTGCACTCATTTTACTAAATTGTGCTATCAATTAAAATGAGAGCACAATTTAGTAAAATGAGCACACAATTTAGTAAAACGTGCACACTATTTACTAAATCATGTGCACGTTTTACTAAATCGTGCGCACTATTTACTAAATCGAGAGCACAATTCAGTAAAATGAGGGCACATTTAGTAAAACGCAATTTAGTAAAATGAGCGCACGTTTTCTGGATATAGGGAGACCGGGTAGTTGTAACACGGGGAGAGTTGTAACACATTTCCACAAAACAGGAATAAGATATTAGAGATATGATCACCTCAGCACTTGCACAATTCCACCACAATCCCACATGGTGATTGTTAAGCCTAGAATGTCACCCGTTCTAATTTTACATATGAAAACCTGATTTTGACATAAGAAAGTAACATTTTTCACCAAGGCTATATTTACAATTGAAGATACAACCACAGGCCTCATATTAAACCTACCCCACATGCATTCATATTAGCACAATTGCTAGATTTTAGAAATGTTACAGAATGCTTCAGTATTGGGGGTGGGGGTTGACCTGTCCTACACCTCACTTGGAAACTGCATCCTCTCCTTTCGACGAATGATTTATGTGTCATTTTTAATCATCATTTAATGTATTTTTTTCTGCCACTGTTTTTGTCAGTTGTAGCTTATCAACACTGGCACATCTACACGTTTTGTGCAACATTTTATACTATCGAGTCAAGTTTACACAGAGAAAGACACACATACTCACAAACACACCCATACATACATGTCTCACAATGGATCACCTTGTATTTGACATGAAATTACAAGGTCTGTGATTTTCTCTCAAAAATTTGAGTTGGTTCTATCTGAAGTACACAAACGTGGGTATTTTGAAAAAAGGTTATTGTAGCTAAAAAAAAATTAGCGAGTTACAGGTGCTGAAAAAAAATGTTACAACCATACCCGGTCTCCACCAACCAAAAAATATCTTGCAATGACCCCTCTAGGGTTCCATAATTTAGGCCTTACCTGTGCCTAAATTAGGCCTGACTCTTTACCCTTGAACAATCTAAATCAATATTTTCAGTTGAATCATGTGTCTTGTTTCCTCTTTGATACATTACAATCACAGGAAATCAAGGATGGAACCTGACCATAATGATCTGAGATGTGTCATATGCCTTTTGTGCTTGCTTTTGTAGCCAACTCCTCTCTGAGCAAAATGTTCATGAATCCAGGTGAGCATTTAGAAAGTCAAGTTGTTTAACAAACCTGACCATTTAACAACATTGTATAGGCCTACCCATAAGGCATCATAATGATGCTGATGTTGCATATAATGTTGGTTGAATGGTCCTCAATGATATATCAGTGCAATTCAGTCAAAAGGTATTTCAAAGGCATTCCAATAAGACACAGACGTTGTTCAATAAATGCTTTTGCTACTATTTCTGCAAACCAATGAAACTGTGAGAGTCCTTATGTGAGAGGCCAAATCAGCTGACTAGGGTTCCACTCTCCCTTATGAGAAAATCTGGTTTGCTAACTCAATTGCAGAATAAAATGCGTACGCCTCTTGGTTTCACAATTAGAGCACCAATTTTACAAGTTGAGATCATGTGCGTGGTGGGCTAATCCAATCTTGGACCTTCCTTGCCATCAGGGCACGTGGGAAGTTGTAGAGGCATGACCTACCAACCCTCACGATCCTCTGTCTCTTCATTAGGCTCGTGTGAGCTATTGTAGTGGCTGACAAATCCATCTCTGTCCTGAGTCAATGATGGAAAATAGAAATGTGATGAATTGAAAGTAGAACAGGTCAAAAGGCGGGTCCCTTTGTGTAGTAGTCTGTAGTCTGCCTGTGTCTGAGCAGCCTGGACAAGTCTTGAGTGATAAGGTGTGACATTCAAGCATGTTTAGTCTTTCAGTTTATCTTTAGTCACACTCATAGAACATTGCTGTGAATTACTGCATGGAGAAATAGATAGTGCCATAATTTAAATACCTAAATACACACACACACACACACACACACACACACACACAAATGGAAATTGGAAATGTTAAGTGTAAACACATGGCGTCATGGACGGCAGAAACTTCTAGTCACCCCTCTGACATTCCATTGTTGATGAGCTTAACATGGGAAAATATGTCTGTCCTGCCACTGTGCTTTTTGTCTGGTGCAGCACAGGGGAGTGCGGGTGCCGCTGGGTGAGTCGTCTGCGTGGAGTGTGCAACTTCGAGTAAACAGCAGGGAGGAGGTGAATCCACCAAAACAGTGTAGAGGTGAGCTGCGGCCATTGGCATCATCCTGGCCTCTCCAGCCTGATATAAAGTAGTGGAGCAGGCTTATTGATGGTGGACTGGATCAATTTGGAAATAGGAAATCTGAGTCAAATAAATATTAAAGTAAAGTAATAAAGTATTCAGTCAAATAAATAACATATTGCTAGAGGTCAAGTGAGCTTGTAACTCCTCTGATAAAGCAAGTACAAGTAAGTATTCAGCTTGTACTATAAGTCACCTTGGACAAAAATAGCTTAACTAAATTGATAAATGGCATGCAGTGCAAGTGAAAATCTGCCAAGATCACCTCAGAGAACATCACATTCGAAAATGCACTGATTGTCTGTTACATAAGATTTGGTTATCCGTTGTGTGTTTGAGACAGAAAATGAGTAAAATAAATGAACGATCTTGCTCGCTTGGACAACTCGGTTTATTTAGAGCGACCTGGTAGTCTCACGCCAGGGCCAAAACCAAGTCACGAGAAAGCGGCATTGGAATTATGGTGAGATTAGAGGCGTGCTGGGCAGCATTATGCCTTACATAACCAAACTGTCTGCAGCGCAGCTAGCCAGTGTGGTCCACTTCCGAACAGGAAGACTTGTGTATGGCATGGCATTGATGCAAAATTGATCAATTAAGTCTTTATTTTGAAAGTAGTAACAAAGACATGAAAACAAATTAATAATCAATGGCATCAGATCAATGGTGAAAAGTGCCCATGTGGACATGGTGGAGAAACAGTAACAATGTCTTGGGTTTAATTCCCACACCCACCATGCCGAGTTCATGACACTTTGAAGATCACAGTGAACACAAAGCAGTTTAGTATTTTTATTAGCTGCATTTAATGGTGTGATCTGGTCAATTTTCAATTGCTGATAGGCCTAGTTGTTAAGTTGCGATGCAATGTATCAATACTGTAATTATTTTCCCAGGTCCAACTTAGCCAAGTGTGGCTTGTTTTTTTTTTCCACAGACAGTAAAATGTCTTGGTCTTTGTAAAGCGTCTTTGAGTGTCTTGAAAAGTGCTATACAAATTAAATGTATTGTTATTATTATTATTAATAAAATATTTTGGTTTCTGGTATTCAGAGTATCCAAGTCTACTCACCTACCTAAACCTGATAAAATCCTATTTTTCACAGAGGCCTGGAGATTACCCTTGATTATATAATCTGGCTGCACAGCTTTACTAATTACTCTGTTAGAATCGAGCGACTTTTTTAAACCTTCACTAAAACAGGTGATGGAGGTTCATAGGTTATGAAAACAAGCTTGCTGCACTCGTAAACTCTAGTAAACTCCTAAAGAGCTCTTGGGCCCTGAAACGACATGTGACATCGGACAACGAAATACTCATTAGAATAATAACTAGATGTACCACAGAGCGGTACAAAATATGACCGCCGCCCAGTCCAGCACATTTTTTCCACAAAAATAAATCACGCTGAAAGGCCTATATGATTCTAACTGTCTCACTAAATTGCATTATCCACACTCAATTCTCACTGGTATCTGCTAGACAACAAGTACCAAAACATGATTAGTGCATAGATTTCACATGTAAAATTCATTTTATACAACCCCACCTCCATCTTGCCTGTTCATAATTCTGAGAAATTCTTGAATTGTGTGCATGTGTGCATGTACATGTTTATGTTATGTGTGTGGGTGTGTGTGTATGTGTGTGTGTGTGTGTGTGTGTGTGTGTGTGTGCGTGCTTGTGTGTGTGCCTGCGTATGTGCCTGTGCATGCAAGCGTACATATGTCTACTGTGTGAGTATGTGTCAAATGTATGATTACTGTGAATGTATGTGTGTGTGTGTGTGTGTATCTGTTTGTGCACATGTGTGCACATGAAATGGGTTAACATGACCCCTGGAGGCAAACATACGGAAAAAAATGGTCATCCTAGGCCCTACAGTTCTCAAGATATTCACAGAGAACTGTGTCTGCCCTACCCTCCTTTCGGGGGGTCCAGTCCAGCGGGGGGGCTACAGATCAAAACGAAAAACGACGGTTCCATGCTATCCATGTGGGGTTACATGCCCACCAAGTTTTGTGTACCCCGGTCTTTCAGTGTCCCGGGAATCATTGACGGAAATTTGGGCATGCGAAAAAAAAAAAAAAAAAAAAAAAAAAAAAAATTCTGACTAAACCTATATGACCGCCGCTTCGCTGCGCGGCGGTCATAATAATGATGATAAAAGATTTCAACTGACAACTTGAATACCTCTAACGTTTGTCAGTGACCTTTATTCTAGTACATTTTTATAAAAAGTCTTATAACCAAGTTTCCCTAGTTTGACCAAAGTTTGAAGTTTCTCAAATCTGAACTGTTCTCCTAAATGTTCTGGTTTTGAATGATTACATCAAGACAAGCTGTTGTCTGCAGCTCAGGAACCATGTATCTATAGCCTATGGAAAAGTACTGACAAATAGATAAACGTTTCTCAAGCACATATCAGTCAGCGGGAGCCTGCTTGCACATTAACCCAACCTATTTGTGGTTTGTTGTATCAAGCTGGAGGACAAATACACACACTAAATGTAAACAGCCAAACCAAACTAAATCCCCAAAAAATCAATCTCAGGTCTTTTTATAGTCCCCCATGCCATGTGCCAGAGCAAGTCTGGGATCTATTCATTTCTCATTTTTGAGCTTGAAGGACACACATTTTATTTCCATTAAATTTATTATTGTCTATGACCACACACATTCCTATTCCTATTGACGGCATGTCCTAATCAAGCTCATTTCATGTATGCTCATGGAATGTACGTATTTCCGAAAAAATCCCATTCCTATATTTTTCAGATATGCACAACAAAAAACACATAATTTCACTGCATGGTGACAACTCTCTGCAGTGACACAGACTTTTTCAGAGAAAACTATGGTGCATAAGGCTCCATGTAATTCTTGAATTTCCCCCCTGACAAAAGTGGAATATTAGCAAGTAAAGACATAAACATCACTGTTGAGAAAGTTAAAAATCAGTTTTCACAAGTTAATATCCATAAATCTCAGGGTCCAGATGGAATCAGCTCCTTTTCAAAGACTGTTCCAGCATTCAGTAGGCAGGTACTGACCCTGCCCAATGGAAACAGTCCCTAATTGTGCCAGTGCCTAAACACAGTAGGCCTAAAGAAATGAATGATCTGCTACTTGTTGCTCTGAAGCGTTTAGAAAAGATTTTAAAACACCATGCTGAAGTATCACCATCTCTAGATCTGTGTAAGTTTGCATACCAATCAGACAGGGGGAGGGGAGAAGAAGTTGCACTGCAGTAACAGTATACAGTATATGAGCGACTAACAGTATATATGAGCACCTAGAAGAATCTCACAGTTTTGTGAAGATAGTTTTTATTGACTTCAGCAGTGCATTCAACACTATACAACCCCACATGTTGGTAGGCAAACTATTCGATCTTGGCATTAAAGGATAATTCGGGTAGCACTTTGAGTCCCTTTTCTGGTTTGCCGTACAAGGAAGCTGTACGGAACTCGGTGTCTAGCGCATAGACAGCTAAAACGCTCACGCTAGCCTTCTGAGAGACAGAGAACCGAGCGAAAAGACTACAACCAAATGTAAACAGCCCCCCTTTCCGTTTCCGGTAACGCAGTAATATCAACGAGCAATGAGTCTTCCAACAGAAATCAATGGAATTTTACAAAATACCAAATAAAACACGACAGAAACTGTAATTCGCTACGCTACTTGTTTTGGAACATCACTAACCACTCGGTTTGTGCATGCCTGTAGTCTGAGGCGATTCTAAACTAGTCAAAAAGTTGAAACAGGACCCATTGCCAACATTTCAGTGTCCACCACTCTAGTTCATCCAAAACAAACCAGAAAAGGGACTCAAAGTGCTAAATACCAGAATTATCCTTTAACTCAAGGCTTATTCAATGGATAAACCACTTTCTTCTTAATCTGACACAACAGGTCAAATTTAATTCAGTTCCCTCTTCTCCTATGACCAACACAGGGGCCCCACAGGGCTGTGTGCTGTCTCCCATACTGTACACATTCTACACCAATCAGTGAAGAGCCCTTGCCCCCAAACACACCAATTTTAAGTATGCGGATGACACTGCCCCTGTGTGGTACCTAAAACCCGGAAATACTTCATTGGCTGGCTTTGAGGAAGAAGTAGGAAGCTTTATTAAATGGCGTTTGGACAACTTTCTGGCTGTGAATGCCAATAAAGCAAAACGAATAATGTTTGAAGTTTGATAAATGTGCCACCGCCAGAGTTAAAAAGGTGCAACAATGGATGTTTTCCTGAGGAAATTAAATAGTTTTAAGGTTGACCGTTACTATATCCTTTTTTATATCCGTTGACCGTTATATATGTTTTATAAAGCCGTCCTTCAGGAGCATCTTGTCTTTTGGTTTGGTTTGTGTTTTTGGTAACATCAGCAGATCAAGACAAGCTACAACGCATGATCAAAATGGCTAGTATGGTCATTGGGTGTTATCAGACGTTGACTACTCAGTTGTGTAAAGATCTCATATTGATCAAAGCTGAGCCCATCCTCAGAGACCACTACACAAAACATTTCAAGTGAGTTAGCAGGGCAACGGAAGGATGAAAGATAGATAAGAAAGATAAAAAAACACTACGTTCAGCAAATCATTTGTCCCCTCTGTGATCAGGCTCTTCAATGAAAGACACAGTTCAAAACAAAGGACTGGTGCTCCTCTTAACTTATTGAATTGCACTGGATGAATTTTAGGTTAATGTATTATCTGTGGAGAATGTGTGCAGTGTGTGTGTGTGTGTGTGGAAGAATGTGTGTGGAAGAATGTGTGTGTGTGTGTGTGTGGAAGAATGTGTGTGGAAGAATGCTGTTGTGACTTCAAAATTGACATTGAAGCCTGAGTGTGAAAATGAGCGCTGTCACTGGATTTGTCATTCAGGACTGGAGGAGATGGCTTCACCGCAGGTCTAATCTACATCCCATGATGTCCCCACTGCCGGCCGGAGGACTCTGGCTTCCAGTGTCCCATGACTCTGCACGCTGGACATGGTGTGTGTGTGTGTGTGTGTGTGTGTGTGTGTGTGTGTGTGTGTTTGTTTGTTTGTTTGTGTGTGTGTGTGTACTGGGTGGGGCAATGTGCCGGCCTGTTAATTAAGGGCACGTTTTAGAGTGAGTTCATATGACTCACACACACACATGCACACACACACACACACTCTTCTCCTCCAGCTCCTTCTCCATGCTGTTCCCTCATGTGCTCTGATCAGAGACGTTACTCTGAGTTCATATGACAGTGGTGCGTCCGGCCATTAAAGCAACCGATCGGCAGCCAGGGCTCGTAACCTTTAGACAGTGTCCTCATTCACCTGGAATAAGCCCCTGTGTAGATAGATAGATAGATAGATAGATAGTTTATTGATTCCCAATGGAAAATTCAAGGTCCCAGTAGCTTTAAGACATCACACGCAAAATAAACTACAACATACACAGAATGATAAAATAACAAATGTACATGACTCGTATGGACAGTAAAAGCTATTAAATCAAAGATCCACATGAATTTACTAAGGGATGTATAAGCGTGAGTCACTTGTAGTGACATGGCAGGGACTAACCCTGTGATTCAGTATTTTTTATATAATGTTCATAAATATACAATGATCATAAATATGCATGGTCCCTATCAAATAAACCAATAAGATAAAATAAAAAATATGCAGTGGTAAGGTGCTCTATGAAGTGTGTGTCATATAGTGCAAGTCCAACAGACAATTTGTAATTTGCCACTGGGTAGGATAGCTATGCCACTGGGTAGGATAGCTATGCTACTCCCTCGGTCCATCCATCAGAATGGCCTCAGCCTCAGGTCACATACCGTCAGCAGCTGGTTCTGGTTCTGAGTCCGGGGAGTATCCATTCCAGGTACAGCAGCTCTCTGGAATATGTTTCCCTTAAAAAAATAAATAAAAAAAAACATTTAAAACCTATATTTGAATGGCATGCTTAAGGTCAGTGCCCCACCCCCATCTATCTGTCTATCTAATCTATTTATACTGCAACAGACGCTCAGCTAAGCGCTCACCTGCGACACACACACACACACACACACACACACACCCACACACACGTGTCCATCCAGAGTTTGTGCATGCAGACAGTGCATGATATGGAGGTCAGAGGAAGCCAGGCACGTTTCAGGTGGCACACCAGGGACTTTGACCAGTAAGGGTCAGGTCCAACTAAGCAACAGATTGTGAGTTAGTGACTGAGAGAGTACAGAGTATTACACTTACAATCATGGCATAGTGTGTGTGTGTGTGTGTGTGTGTGTGTGTGTGTGTGTGTGTGTGTGTGTATGTTTGTGTGTGTTTGCCCCATAGAAACAGTGTTTGAGTGTGAGTGGCTAATGTTAGAATTTGGGTGAAATTTGCGTGAAGTTTTTGAATGCATTCATGTTTTGCTGTATTTGTAGACAGTGACAAAATTTCAGGTTTCCAACAAGCACTGGGGTTTTCGTTAGCAGTATTTTGTGGATGACTTTAAGATTAAGGTGAAGATTAAGGTGTACTTTTTATATAGTAAGTATATATACTCTTTTGATCCCGTGAGGGAAATTTGGTCTCTGCATTTATCCCAATCCGTGAATTAGTGAAACACACTCAGCACACAGTAAACACACAATGAGGTGAAGCACACACTAATCCCGGCACAGTGAGCTGCCTGCTACAACAGCAGCGCTCGGGGAGCAGTGAGGGGTTAGGTGCCTTGCTCAAGGGCACTTCAGCCGTTCCTACTGGTCGGGGTTCGAACCGGCAACCCTCCGGTTACAAGTCCGAAGTCCACGGCTGCCCTTTTTGTTGTCTTGGGCTCCAGCCACCGCATCACATAACTTAGATTACGCATAACATAAAAAAAAATATGTGTACTTCACTTCAAGACATTGCATCACACATTGATCCATCATATAAGTAAGTGTAACATTGAAAAACATCACACTTCCATGTGATAATACAATTTCCCAATAACAGAGGATGTACACATGGGAGAGATACATGAAGGTGGAAAATGACCATGCCAAGTGCTGTTTCATTGAGCACTATTTATTTCTTTGTGGTTGTTTAGACCTTGTGGCCTCATACTTTTTAGACCCAAATGTAGGTCTAATGACAGTAATGCAATGGAGTTTTGGGATTGGTATTGATCTAACAGGGGCCATAGCAAATCTTTATTAGTTATTTATTTAAAAAAACACATCAATGAAATTATTGTTTCACCAGTATAAATGTGTGCAAATCAATAGTTAATTACGTTTAGTTATTTGGTCTGGATTTCATCAATACCTCTCTAATGCGTTTCATGATTCATTGTAGTTTTACTAAGGTCGCTTTAATTTGGTAAACATTGTGTGTCTACCCTGGGTAGAGTTGGCTCTCCCAAGTGACCATTTAGTGTTACTGCAGCTACTGTTGTCTGCTCTGTGGTGCACATATTTTTGTATGTAAAAATGTACCTGTGTAATTTTTGTATATCCAAAACAATATGAAATTACATTGGGAATAAGGGAATCATTTCAATTCCCGTTCCATGTTAAGAGATAGTGCCAGTAGATGTCTCTGAAGAATGGGTGTTAAAGAGGGGGGGGGTGAGTGCAGTTCCGGCACCTCAGATAAATTAATAATAAATATATTCTTTATACTAACGATATAGCGCGATGATATTGTTAAAATAAATGGTGAGTTACTTTTTTGCGTGTATAGAGGTGACCAAGAAGCTAGCAATTCTTGTCCAAAAAGTATTGCTACACCACAATACTCAATTATGTTATCCAACGGTGAGTCATTTTCCCCAGACCCAGACACTGGATTTTAGGGTTCCCCCACCTGCCAAATACCACTTTAACCACTGCTTACACACCCTACATTCTTAACCACTCGCAGGCTTATGTTCAGGGGTTAGAGTCTCTGGGTGTGTTACTACAGTTGCTGAGTTACTACAGTCCTACAGTTGCTGAGTGACATTTGAATGAGTTGGCGCTCATATTCAAATTTGCAGTGGTCTCTTAATTTTGAATATTACCTCATTCAAATGTAGGATGACATCAACATATGCAGTGCATCTCTTAATTTTTACCAGAGACATTTATCCTTGCTAAAACACTTATTGTGTCTTCATGCCTTTAACCATCTTCATGAGTGTCAAAAAGACAGTGAGACTCACCATGATGTGTGTTTGCATGCTCTGGTGTGCTAAAGGCTGTCCTCCAGGTGGCAGCAAGGGTCTTATTTAATAGCTTTGTTTTTTTTTTTTTTGTGGTTTTTTTAAAGTTATGGTTTTTTTTTGGCCTTTTATGCCTTTAATTTACAGGACAGTAGAGAATGACAGGAAGCGAGTGGGAGAGAGAGTCGGGGTGGGATCCGGAGAGGACCACAGGGCGGGAATCGAACCCGGGTCGCCGGCGTACGGTGCAGGTGCCCCAGCCGCGCCACGGCTGTGGCCTTGGTGGGTTTTTTTTGTTGATTTGGGTATTACATCAGAATATTAGCAGAGGTTTGAAATCAAATTAAGATTTTAATCATGACTATCACTTTCTGAATTCCTCGACACAAGCCTAAACACATTTTGACTTTAGTCACACTTGTAGCTTGCCTGGGTGAACCCATACAGTGCATACGGAAAGTATTCACAGCGCTTTACTTTTTCTACATTTTGTTATGTTACACCCTTATTCCAAAATGGATTAAACTTATTTTTCCCTCAGAATTCTACACATAATAGGCCAAGTTAAAAGAAAGTTTATTTGAGATTTTTGCAAATTTATTGAAAAAATGAAAAAACGTGTTGAAAAAGTGTGTTGAAAGGCACACACCTGTCTATATAAGGTCCCACAGTTAACAATGCATGTCAGACCACAAAACAAGCATGAAGTCGAAGGAATTGTCTGTAGACCTCCGAGACAGGATTGTCGACCATCGCTGCAGCACTCCACCAATCAGGCCTGTATGGTAGAGTGGCCAGACGGAAGCCACTCCTTAGTAAAAGGCACATGGCAGACCTGGAGTTTGCCAAAGGGGACCTGAAAGACTCTCAGACCATGAGAAACAAAATTCTCTGGTCTGATGAGACAAAGATCGAACTCTTTGGCGTGAAGGCCAAGCGTTATGTTTGGAGGACACCAGGCACCGCTCATCACCTGGCCAATACCATCCCTACAGTGAAGCGTGGTGGCAGCATCATGCTCTAGGGATGTTTTTCAGCGGCAAGAATTGGGAGACTGAGGGAAAGATGAATGCAGCAATGTACAGAGACATCCCAGAAGAAAACCTGCTCCGGAGCAAGCTTGTGCAAAATTTAGTCTTAAATTGAGAATGACTTGAATTCTAAAATTGTAATTGAATTTCAATTGAGGTCAAAAACAGGATGTAGAATTAAAAATTGAATTAAAGGAAGTAGAATTGAAATTCGAAGAAATTCATATACATAGTTTAAGGGTAGTGTTTAACAATAAAGCTTCAAAGTGTATGTCAGATATGATTGCATCAGACACAGAACATATAACTTAAAACAGTAACTAATTAATTACATTTCCAAAGTAACCTTCCCAAAACTGAATGTGTGTGAGATTCAACACATTCTCTTTGTTGTGTGACAGTGGAATTGCCATGAATTTAATTCCACTTCCAATTCAACTTCCTGTGGGGCAGAGCCAATTCAATTCAAATTCCAATTCATGAATTGAATGGAAGTCAAATTCAGAATTTTGCACAAGCCTGCTCCAGAGCGCTCTTGACATCAGACTGGGGCAACGGTTTATCTTTCAACAGGACAACGACCCTAAGCACACAGCCAAGATATCAAAGGAATGGCTTCAGGACAACTCTATGAATGTCCTAGTGGCCCAGCCAGAGCCCAGACTTGAATCCCATTGAACATCTCTGGAGGGATCTGAAAATGGCTGTGCACCGACGCTTCCCATCCAACCTGATGAAGCTCGAGAGGTTCTGTAAAGAAGAATGGGCGAAACTGGCCAAAGGTGTGCCAAGCTGTGGCTTCATATCCAAAAGACTTGAGGCTGTAATTGCTGCCAAAGGTGCCACAACAAAGTATTGAGCAAAGGCTGTGAATACTTATGTACATGTTATATTTTCGTTCTTTATTTCTAATAAATTTGCAAACACAAACTCTCTGATTATCAGTGTTTTACGGTATCTGGCTATCATGTTACAACGTTTTACAACTTCCACAGGCATAAACAGCAGTGAATTAAACTTAAATACATTAAAGACCTACAAAATCATTTCAGAAGTTCCACAAACATATTTTTTGGTAAACAAAGGTTTGAAATTCAGTCGTTTACTCAATTCCAAAGAAAATACACGTTCCTGTTTTGTTTTGGTGATTCTGAAACAGATGTCCTTTACAGACCAACCTGCAGAGTAAATTCAAATTTGCAAACAGGTTTATCCGAGTTCACCCTGGCTAGCATCATAGCTGAATTTCTCAATAGCTCTCAACAAAAATCTGTTTCACAAGGATGACAGTCTGACTATGTTGAACATGTTTTTAAGCTAGAACAGTGGTGTAAGACCAGGGGCCTGTACTACGAAGGGAGCTTAACCTACCCAGATGTAACCCAGGGTTACTTTGTTAAACCGGGGTTGACAAAACCTGGTTATCTTAAGTGGTGTTAATCGGTACTACGACGCTGATTATGAAGTTGATTTGTTGAGCCGGGGTTAACCTCATTGGAGTTTGTGCGCGTTCACATAAAAGGGGCGGGTTGCAGCGCAAGTCACCACTTTCAATGATGACGCGATCACCTTATTTGAGACGGATGAGGAATGCGCAATTATTATGCCAAGTTATGAGGAATTAAAACCCACTCTACGACAAAAATCAAATACGTCGGTCGGCAGTGAACAAAGCAAGGCAAGGCTTGGCAACGTATTGCAGATCGGGTAGCCTAAAATGCCTAAAAGTAAAGTTTTATTTCCACATGTCATTCAAATATGTGTTACGGAGGATTAATAGCTTGCGGAATGTCTGAAATGAGTTGAAATAATTAAAGTGCTTATTTTGAGTTTATAAAAAGGCCTACAGATGCAACACAATTTAGAAGTGGGCATATCAATTAATAAGGATAATTGAATGTTTAAGTAGCCCCCATTGACTGATTTACTGTATGCCTAATCCTGTAAACATTTCAGATGCAACACCAATGCCAAACGCACATGGCGGCAGGTGAAAATGAAACACAAAAACATATCAGAATGGTAGGTTTATACAGTTATAGCTTGCATTCATATTTCTTAATTATGAAAATATGTTGTAGGCTATTCTTAGGACTAGCCTTCACTTGGCCTCTGTTTTACAGCTAACAAGAAAAAAGGTGTCTTTGAACACTAGGATACTGTAGGAGGAAGAGTGTTTTACAGTAGCAGATGAGTTGGCCATCGCAAATAATGGTGGAAGGCTGATCGATCAACCCAGTCTCACGTCTGAACGTGTCACTGTCACGTTAATTAATCTATTGGGACGTGTTGTGTAACACGTTTCCTTGTTAAAAAACGTGTTGAGCAGGACGTAATTATCGTGTTACTATCACGTTGTATTTCGCTTTCAACGAGCCAACAGAACCACGTCATCTGTCAAAAAAGCCTGACCTCACAAAATGGCGAGAATGTTATTTGATGCTTTTGACGTGCAGTTTCACACTCTTAAGCCTGCTTTGAGTTGTGGGTTAGAAGGAGCCACCTTCTAGCTAGCAGTTTTAGAAGGCTGAACCCCAGAATCCAGAAACAAGAACCGAGCAGGGACGGAGAAAAAAGAAGAATCCAAATGGGAAATGAGGTGAGCCTTGCTACTGCCGCTAGCATGATCATTTTGCTAGCAATTGAGCAAAACATTTTAAAGTTGATTTAACATGAAATAGTAGCCTATGCATGGGCAATACTGTGAATTCAGAGTAGGCTTGCACAATTTATAATTTAGCTAACGTGCATGATGTAATGTTACATTAATCTGTAAAACAGCTGTTGTCTGTGTAAATTAACATTGTAGCCTAATATTGTTAGTGTGGGCTACAGCTAACAGCTGGGAGGTAGCCTATCAGCCAGGCATGTATAATCGATAATCATGATGAACGTGAATAGATTTCGTTGCGAAAACGCGCATTGTTTTAGGCCACATATCAGGTATAAAACAATTGTATTCTGATACAGCAGTTCTCCAGATGTTAGATATTCACTTATATTATAATATAATATTCTATTTCTTTAACCTGATTAAGAGAGGGGTTTAATTCAATAGAGAATTGCAATGTGTGTAGCCCATAATATTAGATATTAGATTAGGCTAGATTTAGATTAGATTCAACTTTATTGTAATTTAAAAGAGTAGTACAGGTACAGAGCCAATGAAATGCAGTTGACATCCAACTAGAAGTGCAGTTAGATAAATAGGCAAGTTTTCCAGATGACATGTGTACAGTGACAGAAATAGCCTATACAGTGAATATGGAATGTGTGTCTAGACTATAACAAAACAAATTGATAATAATACATAATAATGATAATAATAGCAGTAATTACAGTAGGCCACTGGCATTGTTGTTGGTGACGTGTCTGTTTCCTATTGTTCCATGCCACTCTCCTACTGTCTCAATATCTTAGCAATATCTTAGTTCAATTCAATGTCTTATAATGGTAAAAGATGTGGACAAATACATGATATGATATACAAATAAATCGTTGTTCACGACATGTTATGGTTAAATTATCGGAATGAGTGCGATGGTGATGCAATCCTGCTTTTCAATTAGTTGAGATGGTGTTTGACATTAAATTATAAGCAGGTCAGTTTCACATAATAAGCTATTTGTTTCTTTGGGTCTGGGTAATTCATGTGACAAAAAATTCTGTTATAGGCTTCTACCGTTTTTCTGAAAAACAAAGCAGTACAACAACATTTCTATCTCCAAAATAATGCATTGTACGCATGTGTGTACTACGTAGTGCATGTAGCTTCTAATGTCCAAAGTAGCCTATACTGATTTCCCTGCATAAAAACTACAAATACTCCTCCAAAACTACAGTGTTGACACTTGAAGTTGTGGAGTTATATTTTAGTAGCCTATTCTATAATAGAATAAATACCCACATCAGTTTTACCCTTGTCTCACCTGTATACAACATATGTCTATGAATTGCAGTAGTGATCAAATGAAAAAGGAAAGAAAGGTGTCCTGATGTGTTGTTTAGGGATGGTCCTGCAATGTTTTCTCGACATATCTTTATGTCTTTTTTCTCCCCTCTACTTATGTTTTCACAGATCCTTGCTCCTGATATCCTGATGTATGGGTTGCACTTCATTATATGACTCCAACAGAACACTCACAGAAAGGAGAGTGGTGTCAAACTACAAGACAGCCAGAATGTAAGCAAGGCCTTGTTTGTCCTTGTTTGGCTACTCATTTGTCTACTTCCTGAAGAGGCTGAAGCATGATGGCCTTGACACCTCAGTCCTTGCTTCCATTAACAGCTGTGTTATGGAGTGCATCCTCACATCATGGTCTACTGCAGCGGTGGATACAAAGGACAATTGGCAGGTATTTTACGTCACTTTTGCATTACTTTTACTGTGATTTTGCTAGATATAGGCCCATATTGTAGATGGAGAAACGCATTGTACAGCGGATACATCTTGGGCTATACTATTAAGGGACAGCTGAATTGACCACCTAAACCATATATTTTCTGAAAGCCTATAGCCTCTAGATGTCAATTAATATACATTAAGACATGCCCCACCTTCCTACTGATTTTGGTGCATCATAAGGCGTACATAGGCCCATATTGTAGATCGAGAAACGCCTTGTACAGCGGATACATCTTGGGCTATACTATTAAGGGACAGCTGAATTGACCACCTAAACCATATATTTTCTGAAAGCCTATAGCCTTTATATGTCAATTAATATACATTAAGACATGCCCCACCTTCCTACTGACTTTGGTGCATCATAAGGCGTACATAGGCCCATATTGTAGATCGAGAAACGCCTTGTACAGCGGATACATCTTGGGCTATACTATTAAGGGACAGCTGAATTGACCACCTAAACCATATATTTTCTGAAAGCCTATAGCCTGTAGATGTCAATTAATATACATTAAGACATGCCCCACCTTCCTACTGACTTTGGTGCATCATAAGGCGTACATAGGCCCATATTGTAGATCGAGAAACGCATTGTACAGCGGATACATCTTGGGCTATACTATTAAGGGACAGCTGAATTGACCACCTAAACCATATATTTTCTGAAAGCCTATAGCCTCTAGATGTCAATTAATATACATTAAGACATGCCCCACCTTCCTACTGACTTTGGTGCATCATAAGGCGTACATAGGCCCATATTGTAGATGGAGAAACGCATTGTACAGCGGATACATCTTGGGCTATACTATTAAGGGACAGCTGAATTGACCACCTAAACCATATATTTTCTGAAAGCCTATAGCCTCTAGATGTCAATTAATATACATTAAGACATGCCCCACCTTCCTACTGACTTTGGTGCATCATAAGGCGTACAGAGGCCCATATTGTAGATCGAGAAACGCCTTGTACAGCGGATACATCTTGGGCTATACTATTAAGGGACAGCTGAATTGACCACCTAAACCATATATTTTCTGAAAGCCTATAGCCTCTAGATGTCAATTAATATACATTAAGGCATGCCCCACCTTCCTACTGACTTTGGTGCATCATAAGGCGTACATAGGCCCATATTGTAGATGGAGAAACGCATTGTACAGCGGATACATCTTGGGCTATACTATTAAGGGACAGCTGAATTGACCACCTAAACCATATATTTTCTGAAAGCCTATAGCCTCTAGATGTCAATTAATATACATTAAGACATGCCCCACCTTCCTACTGACTTTGGTGCATCATAAGGCGTACAGAGGCCCATATTGTAGATGGAGAAACGCCTTGTACAGCGGATACATCTTGGGCTATACTATTAAGGGACAGCTGAATTGACCACCTAAACCACATATTTTCTGAAAGCCTATAGCCTCTAGATGTCAATTAATATACATTAAGACATGCCCCACCTTCCTACTGACTTTGGTTCATCATAAGGCGTACATAAGCCTATATTGTAGATCGAGAAACCGACTGTACAACTGATACATCTTGGGCTATACTATTAAGGGACAGCTGAATTGACCACCTAAACCACATATTTTCTGAAAGCCTATAGCCTCTAGATGTCAATTAATATACATTAAGACATGCCCCACCTTCCTACTGACTTTGGTTCATCATAAGGCGTACATAAGCCTATATTGTAGATCGAGAAACCGACTGTACAACTGATACATCTTGGGCTATACTTTTAAGGGACAGCTAAATTGACCACCTAAACCATATATTTTCTGAAAGCCTATAGCCTCTAGATGTCAATTAATATACATTAAGACATGCCCCACCTTCCTACTGACTTTGGTGCATCATAAGGCGTACATAAGCCTATATTGTAGATCGAGAAACCGACTGTACAACTGATACATCTTGGGCTATACTATTAAGGGACAGCTGAATTGACCACCTAAACCATATATTTTCTGAAAGCCTATAGCCTCTAGATGTCAATTAATATACATTAAGACATGTCCCACCTTTCTACTGACTTTGACAATATACAAAATAGTGCCATGTATACATTTATGTCCTCCAAAGTTTGCAGGAAGGTGGGCCATGTGCTAGTCTATGTTAACTCACATGTACAAGTGACAGGCTTTAAGAAAATATATGGTTTGCATGGCTGAAACTGCTTTGCCTTTGTGTTGGAGCTCAAAATGTTCTAAACATATCTTACATTTCTTTCTGTTACTTATGTTTTCACAGATCCTCGCTCCTGATATCCTGATGTATGCATTCCATTTCATTATATGACTCCAACAGGACACCTACACAAAGGAGCTGTTAAAGCAGTGTCCTTCTACAAACAACAAGACAGCGAGCATGTAAACAAGGCCTTGTTTGTCCACTTCCTGAAGGGGCTGAAGCATGCTGGCCTTGACACCTCAGTCCTTGCTTCCATTTACAGCTGTGTTGTGGAGCGCATTCTCACATCCTATGGTCTGCAGCGGGTGGTGTCATCACTTTATTTATCATCGTTTGTGTAAATCTTACACATCTTACACAAAAGTCTAAAATAATCTAAACTTCATTCACTCTCCATGTATAGATCAAGATAGACTTGCAGAACAGGCTGCAGGGCAACAGTCCGATAGCCTGCATGAAAGCATAAATGGTCCGCACTTGTTAAAGAGTGCAATTATCAAAGGGCCCTTGAATTGTGTTTTTTTAAACCAAGGAGTATGACTGTAGCGATGCTGTCAGCTCTGCCATAAGCAGTGACTGTGATTACGTTTGCACATTTTGAAAATGTTGTTTTTCTTTCTTTTGCATTCTTTTCCACTTCATTGTTGTATAGTTTGTATAATGTTTGTTAAAGTTGCACACATTAATTCACTGTTCTTATTTGTAAAAATGTGTATAGTGTGGTATAGTTTGTATGGTGGAGTCTTTATTGTATCGCACAAACAAGAACACCCCACCCCACCATACCACTTTGACTAACCAATTTTCTGCGGGAAACCCTGGATGCTTTCTAAAGGTATTTTGTGAAACATAGGGGTTGCTATGGTAGTGGTTGCTAAGCTATTGCTAGGGTAACTGAGAAGGTTGTTATGGTGTTGCTACGGGATATATGGTGGTTGCTATGCAGGTTTATAGGGTAATCATGTTGGTTGCTAGGTTGGTGATAGAGTAACTGAGAAGGTTGCTAGGGTGTTGCTAGAGTAGATATGGTGGTGGCTATACTAAATTAAGTGATTGCTATGCTGGTTGCTAGGGTAATTGAGATGGTTGCAAGGCAAGTCATGTTGGTTGACTATCAAAGTGGTTGCTAGGTTGGCATTGTACAGGTGGTTGCTAGGTTGTTGATAGGGTAACCAAGAAGGTTGCTAGGGTGTTGCTAGGGTAGATATGGTGGTTGCTATTCCAAATAAAGTGGTTGCTATGCTGGTTGCAAGGTTAATCATGTTGGTTGCAATGGTGGTTGCTCGGTTGACATTGTGGTGGTAGTTGTGAGGTTGTTGGTAGGGTAATTAATATGGTTGCTAGGTTGTTGCTATGGTTCTTATGTTGGTTGCTAGGTTGTTGCTAGGGTAACTTAGAAGAATTTTGTCCAGCTAATACATTTTGGCCTACACTATTAAGGGACAGCTGAATTTACCATCTAAACCATATATTTTCTTAAAGCCTATAGTCTGTAGATGTCAATTAATATGAATTAAGACATGTCCAACATTCCTACTTACGTGCATCATAGGCTTAAGCAATACTGCTATTTTTGCTCTTAGACTATAAAAATCCATAATCACTTTAAAAACGCTAATTGATTACAATAGTTTTTGAAAGTCAATTTCTTTAAATCATGATTGAAATTGTAACCATATTCTTTATTGAGTTATGTTAATTGACTATAATACTATTGTATTGTCATCCTTCTTTGGGACTTGAGTACTTCAATATCCCCTTCATGTATCAATGTACATTAAAGCATCTTTGATAGTAAAGGACTCTCCATGTAAATAATTACTTGAATTGTCTTTCACTTGTACTGGTTCTATATATTTGGACCACTGATTGACTGCACTCTGGTTTTCATCAGCAAGGTCAAGGCTTAAATTAACCTCAGATAAGTCTGTTTTAATCCCATGCATTATATGTGCTAATGTTGTGAAGTAATTGGTGTGACTGACCCTACAAAGGCCTGTCTGACCTATGACCTATTAACCTAGGGTTAGTAAATATGGGATCGGAGTGAAATTACCTCACACATTCAGAAACCTCAAAGTGAAATGACCTCACACATCCAGGAAGCTACAGCAATACAAACTCAGCTACTGGTCTCAAATACGGCAAACCAGTTGCCAATTTCTATGCCCTTTATATCAATTTGTGCTACATGTTATTAGTTGAAAATTACTGGTGTAAGCTTATCTGACTAGAATATGACTGATTAAATTTGACATGTAACATCCTTGGATGACACAAAATATAGTGAAATGGACTCAACCCTCACATATTCAAACTTTTTTTCAATCTTTGGCTCCGCCTCCTGACAACACACAAGCAACTATATTTGAGTGTGTAGTTAAATCACATCTCACATATTCACAGACTCTATAGCACCCCAAATCCAATATTTCCTATATTTGGCTCCGCCTCCTGGCAATACACAAGTCATTAGATGTCCCAAATTTGACAAACTAGTTTGTTATCATCCCGTGTATCAAAATATGTGCCATATGTTGGTACTATCTTGAATTAACTGGTGTAATCCTATCAAGGCCTGTCTGACCTATGCAAATTATGGCCATCTAAACCTAGGGTTAGCATTTCTAACTTCCATACCTCATAAACAGACTAAATTTGGCATGTGACATCTATCTATGACATAAAATATACGAGATACGTAAAATCACACCTCACACATTCATAGACTCTATAGCGCCCCCTAGAAATCTACATTTTCCAATCTTTGGCTCCGCCTCCTGACAACATACAAGCAGCTGGAGGTTTCAAATTTGACAAACAAGTTTGTTATCATTCCCTGTATCAAAATATGTGCCACATGTTGGTACTATCTTGAATTAACTGGTGTAATCCTATCAAGGCCTGTCTGACCTATGCAAATTATGGCCATCTAAACCTAGGGTTAGCATTTCTAACTTCCATACCTCATAAACAGACTAAATTTGGCATGTGACATCTATCTATGACATAAAATATACGAGATACGTAAAATCACACCTCACACATTCATAGACTCTATAGCGCCCCCTAGAAATCTACATTTTCCAATCTTTGGCTCCGCCTCCTGACAACATACAAGCAGCTGGAGGTTTCAAATTTGACAAACAAGTTTGTTATCATTCCCTGTATCAAAATATGTGCCACATGTTGGTACTATCTTGAATTAACTGGTGTAATCCTATCAAGGCCTGTCTGACCTATGCAAATTATGGCCATCTAAACCTAGGGTTAGCATTTCTAACTTCCATACCTCATAAACAGACTAAATTTGGCATGTGACATCTATCTATGACATAAAATATATGAGATATGTAAAATCACACCTCACACATTCATAGACTCTATAGCGCCCCCTAGAAATCTACATTTTCCAATCTTTGGCTCCGCCTCCTGACAACATACAAGCAGCTAGAGGTCTCAAATTTGACAAACACGTTTGTTATCATTCCCTGTATCAAAATATGTGCCACATGTTGACATTTCATGAAATAATGGGTGTGACACTTACCTA
This sequence comes from Alosa pseudoharengus, assembly GCF_046254945.1. Taxonomy (NCBI): domain Eukaryota; kingdom Metazoa; phylum Chordata; class Actinopteri; order Clupeiformes; family Clupeidae; genus Alosa; species Alosa pseudoharengus. The sequence goes on from NW_027468663.1 coordinate 28,849,044, forward strand.
GGCCTGTCTGGCCATATGGGTGTCTCAATTGTAGTTTCTGAGTATGTCCGGTGCATCAAACTTGCCATGGCAGGTAAGATCAGTGAAATTGGGTTTATTTCAGCACAACACACCTCTGTGTATCATATTCAATCAAAATATGGATGTTTTGATGGTTTGTTTATGATTTAAGAACTTTTGTTGGTCAATATCTGTCAAATATGCTCTCTAAACGGTTATTTCTGAAGATTTCTTGTGCATCAAAAGTCCCACAGCACCTAAGATAAGTGAAATTGGGTTTATTTCAGCACAACACACCTCTGTGTATCATATTCAATCAAAATATGGATGTTTTAATGGTTTGTGTATGATTTAAGAACTTTTGTTGGTCAAAACAATGCTCTCTGAATAGCCATTTCTTAAGATTTCTTGTGCATCAAAAGTCCCACAGCACCTAAGATAAGTGAAATTGGGTTTATTTCAGCACAGCACACCTCTGTGTATCATATTCAATAAAAATATGGATGTTTTAATGGTTTGTGTATGATTTAAGAACTTTTGTTGGTCAAAACAATGCTCTCTGAACAGCCATTTCTTAAGATTTATTGTGCATCAAAAGTCCCACAGCACCTAAGATAAGTGAAATTGGGTTTATTTCAGCACAGCACACCTCTGTGTATCATATTCAATCAAAATATGGATGTTTTAATGGTTTGTGTATGATTTAAGAACTTTTGTTGGTCAACATCTGTCAAAAAATGCTCTCTGAACGGCCATTTCTGAAGATTTCTTGTGCATCAAAATTCACACCGCACCTAAGATAGGTGAAATTGGGTTTATTTCAGCACAACACACCTCTGTGCATCATATTCAATCAAAATATGGATGTTTTAATGGTTTGTGTATGATTTAAGAACTTTGTTGGTCAACATCTGTCAAAACAATGCTCTCTGAACGGCCATTTCTTAAGATTTCTTGTGCATCAAAAGTCCCACAGCACCTAAGATAAGTGAAATTGGGTTTATTTCAGCACAACACACATCTGTGTATCAAGATCAATCAAAATCTGTAAGTTTGTGATTGCTTTAAACAGGGGGTTGTCCAATACACATAAAACAAACAGCAAAGGTATGCTAATACAAAGCAGCACTACAGGCACTAAATAATAATTTACATTTGATCAGATTCACCTTTATTGTCATTGTGCAGAGTAAAAGTACAAACAGGGTTCCAACTGTAAGTCAAATGTAAAATTCTATAACTTTTCCCTGACAAAACACCTGAATTTCCATGACTTACAATATACCGACCAATGATTTCAGAGCAGCCGCATCAAGAGTCTTTTACTTTTTTAGAGCGGGAGATGAATAAATAGGCATTGAATTAACACAGTTGGGCTACTCAAGCAAGCTGTAAAGCTAATAACCAGATATACATACTGTGTGGAAATATGCATTTTGGCTAGTACATCATAAACTACTACGACAAAATTCCCTGATATTCCATGACTTTGCCCCCAAAATGATAAAAATTCCCTGACTTTCCATGTCTGGAATAGACTTTCTAAAATTCCATGATATTCCAGAAATGCTATGACCCGTGGGAACCCTGTACAAAGCAAAAGTGCAATGTGATATACAAAGTATAGACAGATGGTGCATAGGCAGGACAAGAAATACTGTATAGTGTCGTGTAGACAGTAATATGCAGTTGGTTTACAGAAGGTGGTTTAGAGTAATATAAATTAGATATAAATATGGGCAGTGTATTAACAGAACATATGAGAAAAACAGAATAAATATGGATATTCAGTATGAACCATATAGACAGATATGTGCAGTGTGGTAACAGTACCATTGTAGTGCAGAAACAGTAACATTATAAGAGTAGTAAGAAGTGTTCAGGATGGATAGCATGAAGAGCAGTAGAATATGGTTATGTATAATTGTAATTACAGTATGTGCATTTGTAAATAAATAACACTATGGGTGGAATAGGGTATTTGGGGGCTTAGTTGATTGGTTGTCACCGGGATACAGAGCTACAGTCCAGTCGGGTGACAGCAACAGAAAAGAAGCTTCCTCTGAACCTGCTGGTTCGGGTGCAGAGAGACCTGTAATAATAATAATAATAATAATAATAATAATAATCCCCGGGCTTTGCCTTGCTCCTTCCTGGCCTGTGCCTTGCTCCTTCCTGGCATGTCTTTTTGCTTTGGTGATGAGCCTGATAACAGCTGACAACCTGGAAATTAGAAATAGAGATAAAACAAGTGTACAAAGAAAGAAACTACAATCTCAGTGTTTCTCTTGACATGTTCAAACATACTGATGACTATAAAGTCCACTAATAAAATGCAGGTCTATGCCTTTAATATAGTGCGCCAAAGTATTTAAGGAGGGTGGACCAAGTCCTAGTATGGTTTAGGTGGTTGAATCAGCTGTCCCTTAATAGTGTACGCCAAATTGTATCAACTGAACAATTTGTTTCTCGATCCTCAATATGGGCCTATGTATGCTTTATGATATGCCAGAGTAAGTAGGAAGGTGGGAAATGTCTTAATTAATATTAATTGACATCTAGAGGCTATGGGTTTTCACAAAATATGTGGTTTAGGTGGTCAATTCAGCTGTCCCTTAATAGTATAGCCCAAGATGTATACGCTGTACAATGCGTTTCTCCATCTACAATATGGGCCTATGTACGCCTTATGATGCACCAAAGTCAGTAGGAAGGTGGGGCATGTCTTAATGTATATTAATTGACATCTAGAGGCTATAGGCTTTAAGAAACTATATGGTTTAGGTGGTCAATTCAGCTGTCCCTTAATAGTATAGCCCAAGATGTATCCGCTGTACAAGGCGTTTCTCGATCTACAATATGGGCCTATGTACGCCTTATGATGCACCAAAATCAGTAGGAAGGTGGGGCATGTCTTAATGTATATTAATTGACATCTAGAGGCTATAGGCTTTCAGAAAATATATGGTTTAGGTGGTCAATTCAGCTGTCCCTTAATAGTATAGCCCAAGATGTATACGCTGTACAATGCGTTTCTCCATCTACAATATGGGCCTATGTACGCCTTATGATGCACCAAAGTCAGTAGGAAGGTGGGGCATGTCTTAATGTATATTAATTGACATCTAGAGGCTATAGGCTTTAAGAAACTATATGGTTTAGGTGGTCAATTCAGCTGTCCCTTAATAGTATAGCCCAAGATGTATCCGCTGTACAAGGCGTTTCTCGATCTACAATATGGGCCTATGTACGCCTTATGATGCACCAAAATCAGTAGGAAGGTGGGGCATGTCTTAATGTATATTAATTGACATCTAGAGGCTATAGGCTTTCAGAAAATATATGGTTTAGGTGGTCAATTCAGCTGTCCCTTAATAGTATAGCCCAAGATGTATCCGCTGTACAATGCGTTTCTCGATCTACAATATGGGCCTATGTACGCCTTATGATGCACCAAAGTCAGTAGGAAGGTGGGGCATGTCTTAATGTATATTAATTGACATCTAGAGGCTATAGGCTTTCAGAAAATATATGGTTTAGGTGGTCAATTCAGCTGTCCCTTAATAGTATAGCCCAAGATGTATCCGCTGTACAATGCGTTTCTCCATCTACAATATGGGCCTATGTACGCCTTATGATGCACCAAAGTCAGTAGGAAGGTGGGGCATGTCTTAATGTATATTAATTGACATCTAGAGGCTATAGGCTTTCAGAAAATATATGGTTTAGGTGGTCAATTCAGCTGTCCCTTAATAGTATAGCCCAAGATGTATACGCTGTACAATGCGTTTCTCCATCTACAATATGGGCCTATGTACGCCTTATGATGCACCAAAGTCAGTAGGAAGGTGGGGCATGTCTTAATGTATATTAATTGACATCTAGAGGCTATAGGCTTTCAGAAAATATATGGTTTAGGTGGTCAATTCAGCTGTCCCTTAATAGTATAGCCCAAGATGTATACGCTGTACAATGCGTTTCTCCATCTACAATATGGGCCTATGTACGCCTTATGATGCACCAAAGTCAGTAGGAAGGTGGGGCATGTCTTAATGTATATTAATTGACATCTAGAGGCTATAGGCTTTAAGAAACTATATGGTTTAGGTGGTCAATTCAGCTGTCCCTTAATAGTATAGCCCAAGATGTATCCGCTGTACAAGGCGTTTCTCGATCTACAATATGGGCCTATGTACGCCTTATGATGCACCAAAGTCAGTAGGAAGGTGGGGCATGTCTTAATGTACATTAGTTGACATCTAGAGGCTATAGGCTTTCAGAAAATATATGGTTTAGGTGGTCAATTCAGCTGTCCCTTAATAGTATAGCCCAAGATGTATCCGCTGTACAACGCGTTTCTCGATCTACAATATGGGCCTATGTACGCCTTATGATGCACCAAAGTCAGTGGGAAGGTGGGGCATGTCTTAATGTATATTAATTGACATCTAGAGGCTATAGGTTTTCAGAAAATATATGGTTTAGGTGGTCAATTCAGCTGTCCCTTAATAGTATAGCCCAAGATGTATCCGCTGTACAAGGCGTTTCTCGATCTACAATATGGGCCTATGTACGCCTTATGATGCACCAAAATCAGTAGGAAGGTGGGGCATGTCTTAATGTATATTAATTGACATCTAGAGGCTATAGGCTTTCAGAAAATATATGGTTTAGGTGGTCAATTCAGCTGTCCCTTAATAGTATAGCCCAAGATGTATCCGCTGAACAATGCGTTTCTCCATCTACAATATGGGCCTATATTTAGCACAGCGACAACCATATCTAGCAAAATCACAGTAAAAGTAATGCAAAAGTGACGTAAAATACCTGCCAATTGTCCTCTGTATCCACCGCTGCAGTAGACCATGATGTGAGGATGCACTCCATAACACAGCTGTTAATGGAAGCAAGGACTGAGGTGTCAAGGCCATCATGCTTCAGCCTCTTCAGGAAGTAGACAAATGAGTAGCCAAACAAGGACAAACAAGGCCTTGCTTACATGCTGGCTGTCTTGTAGTTTGACACCACTCTCCTTTCTGTGAGTGTTCTGTTGGAGTCATATAATGAAGTGCAACCCATACATCAGGATATCAGGAGCAAGGATCTGTGAAAACATAAGTAAAGGGGAGAAAAAAGACATAAAGATATGTCGAGAAAACATTGCAGGACCATCCCTAAACAACACATCAGGACACCTTTCTTTCCTTTTTCATTTGATCACTACTACAATTCATAGACATATGTTGTATACAGGTGAGACAAGGGTAAAACTGATGTGGGTATTTATTCTATTATAGAATAGGCTACTAAAATATAACTCCACAACTTCAAGTGTCAACACTGTAGTTTTGGAGGAGTATTTGTAGTTTTTATGCAGTATAGGCTACTTTGGACATTAAAAGCTGCATGCACTACGTAGTACACACATGCGTACAATGCATTATTTTGGAGATAGAAATGTTGTTGTACTGCTTTGTTTTTCAGAAAAACTGTAGAAGCCTATAACCAGCCCAGACCCAAAGAAACAAATAGCTTATTATGTGAAACTGACCTGCTTATAATTTAATGTCAAACACCATCTCAACTAATTGAAAAGCAGGATTGCATCACCATCGCACTCATTCCGATAATTTAACCATAACATGTCGTGAACAACGATTTATTTGTATATCATATCATGTATTTGTCCACATCTTTTACCATTATAAGACATTGAATTGAACTAAGATATTGCTAAGATATTGAGACAGTAGGAGAGTGGCATGGAACAATAGGAAACAGACACGTCACCAACAACAATGCCAGTGGCCTACTGTAATTACTGCTATTATTATCATTATTATGTATTATTATCAATTTGTTTTGTTATAGTCTAGACACACATTCCATATTCACTGTATAGGCTATTTCTGTCACTGTACACATGTCATCTGGAAAACTTGCCTATTTATCTAACTGCACTTCTAGTTGGATGTCAACTGCATTTCATTGGCTCTGTACCTGCACTACTCTTTTAAATTACAATAAAGTTGAATCTAATCTAAATCTAGCCTAATCTAATATCTAATATTATGGGCTACACACATTGCAATTCTCTATTGAATTAAACCCCTCTCTTAATCAGGTTAAAGAAATACAATATTATATTATAATATAAGTGAATATCTAACATCTGGAGAACTGCTGTATCAGAATACAATTGTTTTATACCTGATATGTGGCCTAAAACAATGCGCGTTTTCGCAACGAAATCTATTCACGTTCATCATGATTATCGATTATACATGACTGGCTGATAGGCTACCTCCCAGCTGTTAGCTGTAGCCCACACTAACAATATTAGGCTACAATGTTAATTTACACAGACAACAGCTGTTTTACAGATTAATGTAACATTACATCATGCACGTTAGCTAAATTATAAATTGTGCAAGCCTACTCTGAATTCACAGTATTGCCCATGCATAGGCTACTATTTCATGTTAAATCAACTTTAAAATGTTTTGCTCAATTGCTAGCAAAATGATCATGCTAGCGGCAGTAGCAAGGCTCACCTCATTTCCCATTTGGATTCTTCTTTTTTCTCCGTCCCTGCTCGGTTCTTGTTTCTGGATTCTGGGGTTCAGCCTTCTAAAACTGCTAGCTAGAAGGTGGCTCCTTCTAACCCACAACTCAAAGCAGGCTTAAGAGTGTGAAACTGCACGTCAAAAGCATCAAATAACATTCTCGCCATTTTGTGAGGTCAGGCTTTTTTGACAGATGACGTGGTTCTGTTGGCTCGTTGAAAGCGAAATACAACGTGATAGTAACACGATAATTACGTCCTGCTCAACACGTTTTTTAACAAGGAAACGTGTTACACAACACGTCCCAATAGATTAATTAACGTGACAGTGACACGTTCAGACGTGAGACTGGGTTGGATTTGGAGGGGGGTGGGAGGCATTCGGTCGGATCCTGGTGCTGTGGAAATGTGCAGCCTTTATGTGCAGGGTAGTATGACATTCAAGTTTTATGTTAAAAGGGTGATTTATTTTCGGACATACAGTATTCTTGCTCAGATGTTCAGCACACTGTGGGCTATGTCCGATTTATTTTCGGACATACAGTAGCCTATTCTTGGTCAGATTCAGCATCACCGATGGAATGAATTGTCCACTGCAAACTATCGAAAGGAACATTATCTGCTCTATCGTAAGGGGCTTTGCTACGGTGGGTGACATTAAAACGTCTGCCTCGATCAGATGACAATGATAACGAATTCCCTCGGCTGAGAATCTATATAGTCCATAAAGAATATCTTCCGGTAATGTCAGCGGATTCTGGTGGTCTCTAAAAACACTCGCCCTGCGAAGAGAGCCCCCCACGATTTGCGCTCCAACCCAGCGGGCACCGTGATGTCAATTTGATGTCAAGAATTAGTCAAGGTTTTGACCACCATGTTGAGCATCTATAATTTCATACTATTTTAGCATTACAAGCTATGGCTTGCTTGTGGTTGTAAAGACGTCCAACAAGGGATCAATCTAACATGTTGTCACTGGTCTATAAACTTGGGTCAATATGATTGATGTTAAATCAACGTTGATTTGATATCAAGAAAAAAGGCATAGGAAAAAGGGCGTCAAAATGATATGGAATTGACGTCATTGAATTGACCACCATATGAGAACCAATAATGTTAATAATCTTAATAGTAGTAATAATAGCCCACTAGGCTAATGTTACTATTGTTTTGACACTTCTACCAATCAGTCTGGTAATATAACAGACTAAAATGCCAACAGTAATCATTTTCACGATTGTTTTTAACGGATGCTTATCACCGCTTGATAAGCGCATGCGCACACACAGCAATTCCCATCCCCCACCCCTGATCAAATTCAAATTCGCGCAGCACTCTAGAATCTTCGCTGAGTTTGCTCCTTTTCAACTGCAGTCACCAGTGACTTCAACAATCAACCGTCACTTTTCTGTCATGCCTCTGACTGAATGTGTAAGCTGTACAAAGTCTGCCGTCATCATATCCCAGGTAAGAATTACAGTACTTTTGTATGCCAATTGAAAACGTGAATTTATTCGAAATATATTGTTTTCATAATGGAATGTTAATCAAAGCCGTTAGTCATGTTTAGAATTAGCTAGTGAGCTAACGCTAGCGATGTTAGCTGTTAATGTTAACTTTTCCAGTAGCAGACTAACTTCACTATTATGTGGAATATCTGTTTGTTTGCCTGTTTGTCTGTTTGTTAGTTTTAGAATGAAATATCAGGCGCAAGTAAGTTAGCTATACATTTAAAGTAACGTTAGCTACATTTAAAATGGCTGTTACCATGCAGGCTAGCAGACACAGATGAAAGTTGTTAACATTACGTTAGAATTAATAACGGTTAACGTTAACTGTTACCTCTACCTTGCGAACTTCCATGGGACATAGGTAAGGTTAGGTCACTGTATTTAAACTTAATACATGTAGTGCTAGTGTTGATACATAATATAGTGTTGCTATAACTGCAAAGAGGTCCTGTATGAATTAAGTAATATATATATATATCAGTTATCTACCCACTGATTTAAGGAACTGCAGTTTAATATAGCCATGTTTATTAACAGACCTGTCATTTAATGGATGTGATGGGTGGGTAGCACCTCAATATCATGCCTACAAGTAAAGGGATCTTTAGTTTGTGAAGGGTAGTATTAGGCTACATGTTCTTCATTTCATAGCCCTTATTTGCCCCTTGTTTGATGTACCTGACTTGCTCTGAGGCATGTGTTAAGATGCATGTGAGTGTAGTAGTGCTTCAGTGATGGTCTTTTCATGTTCTGTGTGTTTTGCAACATATTAATCTTAGTCTCCCTCTGTTTGCAGGTGGTGTGTTGTGAGGATTGCTGCAGTAAGAACACTGAGTGCATTCTGGAATATTCCAAATGTGTGCCACGTCCAAGCTCGCAAGAGAGTTCACTCACCAGGTAAAGACACACACACACACACAATGTTATTTTGAAGTATTAAAAAACATTGTTGTTTTAGAAATTTCGAACGAAATGGTTGGTAATTAGCACGTTTACGAGTATAGTTTACATTCCGGTATGATGGCAGAAGTGTCTTTGTGTACTGTGTGCCAAAACTATACTATTTAGCATGGTTGTGCAGCTACTTCAAATACTGTAAGTATTGTAATTTATCTACATATACAAGGATTAAAGTTCTCCGTCGTAGGACGGATTTCCGTCAATTTGATTTTAGAAATGTCATATTTGAGATCGATGCAGATCCGATGAGAAAAAAAAAATAGGGGGGGGGGGGCGGCTATCACCTTTTCTTTTCCTTTTTTTTAAGGCAACTACAAATATTAGGTCCGATGAATTAATGTGTGTGATGATAAATGTTTAAAGACCTAATAGTGTTCTTGAGAACTTTCTGTGTCTCAATCAGTGACGGCTCAAGAAGATAGCCTAGCCTACCTCAGCCATGAGTTCCGCTTTGTTTATGTTGTAGCTACACGCTTGTCTCGTTGGCCTGGGGCGTTTGCTTAAAAAAAAGAACACATATGGAGGACTAATAACGGTCTAAAAGTTGGATTATAGTGACACAATCGAGACAGCTGATGAGGTTGGCAAATCCGTTTAACTTTTTTGGATATGATATTGTGAGCTCTATGTGCGAATTCGGAGAAGAAGCGTAGGCTGTGTTCTTTCCGTGCATCAATGTAGACAATTTCTTACTATCGCGAACTCTTGTCAGGGGAGGTCATTCATTTTGGGTGTCACCTATGACTTGAACAGATAGCCTGCTATGCCACCCCATGTAGGCTACTATTATTGTTACAGTTTTTAATCAATGCAACTAACATTATGTGTAAAGCGACGCAATATAAACCGTATGCAATGTATTATCCCGTCTGTTATGACATGTACAACAATGTTTTTCACAATTTGCAATGGAAGGTTTTGACTGAGCGTGTTAACATAAAATAATAATAATATTGTCATCATCGCGAACTGTTTAGTAAGGGGGTCAGTCGTGTTTGTGACGCACAGACAGCCTTGTAGCCTATTTTGCTTTAGGCCTCACTTTTAACGACAGTAGGTTGTGAGTGTATGTTGACAAAAAATAACCATGCAATCAAAATAGTCAACTTAAAACTTTGCTATAAAATATTATTAATTTATAGCACAAAACCATAACCAGTATGCCTACCAGAACCTTGCATATTAGCGTAATTTGTGTGCGTCTATTTGGCAAGGCCACTAGCTGTCATGGATGCGTTGTTGCTAAAGGAAGGCAGGTGTCAAAAGTTAAAAAATAAATGGAGATGGGCAGCTGTTGGAAATGGGGGAGAACTAACAAGCCATGGTGTAAAGAAATGAAAGTGCCAGGGGCAGTGTTTGGCAAGTTACTTCAAAATCGTAATGTATTATGTATTACTTATTACTGTCATTTCAAAGTAATTTGTTACATTATAATATTACTGTCTTTGAATTGTAAGGCATTACACTACTATTGTATTACTTTTAAGTTACTTTTACCAAAATATCTAGAAATATGGATTTGGAATTCTAAATGCAGTTTATTATGCTCAATGCAGCTCATTCCTTCTAATGGAGGGCGATGGGGTATAACATAATGACTAAGCTAGGCTTAAGGCTAACAACAGTAGAATGCAATAGGCGCAGTGATGGCTCATGATGCAATACAAGGAACAATCATAGCCAGAATTTTGTTAAAAGCAGACAAAAGGTCGAAGTCTGGTCAATTGTGATAGAAATGCTGTAACTTTAGGCTTAGGCCTACTCATTAAAATCAACAGAGAGCCCACTACCTGTATATTGTAACCCAAAACTTGTCAAGATAGGCTACACAGTGCCGCTGCTGGCCATTTTGGTGCCCTAACTGGTGAAATACAGTATTAACCCAAGTATGTCATCATATGGTCAACTATAAAGATGTAGGCTAATCTGCCTGTTCCCAGGGATGGGTAGTATTTCTGAAACATGTAATATGTATTTCAAATACAAAATAGTATTTTGTCATTTGTATTTTATTGGGTTGAAGGAAATGGCTCTGTATTTTGTATCAAAATACTTAATTGGTGTGTATTTTTGTATTTTAGAAATACTGCAAAATACTATATGTGAAACACACTAAAAAAAGTAGATACTACACACAGGTGTAATGAATAATTGGTAATTAGGCAACAATGGTTTATTTTTATCGCAATCAGCTAATGTGAGAACAGCTGTGATGAGCAAGTTTACCTGTGCAAGTTCACATAAGGACACTGACAAAGGCAACCATGTCCTATTGTCTCCATGCCAATCTTTAACAGAAAAAATGTCAGATATCTCAATGAACCACAATGACATCAATAGATGGTAAGGTGTTGAGTGTGTTTGAATTCCCTTCCTTGTAGCATCCATTTCTGCATTCTACCAGAGAATGTCTAATAAGGGGAGAACTGCCACTCTCGGAAAACTTCCGGTTTCTAAACTGTTCTGAACTGGTTGCAGTTCCTTCTGTGGTTCCACATGAGGGCGCTCGTCCACGAGTGCAGAATGCATGGAGGTCTATGGAGCTGTACCCCTTAAAATCCACTTTTCTCGGGATATAATTTTTTTCCAAGTAATTTGAATATTGTTTTCGAAAGGGGAGGCAAAGAAAATACACTTGGTTGAGTATTATATTTTTTAACGTCACTTAATTGTTCTAAAAAGCCTTTCAAACGTGTCAATGACGTCATTCATTAGCACAATGCTAGCGTGTTATGGGCAACAACGACCCAACCTGTAAGAAATCAAAAGGACATAAGTACTCGTTCATTCAACTTTTGACCTATAACCCATGTTGAAGTTATACAAACTACAATCAAATCTGAGATTTGTCAACGACAATCAGGTGAAAGAGGCAAATTTAGCCGTCTAGCTCCATTGACTCCCATTCATTCTGCACTCATGGCGATCGCCCCCAGTGGAACTCTGGTGGAACTGCAACCAAAATTCGGTACAATGGGACTTAATACGGAGTGGCAAGGCTCTCCGTAGACGGGCTCTGATTCTACAGTGGGGACAAGTTCACCTTGTTTAATTAAATAACAATTCTATTTCCTTATTAGCTGCATACTTGAGGTTGGAGATATTAAGGCATATCAAGTTTCTCACATACTGGAACTTCAAGATACATAGCCTTATGATTTTCTTATTCAGTTCTGCACTGGACTTGAATTACGAAATTCGGCACAGATACACAATTATGATTTTGGCCTATTGATTATAATGTGGTTAATTGAAAGCTCTGTCAGTCGTTTTGGATAAGCATCAGCTAGTTGACTAAATGTAAATGTAAATTCTTGAATTATTCTTCTGATCACACTACATGAACTTGCATACGGTATACTATTTGGTATGACGGGCCAAATTGTATTGTTTTTTACTATATAGTTTTAATAGGCTAAATGTTTGGGATATTAAAAAGCTTTTTTTGCAGTGCTTTCATACTTCCTTGAAAAAAGTATTTTGAGTATTTTCTAAATACAAAAATACAGTATTTTATTTTGATACATAATATGGTTACTGTATTTTGTAGTTTATTTTGATACATTAAAAATGAGGGTATTAGGTATTTTATTTTGAAATACATTCTGATGTATTTTTGCCCATCCCTGCCTGTTCCCAGCATCAGAACACTTTGCGATGGTTAGCGTGTCGTAATTCAAGTCCAGTGCAGAACTGAATAAGAAAATGATAAGGCTATGTATCTTGAAGTTCCAGTATGTGAGAAACTTGATATGCCTTAATATCTCTAACCTCAAGTATGCAGCTAATAAGGAAATAGAATTGTTATTTAATTAAACAAGGTGAACTTGTCCCCACTGTAGAATGCAGAAATGGATGCTACAAGGAAGGGAATTCAAACACACTCAACACCTTACCATCTATTGATGTCATTGTGGTTCATTGAGATATCTGACATTTTTTCTGTTAAAGATTGGCATGGAGACAATAGGACATGGTTGCCTTTGTCAGTGTCCTTATGTGAACTTGCACAGGTAAACTTGCTCATCTTTACTTGCGTACGACTTCACACCAGTGCTTCAGACCAGAGCTGATGCTTCAACAATAGCCGTCACTGAAAAGCTGTTAGTGTCTTTGAACACAGCTGTTCTCACATTAGCTGATTGCGATAAAAATAATAACCAATTATTCATTACACCTGTGTGTAGTATCTACTTTTTTTAGTGTGTTTCACATATAGTATTTTGCAGTATTTCTAAAATACAAAAATACACACCAATTAAGTATTTTGATACAAAATACAGAGCCATTTCCTTCAACCCAATAAAATACAAATGACAAAATACTATTTTGTATTTGAAATACATATTACATGTTTCAGAAATACTACCCATCCCTGGGAACAGGCAGATTAGCCTACATCTTTATAGTTGACCATATGATGACATACTTGGGTTAATACTGTATTTCACCAGTTAGGGCACCAAAATGGCCAGCAGCGGCACTGTGTAGCCTATCTTGACAAGTTTTGGGTTACAATATACAGGTAGTGGGCTCTCTGTTGATTTTAATGAGTAGGCCTAAGCCTAAAGTTACAGCATTTCTATCACAATTGACCAGACTTCGACCTTTTGTCTGCTTTTAACAAAATTCTGGCTATGATTGTTCCTTGTATTGCATCATGAGCCATCACTGCGCCTATTGCATTCTACTGTTGTTAGCCTTAAGCCTAGCTTAGTCATTATGTTATACCACATCGCCCTCCATTAGAAGTGCAATGAGCTGCATTGAGCATAATAAACTGCATTTAGAATTCCAAATCCATATTTCTAGATATTTTGGTAAAAGTAACTTAAAAGTAATACAATAGTAATGTAATGCCTTACAATTCAGAGACATTAATATTATAATGTAACAAATTACTTTGACGATTTTGAAGTAACTTGCCCAACACTGCCTGTAGGTGGCATTAATTATATAGTAAGTGTACCCTGTAGCCTCGTTTTGGTTTAAACAATGGCCGCCGTGTGAATAAGGCGAATACTCCCTTTACTTTGCTGTTTGCATCTTTTTGTACATTAAAAACCAATAGGTCGCGACCGCAAAAGGGGTGCTATCTCTATAGGTAGATATGAAGAACGTATGACTTATGGCCTGAAAAAAGTTCAGTCAAACGATTTTTTTTCACTTTAATCCCTGCATATAACACTACCGTTAAGCGTGGGAAAAAAGTGGAGGTGGGGGTGGGGCGGGGATTGCATGGAAGGAGATGCATGCTATTTCAAGAGTTGAACACCCATTCACTTTACTTTTTTAGCACAGTTAATTTGGACTAAATGCATCAGTTTTTCGTTTTTTTTTTTTTTACATGGGTTCCTCTGAATTCCCCATCAAAAACTTTACAATAAACTCATATATTTGTTCAGTCTCTCTCAAATTTGAAGGGTTTGTTACATAAACCATATATTTTTTGCATAAAACGTAAAAACTACTGCTAACGTAACGTTAATTTACCCACTGCATTACAGATATTGGTTTGTACCATCACTGTATTCAAGAGTTCGATGATGGAGAAAGTGAACTTTCTTTTGAGATTACACCTATCAAAGATTGTAGCCTTTACCGAAATAGTCACGCTGCCCCTCCATTTCAATTGTTGATGCACCAAAAGTAGACCTATCATGCTTATCAAGTGTAACTCTCTGAAGACATCCTTAACTTGTGAGTGTTGGAATTGTTGCTAGGTAGTTAATTTAAGTTCACTCAAAATGTCAGGCCGATTGTATGGTGTGTGCGTCTCGTCACTGCTATGGCGCGTTTACATGTTATCTGTCACTGCCAGCACGTTCTATACTCAGCGTCGTCCATCCTTGCAAATGGGTTCAAGTGAGGACATAGAGTTAAGTTGTAAACAATTGTAAAAATGATTGCCATAATCTGATTACACTCAAAAGACGTCTGGTTTTGGTACTCTACAAATGAATGTTTTACTTTTGTTATGCAATGTTAATGGTATACAGATTAAAACATGTTTTCAGTGTCTCTTTAGCTGAAAACTACTTCCAACACGCATGCCTCTTCCATGAATAGGCGCTCTTAGCCTGGCTAACGTCAGACCTCATTGAGATAGGGTCTGGGAATTAGACATTAATTTTCTCGTATTTGAAACATGGTTTACGAATGCCCAGAGCCGTTTATTGGGCGCTACGAATGTCTATCAAATGCGTCTGTACATAGCTCATAACGGCTTCGGCGTGTCGTCATCGTCTTGCTGCCCTCCCTCCGTTCTGTGATTGGTTCCTTCGTTGAGGTGAAAACAAAGTCCATAGAATCCAGGCTGCCTAGCAGCGTGAATAAAATCGCGTGCGTAAGGCAGCATGGGAAAACCCAGGCTAAGGCACTCTAGTCCTTGAGCCACCCCCTAGTCCACCTACCCATCCGGCCCCCGGAAAAAAAAAAAAACTTTTTTAAAAAATGTTTTAAAAACAATTCTAGTTGCTCAACATCATGTCTGATTAGCAATAACTCTGCTATGAAACAGAGACATTACATCTTCTGGTCAGTGAGGTTTAAATTAATTAGTTCCTGAATCCTATCCCATTTAATGTGACTTCAGAGGGCTTGAGAGGGATAGGATTTAAACCGTGGCGGACCGCTTTCCCTAAATAAATGTAGAGGAAACACTGGATATTCCTTTCCTTGTTCTACAACAACAACCTAATAACATGATAATGCTTATGGCTGATAGCTTTTGCTCTTCCCAAATACAAGTAGCCAGGTGAGATGTTTGCAACTACATTACTTTTTATCAATCCAGTTGCAGCAGGTCTAGTTCCAAACCACAATTGTTGAACTGTGATGAACTGCCCTATTTGTGATTGTTTTTAGAGATTCTAGAGGTTTTATACTAGTGCTGCCACTAACAACTAATAACTAATTTTGTTGTATAACTCGCACTCCTCCTTGTCCACAGGTGGCAGCAGTGCGGTGGAGGCAGAGTGGCAGCAGTACGGTGGAGGCAGAGTGGCAGCAGAGCTGGCCTAAACAAAACAGTCTTCAGCCCTTGGAACCGCACCTGGCTCTTTGGCCCCAAGAACAAACCTTCCCGTCATAGGTGCCTCTGATAGTGCATCACTCACAAGAATGGTAACAAGAATGCACTTAAAGAATGCCCTGGCAGGAGCATCACATATGAATACTTTCACAGACAGTTGAAGTGCTTTGCCTCCATGAACAATGCCATCTTGCTGTAACTGCTGCAACTCCTGGAGAAAGTCACTTAAGTACTCTTCCTCTGAATTTGGTTTAGCAACTCCACAGTAGATGGCCACAATGAAAGGAGCAAAGTTGTGAAAGTTGCAGAGTATGGGCCACATTTGGAAGTTGGAGGATTTAAAAAGTGGCACACCATCAATGTTAAAGCACAAATGTAGGTGCTCAACGATTCCTGGATGCTGAGACAAACGTTTGGTTTTGGAGTAGCATTGTCGAGAATGGTCAGAAAAATCTACCAAAAAGTTTGTAAATTAAAGGATGGAAAAAGTATGGGATTTTAAAATAGAAAATGTGTAGGAACCCTGTTAAAAGAAACCTTTTCTCTGTCTCTCTCTATTCAACTGGATCTCTCAATGTTCTCCAACATTCCATTACTTGTTACTACATTGTACATGTTGTCATACATTGTTCATATTTAGCCATATTTATTCTGCCCTTATAAGATAACTACTAATACACTGCACATATTTAATTTATATTACTCTAAACCACCTTCTATAAACCAACTGTATACTACTGTCTACACGGCACTGTATATGCACCACCTGTCTATACTTTGTATATCACTTTTCTGCTTTTTTGCACTTCTAGTTAGACACAAACTGCATTTTGTTGTCTTTGTACTTGTATTCTGCACAAATAATCAAAATATGTCAATAAATGCTGATGTAATTTTGACATCAATGTTTGTCGCATTTATGTTTATTTGACATTGAAGCTTGATATTGAATGATATCAAAACAACATCAACATCTTGACATCAAATAGATGTAGAATTGACATCAAATGCCAACAAAGCTTGACATGGAAATGACATGTTGATGTAGAATAAATGTTGAATTGACATCAAAGCTTGACATTGAATGATATCAGAATAGCATCAAAACGACATCAACATCATGACATCTTGATGTCAAATAAATGTCGAATTGACATCAAATGCCAACAAAGTATGACATCAAAATAACATCAAAACGACATCGCGGAGGTCAAAATCTTGACGTCAGATTGACATCAGTACATTGACGTCGATACAACTTTCATTCTAGACCTGTTTCTAGACGTAATTTTGACGTCGATGTTTGATGTCATATTGATGTTGAATTGACATCAAATGCCCACTGGGAATGTCGTATGAATCATCCAGGTATACGCAGACAAGTAGCCTACGTGGAGGGGTGGTACTTATAAAGGGTGTGGTTAAACGGAAACCTCGGGTTAACCAAGAACATAACCTGCTCGGACCAGGTTTGAGATGCAGCGTAAATTGCCATGGCAGCATACCTCGGTTAAAACCTATCCACCTTTCGTAGTAGGCTACAGGTTAATCGGGAAGTTAAGCCACACGTGATCAAGTTACTCTCGAAGTTACCCAGATAAGCCAGAAACCCCGCTTCGTAGTACAGGCCCCTGCTCACTTTTACTCAATGCAGATAAAACAAAGGAGCTAATTCTTAATCAAACAGGTGCTCCAACACCACTGATATTAACCAATCAAACTGTTGAAATTGTTAACTGTTTTAAGTATTTGGGAACATACATTGATGATAAGCTATATTGAAAATGCTGATGGTATATGCAAAAAGGCCAGCCAAAGACTGTTTTTAACTAGATGTACCGCAGAGCGGTACAAAATATGACCGCCGCCCAGTCCAGCACATTTTTTCCACAAAAATAAATCACGCTGAAAGGCCTATATGATTCTAACTGTCTCACTAAATTGCATTATCCACACTCAATTCTCACTGATATTTGCTAGACAACAAGTACCAAAACATGATTAGTTCATAGATTTCACATGTAAAATTAATTTTATACAACCCCACCTCCATCTTGCCTGTTCATAATTCTGAGAAATTCTTGAATTGTGTGCATGTACATGTTTATGTTATGCGTGTGTGTGTGTGTGTGTGTGCGTGCTTGTGTGTGTGCCTGCGTATGTGCCTGTGCATGCAAGCGTACATATGTCTACTGTGTGAGTATGTGTCATACGTATGATTACTGTGAATGTATGTGTGTGTGTGTGTGTGTGTGTGTATCTGTTTGTGCACATGTGTGAACATGAAATGGGTTAATATGACCCCTGGAGGCAAACATACGGAAAAAAATGGTCATCCTAGGCCCTACAGTTCTCAAGATATTCACCGAGAACTGTGTCTGCCCTACCCTTCTTTCGGGGGGTCCAGTCCAGCGGGGGGGCTACAGATCAAAACGAAAAATTACGGTTCCATGCTATCCATAAGGGGGTACATGCCCACCAAGTTTTGTGTACCCCGGTCTTTCAGTGTCCCGGGAATCCTTGTTGGTGTACGTCACTAAATGTACACATAAATTATTTTATTGTAAGGCCCCCCATGAACGAAAGTACACAAAACTTGGCATGCATTCGGAGGGTGTCATAATGATCCTACACTTTTAATTTCGTGCAGTTTTGACCTTGTCAGCCAGCGATATTGTGATGAAAACACCTAATTTTTTGCTTTTTCATTTTTAACTAGGTGGCGCTATACATAAAATAAGTGGTAATGGGATGGGTTGACATGCCCCCTTAAGACCAACATACATAAAAAAAGGTGGACCTCCTAGGCCCTACAGTTATCGAGATATACACAGAAAACTGTCTCCGGCCACCTACAGGCCAGTTGGTGTATAGTAACATAAATTAATTTATTGTGTGGCCCCCCATGAACGGAATTCCACGAAACTTGGCGTGCATACAGAGGGTGTCATAATGATCCTACACTTCCAATTTTGTACAGTTTTGACTTTGTTAGGTCACAGATACCTTCAATTACAACACCTCATTTTTACTTTTTTGTGTTTAACTAGGTGGCCCTATACATGAAATGAGTGGTTATGGAATGGGTTGACATGGCCCCTTGAGATCAACATACAAAAAAAAAATGGTCCTCCTAAACCCTACGGTTTTCGAGATATTCACAGAAAACTGTGTCTGCCCTACCCTCCTTTCGGGGGTCCAGTCCAGCGGGGGGGCTACAGATCAAAATCTGACTAAACCTATATGACCGCCGCTTCGCTGCGCGGCGGTCATAATTAGGAAATTGAAGGGATTTAAAAAAATGTATACAAAAACTCTTTTATTCCAAACGCAATTTCCATGGTCAACACACAATGGAAAAGCTAGGCAGAAGGGAGTTGTAGCCAAGAGCACTACAAATGGGCTGGAACTGGTGCTTTCTGCCTTGTATCTGATGTGTATGCATGTGTGTGTGGGCTAGAGGGAGGGGATACATGTGATGTGTGTTAATATGTGGATTATGTCTGTGTGTAATGGAATGAACGTGTCTACTGTTTCCTATGTGTTTTATACTATTACTATCAGTGAGACCAAAGACAATTTTCATGCAGGCATGAGAATAAAGTCTATTCAATTCTATTCTATTCTATTCTATTCTATCTTTGACATGTTACTTGTTTACTTGTCTTACTAATTTCTTACTGAAACGAATGAATGGATATTACCAATAAATTATATCAGATTGTGATTATCCCATTTAATTTAGCTGTGTATGTATAACATTATTATGACCGCCGCGCAGCGAAGCGGCGGTCATATAGGTTTAGTCAGATTTTTTTTCTTTTTTTTTTTTTTTCTTTTTCGCATGCCCAAATTTCTGTCAATGATTCCCGGGACACTGAAAGACCGGGGTACACGAAACTTGGTGGGCATGTAACCCCACATGGATAGCATGGAACCATCGTTTTTCGTTTTTATCTGTAGCCCCCCCGCTGGACTGGACCCCCCGAAAGGAGGGTAGGGCCATACGCGTAGATTACGGTGGGGACGGGTGGGATATGTCCCCACCACTATTTATAATTTGAATTTTGTCCCCACCACTTCTAAAAAAGTGCAAACCAATTGCGACCGAAAAAATCCCCACATATGAAATCATCGAGTCTAAACCATGCGATAGGCGCGCACAATGACATCCTCACAGCATGCACACCTGCCTGGATATGTGTGGATCGAGTGTTGTGGTTAAGGTTTTTTAACATCCGCACCCACCCGACCCTCCAGTCATAATGCCTGCTAGAGTTGACTGTAGCTCGGAATGCAATCGGTTGCCATAGGCTATCCTAAAATCCAGCGATAAAACAAAGCATGAACTCGAGAGTCGGTCTGGCCTATATATGTATATTACAGATAGGCTATCTAGGCGATATTTGTAACATTTATTTTGTATTTGGCCTGTTATAAAATCATGTAGGCCTATTGAACAATTTAAACACATTGTGAACCCCAAAGTTGGAGACATGCATAGACATTGCTGCAAATGTAAAACCGGATTACTCTGGAATGGCTAACTGTACAGGGGAGTGCTTTAAACTTTAATTAAAACTTTAAACTTTAATTACACCTTTGTGTTCGGTAAGGTCTGCTGTTTATTCTGATATATGGTTTGTCATGTGTTGAGGGAAAGTTCGCGAAGCCAAGATGAATGGGTAGGGAGACGGGCGCAGAAAATATGATTAAATTAAAGCTACTTTTCTCGCGAACCGTTTACCACAACAACTAACCACCAACATAGTTTAAAAGCTGAGAAAAAGCTCTTTCGTGTGATACATGTGATGTCTGTGATGAATAGGCTATTTCGCAAGTTGTTCAGCAAATTTGGGTGGGACAGAAATACCTTTACAGAGCAGCAGATCAGGGCTGGCCATATCGGCTCTGATGTACATTGATTTAAATGCATTATCGCTTTACTACCCAACACGCGAACAAGAAAGAAAAGAAAAAAGAAACCAACGAGCTTATGTCACGATTTCCGATATGCCTAGTCCTAGAGAAAAGACAGCTATTGGTAACCTAACAAGTAGTTAGTTGTCCCAAAGTTGTCGCAAACTTTGAGACGACCTATACTCGCATTAACTGAATCTTATCAACCCGAACTGCGATGTTCCAAACAGAGTGACAGGATGCAATGCCTAATAATCTCACTGCCTATGGCATAACTGATACAGTGCGCCTAGGCCTACTGTTAAACACCTGAAAAATATTAAGCTGCTGTTTTCTTTTCATGACGAGCACTAGGCCTACTTTTGAATGATTTATGACTGAATGGAACGTTGCGTTTTTATGCGCCAGAACTGCTTATCACGTCGTCGTCGTGTGACAAAGTTTACACCAATCATCATCTTCTAATGTATCCTTATGTTGAGATGTCCATTCTCTTTGCCCTAGGTTATCATTTGTGCGTGAAGCAAGCACTTTTCAAACCACACTCAAGCTTATGGTTATTGTCCCCACCACTATTAAAAACAAACTGACGCCCTTGGGTAGGGCAGACACAGTTTTCTGTGAATATCTCGAAAACCGTAGGGTTTAGGAGGACCATTTTTTTTTGTATGTTGATCTCAAGCCATTCCATAACCACTCATTTCATGTATAGTGCCACCTAGTTAAACACAAACAAGTAAAAATGAGGTGTTGTAATTGAAGGTATCTGTGACCTAACAAAGTCAAAACTGTACAAAATTGGAAGTGTAGGATCATTATGACACCCTCTGTATGCACGCCAAGTTTCGTGGAATTCCGTTCATGGGGGGCCACACAATAAATTAATTTATGTTACTATACACCAACTGGCCTGTAGGTGGCCGGAGACAGTTTTCTGTGAATATCTCGATAACCGTAGGGCCTAGGAGGTCCACCTTTTTTATGTATGCTGGTCTTAAGGGGGCATGTCAACCCATCCCATTACCACTTATTTCATGTATAGCGCCACCTAGTTAAAAATTAAAAAGCAAAAAATTAGGTGTTTTCATCACAATATCTCTGGCTGACAAGGTCAAAACTGCACAAAATTAAAAGTGTAGGATCATTATGACACCCTCCGAATGCATGCCAAGTTTTGTGTACTTTCGTTCATGGGGGGCTTTACAATAAAATAATTTATGTGTACATTTAGTGACGTACACCAACAAGGATTCCCGGGACACTGAAAGACCGGGGTACACAAAACTTGGTGGGCATGTACCCCCACATGGATAGCATGGAACCGTAATTTTTCGTTTTGATCTGTAGCCCCCCCGCTGGACTGGACCCCCCGAAAGGAGGGTAGGGCAGACACAGTTCTCTGTGAATATCTTGAGAACTGTAGGGCCTAGGATGACCATTTTTTTCCGTATGTTTGCCTCCAGGGGTCATGTTAACCCATTTCATGTGCACACATGTGCACAAACAGATACACACACACACACACACACACATACATTCACAGTAATCATACGTATGACACATACTCACACAGTAGACATATGTACGCTTGCATGCACAGGCACATACGCAGGCATACACACAAGCACGCACACACACACACACACACACACACACACACACACACACACACACACACACGCATAACATAAACATGTACATGCACACATGCACACAATTCAAGAATTTCTCAGAATTATGAACAGGCAAGATGGAGGTGGGGTTGTATAAAATGAATTTTACATGTGAAATCTATGAACTAATCATGTTTTGGTACTTGTTGTCTAGCAGATATCAGTGAGAATTGAGTGTGGATAATGCAATTTAGTGAGACAGTTAGAATCATATAGGCCTTTCAGCGTGATTTATTTTTGTGGAAAAAATGTGCTGGACTGGGCGGCGGTCATATTTTGTACCGCTCTGCGGTACATCTAGTTTGACTATGAATCTACATGTGAAGACATTGCTTTTGTACAGCTCTGCAGATAATTACAGTAACATAGAGAATGACATGAGCAAGTGCCTAATTTATAAAGCGTTCTTACGCACAGATTTTATCTTAGACCGTGCGTACGCTCAAATCCATGCCAACGCTCAGATTTTATAAAAACCGTCTTTGACGTGGAAAAGAGCTTATCTCCACATCAGGTTCAAACTTGACGTACGACCATTTCCTTGTGGTAATGCCGGGGTACTGCAAGTAATCTGAGGTGCGATCAAAATTCCAAGACCAACGATCTCATGTATTTCTTTGCCATATGCATGATCAATATCAGAAGATTTTTAAAGACGTTTTTGGACGCAGCTTAATGTTTCATGGTTTAGCATAAAACTGCTAATGAGAACTATAGCCTACTTAAGAAAGTGAAAAAACGTATAGCTTACTTATTTCATAATATCTAAAAAAAACACCAAGACCTAATGATTGAAACATTCTTACAAGTGATCTAGTATATTTAGTGTTCTCACCAATCTAATATTGACCATAAAATGTCCAATTGCCCTCGTTTAGGATAGGAAAAGTACATTTGTGCCAGGGATGTAGTGGTAAAATAAGAGGTGGGTGAACTATGAATTCTGCAATCTCGGTGAGGTGGACTGCGCCATGCGGTATCGGATTTTTTTAAAAGGCATTCAGAACATGTTTGATAATGGTGGAGGTTGTACAGTATTGGGAATATAGGATAGTATTGGATAATACCGTTTTGAATGTTAAAAGTGAATAAACTCTTTTGAGAGGTGGATAAACTCTAATAAGAGGTGGCTAGGCCTAAACTCTATTTCTGAAATTTCAGAGGTGGATAAACTGCGCTTACTCGCGTCCACTAGCCTCCACTACATCCTAATTTGCGCTCATAGGCCTATTCAGCTTCTTAACAGAAAGGTAATATTTGAATGTAAGCTATACAATGTAGGCTATAGATATTCTATATCATATATAGCCTAGTACACAACCAAGGGACGGAAGTTATCTACTGAAAGCAAGGCATCTTCATAGTGTTGCGTCGGAGTTGCGTAAAGAGGTGCAGAGCGCGCACCTGTTTGCTTTTTTTGACTGGCGGTGCCCAAGATCAGATAACAGTACGTGAGTTGAATAATGTAGGCTAAAATATAAAGGTAGGCCTAAAGCAAACAATAAAGGACAATGTTTAAGCCATTGGACATTATTGAAAGAAAACGATAGCAAAGATATGCAGAATGAATGAATAATGACCGGCGAACTAGGCTACTTTTTCAGCAAAAACATAGCCTATCCTAAAAGAAACGTTAAGCCTACATGACATATCACGCTAAATTTAGTCCTCTGTTTTGTAGACTAAATCAGCTTATTACCCTGGGTCATATTGGAAACGTACAGTAGCCTACTGTACCATAACGTACAGGATTATGCTGTAGGCCTAGGTCTTTCCTTCATAAGGTAGGCCTACCCATTTTTTTTTCTACAAAGTAGGCCTAAACATAGGCTACTAAATGTTGATTATTCACATTACTGCAAGCAAAAGGAATGAAAGCGAGCAGAGGACAATGGACATGAATGCATACGATCTCTTTCCAGAAAGCTTTGCTGGAAAAAACATAATTAGTTAAGCTATTCGAACTGACGCATATGGCTAGTTAACATCAGATGGCATAGGCTAGGCCTATACAATGTTTTCAATATATAATTTTACATAGGCTACAGCTTTTAGGCCATTGATTTCATTAAAACATATGCTAATGATATTGATGAGGGGGTGTTTACAAGGCGGAGACCTAAAACCATCCGGCTGCGCACAAGTTGACGTTCATTTGTGATTTATAATGGGCACATCTGGAAGGGTGGCGTACGCACGTTTTTTTGTGCGTACGTTCGTGTTCTCTGAATCACACGTACGATCATTTCAGAAATGATCTAAGATCAAATGAAGGATGGTTTCTACGCAACACTTTTATAAATGAGGCCGGAAGTTGTCATATGCTACTTAATGAATTAAACGGTTTAGGAGGAGGAAATGAGGTAATTCAACGTTTGCATGGCAAAGTCAACATACGGATTAAATAACGGATCAAATAAAAACATTACAACATGTGAGTGCTTTATAGTATAGAAGCAAAAAAACATGCTTTATATGAAATGAAAGAACTGTTTTGTAGATGGCAGTAAAAGGAAGTGACACTTTTCGAGAGAGGTTTTCATCTTTTGTCTTCATAGATATATACACTAGATGTCGCCTTCTGCTTCTCAGCATGCATCAACACCGCCGCCATCTTGGTACAGGGATCTGAAGCGCTAAACTAGTTCTCCTGTATTGTCAGCGTTACCTATTAAGCGACGTTTGGCCATCCCCAGCGATAGAAAACCTTTTTAGCGATTAGCGACAAATTTGGGAACTTCTCACAATGATGGCAGATCGGCTTCTTTGTTGTTGAAACGTAAGAAAATCACCTTTCTCACGGCTTTGTCATTTATGAATTCAGCTACATCTCGTTTGCCCATGGCACTGACCCATGATTATAAAAGTAACGACTGGCGTAGCCTATGTAGTAGCAGAGGTAAATGTTCTACAGATCTACAGCAACTTCTGGTGAGATTACAACTTACATGAGTAAACGAGACGAGGGGTATGTGGCCTCAACCAGAGCCTGTCTATGAAGAGCCTGTTTACTTTCATTGTATCGAACCTGGTTGCAGTTTACTCATTGTTCCTCTAGGGGCCGCCGCTAGCTAGTGCAGAATGAATGGGAGGCTATTGGGCTAGACGGGTAAAATGTATCTTTATTATCGTCTTAAGCTTAGTTTTCTCTAGACTCAACCATAAATACATGCCTGTCAGTTGGAACAACCCAAAAAACTAGATAATTGCTTGAGATTTTGACGATTTATGGTGATTTTATTTTCGCTAGATCTTTGCCCAGATTGAAGCTAATGCATTATAGAGGAGTGGATCACTGAAGCAAGATGGCGTCTCGATTGACGCATTCGTTCCAATGAACAGCAGTAGTCAAGGCGACATCTAGTGTATATATCTATGTTTTGTCTTTACCAGGTTTGAGTCTTTCCTATCTGACTTACAAATGCTCATTGATTCTGATGTTTGCGTTCAGAAAATGACTGGAGTATGACACGTCTAAGAAAAATGGCCTGGCAGCTGGTATTTAACTTAATCCATCCGGTACAGGCAATATGTTCTGTACTCTAAAGTTCAAAGTGGAAGTTTCTGGATATAATTGAACCCCTTTTGCAAGAAATCTGATTGTGATTGTGTTCAAGTTCAAGTTCAAGTTCAAGTTCAAGTAATTTATTGTCATGTAGTCATAAAAGGAATAATAAGAAATTCAATTCTTGTGCTCTCAGTTCACCCCGCCAAAGCTCAGATCAAACCTATGCCCTTGGTTTGCAGACTGTGTATGTACGACACGTCACATGCCTGCATGCGTGTGTGTGTGTGTTTGTGTGTGTATGTGTGTGTGTGTGTGTGTGTGTGTGTGTGTGTGTATGTTTGTGTGTGTGTGTGTGTGTGTGTATGTGTTTTTGACAATTAACAGATGCTAATTGACTCAAATATTGACTCTGAAAACTATTAGTATGTCAGCAAATACAACATGTAATTTATAGCTTTTAGAAGGCTCTCCAGAAAGATCAGGGCAGTGAGCTTTCATCTTTCAACATGAAATACTTACTGCAATCATGGCTGTGAGGGAAATGTTCATTGCTGCCCATTGATTATGTTCAGGGAGGTCATTATGTAAGAACTTATTTCACCACAGCTCTTCAGAAAAGCCTAATGTAGTGAGCAGTCTGGATTACATATATACCAGGATAACCATCTAGACCTTTCATGAAGCTCCATGGATATAGCACAATGCAAAAAAAACTCCAAAGGGAATACGGATGCTGTACATCTGCATGATACAGTATATCACTGCGACCGACCGAAAGAATGAATGAGCAAACAAACGCAAATGAATGCAATTTGTAATCAGTGCCTTAAGAAAAGAACATTGTATGCCTGAAGTTAGAGATCTTCAACGCTGTAAAATGTATCATAATTCATTTTCAAATCTTAAACAGCCTGACCCATGCCTGAATTCCTGCACAGTGCCTGAGAACTTTAAGCCCTTTTAAATAACAGGCACACCAATAAATCTGTCATTATTGGGGCAGCCGTGGCCTACTGGTTAGCACTTCGGACTTGTAACCATAGGGTTGCCGGTTCGAACCCCGACCAGTAGAAAGCAGCTGAAGTGCAAGGCACCTAACCTCTCACTGCTCCCCGAGCGCCGATGTTGTAGCAGGCAGCTCACTGTGCCGGGATTAGTGTGTGCTTCACCTCACTGTGTGTTGAGTGTGTTTCACTAATTCACGGATTGGGATAAATGCAGAGACCAAATTTCCCTTATGGGATCAAAAGAGTATATATACTTATACTTATACTATTGGTGACTGGTAACTCTTTTGAATGGTTGAATGGGACAATAAAAGGATGGGGGGGGGGGGGTTCACGTAATATTTACTGAAAGACCGGGGTACACAAAACTTGGTGGGCATGTACCCCCACATGGATAGCATGGAACCGTAATTTTTCGTTTTGATCTGTAGCCCCCCCGCTGGACTGGACCCCCCGAAAGGAGGGTAGGGCAGACACAGTTCTCTGTGAATATCTTGAGAACTGTAGGGCCTAGGATGACCATTTTTTTCCGTATGTTTGCCTCCAGGGGTCATGTTAACCCATTTCATGTGCACACATGTGCACAAACAGATACACACACACACACACACACACATACATTCACAGTAATCATACGTATGACACATACTCACACAGTAGACATATGTACGCTTGCATGCACAGGCACATACGCAGGCATACACACAAGCACGCACACACACACACACACACACACACACACACACACACACACACACACACGCATAACATAAACATGTACATGCACACATGCACACAATTCAAGAATTTCTCAGAATTATGAACAGGCAAGATGGAGGTGGGGTTGTATAAAATGAATTTTACATGTGAAATCTATGAACTAATCATGTTTTGGTACTTGTTGTCTAGCAGATATCAGTGAGAATTGAGTGTGGATAATGCAATTTAGTGAGACAGTTAGAATCATATAGGCCTTTCAGCGTGATTTATTTTTGTGGAAAAAATGTGCTGGACTGGGCGGCGGTCATATTTTGTACCGCTCTGCGGTACATCTAGTTTGACTATGAATCTACATGTGAAGACATTGCTTTTGTACAGCTCTGCAGATAATTACAGTAACATAGAGAATGACATGAGCAAGTGCCTAATTTATAAAGCGTTCTTACGCACAGATTTTATCTTAGACCGTGCGTACGCTCAAATCCATGCCAACGCTCAGATTTTATAAAAACCGTCTTTGACGTGGAAAAGAGCTTATCTCCACATCAGGTTCAAACTTGACGTACGACCATTTCCTTGTGGTAATGCCGGGGTACTGCAAGTAATCTGAGGTGCGATCAAAATTCCAAGACCAACGATCTCATGTATTTCTTTGCCATATGCATGATCAATATCAGAAGATTTTTAAAGACGTTTTTGGACGCAGCTTAATGTTTCATGGTTTAGCATAAAACTGCTAATGAGAACTATAGCCTACTTAAGAAAGTGAAAAAACGTATAGCTTACTTATTTCATAATATCTAAAAAAAACACCAAGACCTAATGATTGAAACATTCTTACAAGTGATCTAGTATATTTAGTGTTCTCACCAATCTAATATTGACCATAAAATGTCCAATTGCCCTCGTTTAGGATAGGAAAAGTACATTTGTGCCAGGGATGTAGTGGTAAAATAAGAGGTGGGTGAACTATGAATTCTGCAATCTCGGTGAGGTGGACTGCGCCATGCGGTATCGGATTTTTTTAAAAGGCATTCAGAACATGTTTGATAATGGTGGAGGTTGTACAGTATTGGGAATATAGGATAGTATTGGATAATACCGTTTTGAATGTTAAAAGTGAATAAACTCTTTTGAGAGGTGGATAAACTCTAATAAGAGGTGGCTAGGCCTAAACTCTATTTCTGAAATTTCAGAGGTGGATAAACTGCGCTTACTCGCGTCCACTAGCCTCCACTACATCCTAATTTGCGCTCATAGGCCTATTCAGCTTCTTAACAGAAAGGTAATATTTGAATGTAAGCTATACAATGTAGGCTATAGATATTCTATATCATATATAGCCTAGTACACAACCAAGGGACGGAAGTTATCTACTGAAAGCAAGGCATCTTCATAGTGTTGCGTCGGAGTTGCGTAAAGAGGTGCAGAGCGCGCACCTGTTTGCTTTTTTTGACTGGCGGTGCCCAAGATCAGATAACAGTACGTGAGTTGAATAATGTAGGCTAAAATATAAAGGTAGGCCTAAAGCAAACAATAAAGGACAATGTTTAAGCCATTGGACATTATTGAAAGAAAACGATAGCAAAGATATGCAGAATGAATGAATAATGACCGGCGAACTAGGCTACTTTTTCAGCAAAAACATAGCCTATCCTAAAAGAAACGTTAAGCCTACATGACATATCACGCTAAATTTAGTCCTCTGTTTTGTAGACTAAATCAGCTTATTACCCTGGGTCATATTGGAAACGTACAGTAGCCTACTGTACCATAACGTACAGGATTATGCTGTAGGCCTAGGTCTTTCCTTCATAAGGTAGGCCTACCCAATTTTTTTTCTACAAAGTAGGCCTAAACATAGGCTACTAAATGTTGATTATTCACATTACTGCAAGCAAAAGGAATGAAAGCGAGCAGAGGACAATGGACATGAATGCATACGATCTCTTTCCAGAAAGCTTTGCTGGAAAAAACATAATTAGTTAAGCTATTCGAACTGACGCATATGGCTAGTTAACATCAGATGGCATAGGCTAGGCCTATACAATGTTTTCAATATATAATTTTACATAGGCTACAGCTTTTAGGCCATTGATTTCATTAAAACATATGCTAATGATATTGATGAGGGGGTGTTTACAAGGCGGAGACCTAAAACCATCCGGCTGCGCACAAGTTGACGTTCATTTGTGATTTATAATGGGCACATCTGGAAGGGTGGCGTACGCACGTTTTTTTGTGCGTACGTTCGTGTTCTCTGAATCACACGTACGATCATTTCAGAAATGATCTAAGATCAAATGAAGGATGGTTTCTACGCAACACTTTTATAAATGAGGCCGGAAGTTGTCATATGCTACTTAATGAATTAAACGGTTTAGGAGGAGGAAATGAGGTAATTCAACGTTTGCATGGCAAAGTCAACATACGGATTAAATAACGGATCAAATAAAAACATTACAACATGTGAGTGCTTTATAGTATAGAAGCAAAAAAACATGCTTTATATGAAATGAAAGAACTGTTTTGTAGATGGCAGTAAAAGGAAGTGACACTTTTCGAGAGAGGTTTTCATCTTTTGTCTTCATAGATATATACACTAGATGTCGCCTTCTGCTTCTCAGCATGCGTCAACACCGCCGCCATCTTGGTACAGGGATCTGAAGCGCTAAACTAGTTCTCCTGTATTGTCAGCGTTACCTATTAAGCGACGTTTGGCCATCCCCAGCGATAGAAAACCTTTTTAGCGATTAGCGACAAATTTGGGAACTTCTCACAATGATGGCAGATCGGCTTCTTTGTTGTTGAAACGTAAGAAAATCACCTTTCTCACGGCTTTGTCATTTATGAATTCAGCTACATCTCGTTTGCCCATGGCACTGACCCATGATTATAAAAGTAACGACTGGCGTAGCCTATGTAGTAGCAGAGGTAAATGTTCTACAGATCTACAGCAACTTCTGGTGAGATTACAACTTACATGAGTAAACGAGACGAGGGGTATGTGGCCTCAACCAGAGCCTGTCTATGAAGAGCCTGTTTACTTTCATTGTATCGAACCTGGTTGCAGTTTACTCATTGTTCCTCTAGGGGCCGCCGCTAGCTAGTGCAGAATGAATGGGAGGCTATTGGGCTAGACGGGTAAAATGTATCTTTATTATCGTCTTAAGCTTAGTTTTCTCTAGACTCAACCATAAATACATGCCTGTCAGTTGGAACAACCCAAAAAACTAGATAATTGCTTGAGATTTTGACGATTTATGGTGATTTTATTTTCGCTAGATCTTTGCCCAGATTGAAGCTAATGCATTATAGAGGAGTGGATCACTGAAGCAAGATGGCGTCTCGATTGACGCATTCGTTCCAATGAACAGCAGTAGTCAAGGCGACATCTAGTGTATATATCTATGTTTTGTCTTTACCAGGTTTGAGTCTTTCCTATCTGACTTACAAATGCTCATTGATTCTGATGTTTGCGTTCAGAAAATGACTGGAGTATGACACGTCTAAGAAAAATGGCCTGGCAGCTGGTATTTAACTTAATCCATCCGGTACAGGCAATATGTTCTGTACTCTAAAGTTCAAAGTGGAAGTTTCTGGATATAATTGAACCCCTTTTGCAAGAAATCTGATTGTGATTGTGTTCAAGTTCAAGTTCAAGTTCAAGTTCAAGTTCAAGTTCAAGTAATTTATTGTCATGTAGTCATAAAAGGAATAATAAGAAATTCAATTCTTGTGCTCTCAGTTCACCCCGCCAAAGCTCAGATCAAACCTATGCCCTTGGTTTGCAGACTGTGTATGTACGACACGTCACATGCCTGCATGCGTGTGTGTGTGTGTTTGTGTGTGTATGTGTGTGTGTGTGTGTGTGTGTGTGTGTGTGTGTGTATGTTTGTGTGTGTGTGTGTGTGTGTATGTGTTTTTGACAATTAACAGATGCTAATTGACTCAAATATTGACTCTGAAAACTATTAGTATGTCAGCAAATACAACATGTAATTTATAGCTTTTAGAAGGCTCTCCAGAAAGATCAGGGCAGTGAGCTTTCATCTTTCAACATGAAATACTTACTGCAATCATGGCTGTGAGGGAAATGTTCATTGCTGCCCATTGATTATGTTCAGGGAGCTCATTATGTAAGAACTTATTTCACCACAGCTCTTCAGAAAAGCCTAATGTAGTGAGCAGTCTGGATTACATATATACCAGGATAACCATCTAGACCTTTCATGAAGCTCCATGGATATAGCACAATGCAAAAAAAACTCCAAAGGGAATACGGATGCTGTACATCTGCATGATACAGTATATCACTGCGACCGACCGAAAGAATGAATGAGCAAACAAACGCAAATGAATGCAATTTGTAATCAGTGCCTTAAGAAAAGAACATTGTATGCCTGAAGTTAGAGATCTTCAACGCTGTAAAATGTATCATAATTCATTTTCAAATCTTAAACAGCCTGACCCATGCCTGAATTCCTGCACAGTGCCTGAGAACTTTAAGCCCTTTTAAATAACAGGCACACCAATAAATCTGTCATTATTGGGGCAGCCGTGGCCTACTGGTTAGCACTTCGGACTTGTAACCAGAGGGTTGCCGGTTTGAACCCCGACCAGTAGAAAGCAGCTGAAGTGCAAGGCACCTAACCTCTCACTGCTCCCCGAGCGCCGATGTTGTAGCAGGCAGCTCACTGTGCCGGGATTAGTGTGTGCTTCACCTCACTGTGTGTTGAGTGTGTTTCACTAATTCACGGATTGGGATAAATGCAGAGACCAAATTTCCCTTATGGGATCAAAAGAGTATATATACTTATACTTATACTATTGGTGACTGGTAACTCTTTTGAATGGTTGAATGGGACAATAAAAGGAGGGGGGGGGGGGTTCACGTAATATTTTATGAAATTATTAAGTCATTCACCCTAGATCTTTGACCTATGTGCTGTCTATGTCACAGTTTGAGCTGAAACAGAAAGAGAGCGAGAGCGAAAGTCAGACAGGTGGGACACAATAAGACATGATGTGCCATAATCCCATAATCAACCACTAGGTGGAGACATAAGACCGTTAGCAAACTTGTCTCCTCTGCTTGTGGAGACAGGATGATTTGAGTCAGGTTACTTTCAATTGTGTTGGGCAAACGATCTCACTGTTCTCTATCAGATTAGGGGGGTGTTGATTGGACAATAAGTTCTCAGTGGCCACCACAGAGCAGGGTGCTGAAGAGTGACTGCCTAGCTCCAGATAAGATAAGCACTTATTGGAGTATGAGTCAAGGAGGTACCGACAGACAGTAGCTTCACAGATCTGGGCCACATTCAGGCCAGATCTAGGCCAGATGTCTTCTGGCATCAGCTGCTGTCCAGACATATGTACATCTTGACTTGTGCTGGGTGTGGGTTTATGGAGACATCTCTATCATTGATTTCTTGCAGCTGTGAAGAGCAACATTCTCTCTCTCCCTCTCTCTCTCTCTCCCGCCCTCCCTCCTTCTCTCTCTTCCTCACCATCCTCTCTCTCTTTCTGTTTCACCTTCTCTCTCTTTCTCTTCCTCTGTTGCCACAGACAGACGGGGGAAACTGTTGAAATCTTTGCTGCTCAGCTGAAATAGTCTGCCATGTACTCCACAATTTGTGACATCCCCATGCCTTTGTTTCTGTGAACATTTGGAACATGTTGTGTGTGTATTTGTATGTGTGTGTGTGTGTGTGTGTGTGTGTGTGTGTGTGTGTGTGTCTGTGTGTGTGTGTGTGTGTGTGTGTGTGTGTGTGTGTGTGTGTGTGTGTGTGTGTGTGTGTGTGTGTGAGTGTGTGTGTGTGTGTCTGTGTGTGTCTGTGTCTGTGTGTCTGCGACCACAAGCTGATTGATCTTCAAAGACTTGTGTGGTGTGTGTGTGAGAGTGTGCATGTGTGTGTGTGTGTGTGTGTGTGTGTGTGTGTGCATGTGTATGTGTGTGTGTGTGTGTGTGTGTGTGTGTGTGTGTGTGTGTGTGTGTGTGTGTGTGTGTGTGTGTGTGTGTGTGTGTGTGTATGTGTATGTGTGTGTGTATGTGTATGTGTATGTGTGTGTATGTGAGGTGACTGCAGATGGATTCAAGCACCCTTCTGTCTCCCTCATAGTCCTCGCCCCCTCTCTCTCAATGTTGTCCTCACTCTCACTCATGCTTTCTTTCTTCCCTCGTTACCTCTACCCCCCCTTCCGCTTTCAACTCTCATTCTCCCCCTCTCTCCATCTCACCTAAAGCTCTCTCTCTCTCTTTCCATCTCTCATCCCCCTCTCTTTCTCCTCTTTCATGCCCATTTTCTCTCCGTGTCTCTCCAAATTCTCTTTTGCCATCCCGTTTTCTCTCTCTCCTGTTTGCTCTGTCTCTCTATTTTTCACTCTATCTCTCTCTCTCCGTCCCTCTGTCTTCTAGTCTCTCTCTCTCTTTCTCTCTCCTTCTGTCTGCTAGTCTCGCCCTCTCTTTTTCTTCTCTGTAAAATGGGTCAGACTGTGTTCTCAGATCTCCTTGTCTCAAGGGGGGAGCCCCCTCCCTTGCTCCCTCGCTCTCTTTCTCCCTCCCTCCTCCTCTTCGTCTCTCCCTATCTCCCTCACTCTCTCCGTCTCTCCCTCGCTCAGTGGTATGCGCTGCTCTGCAGCTTGGTAACAAAAAGAGGGAGGCCTTTTTTTGTCTGGAAGAAGGAGAGGTGATGTAGCCAAGACAGACTAGCGTGTTCCCACCTTCTCTCTCTCACACACACACACACACACACACACACACACACACACACACTCCTCTCACTATCTCTTTTTTCAGCTCCTCTGTCTCTCCCCTCCACATATTTTACTCATCCCCACCCTTGGTTCTCTTTCTCTCTCTTTCTCTCTCTCTCTCTCTCTCTCCCTCTCTCCCTCTCTCTGTTCCTCTGCTCAGATCCTCAAAGCTTAGCAGATCATATTTTCAGAGGTTAGTGTTTCTAAACCCGCTACGTTGAGCTGAGACTCAGGAGGTCGTCCCTGTGAAACGCTTGCACAGACGAAAGAGTGGAGCAGTATCCCTCCATGTCTCCCGGCCCATCTGTCCACCCGTCCATCCTTTCATCTATCTATGATCACAGTTCTTAAGTGAACTGAAAAGTTAGCCAGCAAGCAGTTCTGCTTGTAGGGACGATTGATCGATAATGAGTTATACAAAAAGTAATATAACAGTAATCAAAGTCATACACTTGATTAAGCTTGATTAATACATGTAAAAAACACTATGAATGTCTGAAACGAAAGAAATGAAATGGAAGTTGTGAAATTCGAAAGCTGTAATTTTTTTTATAATGCCCAGTACATTATTATGTATGTTAATGTCAGAGACCCTAACGTAACTAAAGAATGTCCATTCATGAACAATAATGGTGAAGACTTTCTCCATGCTGTTACCCAAGAATTACAGTCTCCTCTTGATGTTTTTGCTGTGTCTGAGAAAAAAAAAAAAGTTATGCTTTTATGGTTGATTTACATAGACTTCAGTATGAAATTGTATTGTAGCATATCAGATTCTATGGTATGAGAACATATTGCCTTCAGAATCTATACACCCCATTGTAGGGTAGGAAGCCTGTGAGTAATGGCCCTAGTTAAGGGGAATTTATGCTCTCGCTGGCCTTCGTGCTTTTTAAGGTGATATAATTCTGCTTCCCCTCTTTGTCGGCAGGTTCCTGGATCAAACAAATGGCGCGCTGCTTTGTTTGGATTTTCCTAATGGGTTTCTTACGGTCTCTTGTGTGTGTGCTGGAGCAGATTTGATAATGTGTGTTTGTGTGGGTGTGTGTGTGTGTGTGGGGGGGGGGGTGTTGCCATATGCACAGACTGAGAGGGAGATAGAGAGAAAGACAGACAGAGAGAGAGAGAGAGAGAGAGGATGATGGAGAAAGGTAAAAGCCTGGTTGTGAAAGGGAAGTCATGCATTCAAGAATTACCTGATGCGCCACACTTTCAACTATCCTATCATTTACATATATTTACAGGATGTTGGTGTGTCATTGTGAATGTGTGTGTGTGTGTGTGTGTGGCTTAATGTGCCTTTTGATAGGGATTTGGCAGTAGTAGTTTGTGTTACTGTCTTATCTTGAATAGTCACAAAGTTTTTTAATGCCCACTGTTCGTCTCGATGAAGCCAACTATATCCCCAGAGTCACACAAAGGAGACCCAAGGTAAAAGCACTCACTCACACACAAACAGACAGACAGAACAAATGTCATAATATGCACACAAACAAGTAGGCAAGACAACTGAGAGAGATATAGGGATTAAACACACACACACACTGATCTTTGGTCATCTTTGGTGCTGCTCCTGCCCTGAGAGGAGAAAAGTGCTCTTAGAAACTGCGTAGCTTAGATGCCTCGCTAAAATAAAAAGTTAATCAACAGGGCTGCTATCTCTCTCTCTCTCTCTCTCTCTCTCTCTCTCTCTCACACACACACACACACACACTACAGAACACTCCCACCCCCATCTCCCACATAGCTTAAATATACACACTCATGTAACTCACTCATACAATTGCTTAAGAACTGTAAAATGTGTGTTTTGTGTTTGTGGTAGATGGTCAGCATCATAGGTTTAGACATCAGAAACGGGCACAGAACTAACACGGAGGTGTTTCTTATTTATTTCATTTATTGTGTCAGAAAATCTCCTTCCTCAGAGTCTTTGTCCACTGGATGAGTTTATTTGTCTTCCTTTTCTCCTTCCTGTATTCTTCCTCTCTCCTTTGCTTTCTGACAAGCCTGTCCTCTGGTGGCTGCTCAGTGCGCTGATGAACAGCTTTGATATTTCTGTTGGAGTGCTGTGAGAAAGGTGGGCTGCTTAAGGGCCTCTTGAGGATCAGTCTGTTGTGTCTGAGAGCCAGGCTGGTGGGAGAGGGAATTTAGCAAATAGCCTGCTGTGATACTACGCTATGATAAACGCTATGCCATTATAGCTTGCTGTGTCTCTCAACTATTGCATATGCACACATAGCATACATGTTGTCAACACAAATACAGCCTAACTTGAAAAAAAGACAATGTATTGTACCGGTAGTTGAAAGAGTAGTAAGTATATAAACGGGAATGACTGTATGTATTTATCTGTCATGTGGCATGAGGCTGGGAGAAATGGTCAGGTGAGACCTGTGGTGCGTGTCAGCATAAAGGTATATTTATAGATGATTATAAATATGCATTATGTGCATTTGGATCTCCCAAAATCCCCGGCTTCTTTTACCACCTCCCTTAAGTAGCACTGTGGGAAATGATGCACAGGACAGGTCCTCCTCTGTCCTCCGGATCTCTATCAGACCTGTGTGTTTGTGTGTGTGTGTGTGTGTTTGTGTGTGTGTGTGTGTGCAGTAAACAGTGAGAGGATAGGCAGAGGATGGCTGCTTAAAGGGGGCCCTTGGGGGTTGCTTGCAGTGTGCATGTGGGATGAGGAGGAAGAGGGAGAGGGGTGAGGTATCACTGAAAGGTGGGGTGACATGACAATGGGGTGGGGGTTTTGAGAGGGTGGGGTGAAGGATGATGGTTTCAATACATCTGCATTGGTGCTCTTTGTGTGTGTGTGTGCGTGTGTGTGTGCGTGTGTGTGTGTGTGTGTGTGTGTGTGTGTGTGTGTGTGTGTGTGTGTGTGTGTGTGTGTGTGATCTGATGTCCATTTTGTATGTGTGTCTGAGAGAGAGAGAGTGTGTGTGTGTGTGTGTGTGTGTGTGTGTGTGTGTGTGTGTGTGTGTGTGTGTGTGTGTGTGTGTGTGTGTGATCTGATGTGCATTTTGTATGTGTGTCTGAGAGAGAGTGTGTGTGTGTGTGTGGTTGGCAGTGTATGCCATTCACAGTGATAAGTCAACCCTGACAGGCTGTGATGGAATTCATGATTGATGGGGCTCAATAGCTGCCAGTTCAATTTTCCTCTGTAATGAAAACAAGATTCACCTCTTTTTCTAGCCTCCCGCCTGCTCAAATCCTTACCAAAACATGCTGCTGGCCCGAAACAAGGTTCCAACCCCCGGCTACTGTCGCACGTCTGTGTTTGCCTCATGCCCCAACCAGCTTTGTTATATTATTTTGGATGCAAAATATTGGGTGACAGTCTGATGCTGGCTTTTGGGTAATTTTTCTGTGTGGATGAGAGTTCTGTGCCACTATTTATTGTTTATTACAAATGATACATTGTTTCTTTCTTCTCTGTTCTTCTTTTGTTTGAGCCATAATTTGATTGGGTGAATGTCCATCACTTCCCCCAAAGATTCCTTGCATACAAAGACACACAATAAAGTATGGTCTTGAATATAAATAGAAGCATATCTGTGTGTGTGTGTGTGTGTGTGTCAGTGTGTGTCTATTTATGAGTGAACCCACACCAAAAAAAATCGCTCCGTTGGAAAGGCCTTGTTCAGTCTGAAAGCGGAGCGAAAAGCTTACCTAAACTATATGAAGTGCTAATACCATCACTCATCGATTCTCTGGTGCACTGAATTCACTGCACTCCTGCTCTACTGTGACTTTTACAGTTTTAACAAGTTGTACTTCTTTTTGTAGGGGGAGAGGGGGGCTGCTACTATCACTCTTATACCCCATCCTCTCTCTCATGCTCAATTTCACAACTTTATTGTACTTTTTTTATCATTTTTTTCTTTTTAGAAATAGTAGCAGCAGATTTGTGTTGTCATGGTGACTTGTTACCCAGACCCTCCCTACAGCTCTTAGGGCTTAGCGTTACCGTGGAATCGAGGGGTTTGTATGTGTGTGTGTGTGTGTGTGTGTGTGTGCGCATGTGTGTGTGTGTGTGTGTGTGTGTGTGTGTGTGTGTGTGTGTGTGTTTGAGTGTGTGTGTGTGCGTTGGGGAGTGAGGTAGTAGGCTAGGGTTCAAGGGACTTCTGGACTATCTCAATCGTTGAGTTGCCATTATGAGACAGAGTATGTGTGTGTATGTGTGTGTGTATGAATGTGTGTGTGTGCGTGTGCGTGTGCGTGTACATACGCGTGCACGTGTGTGTGTGTGTACCTGGTCAGTGCTCCTTAATGCGACTCACCTCATTAAAACAGAGCCAAAGGAGAATATGAGGGAGACCATGACAGATTTAAACATCTCTCTTTTTCTTGTTCACTACTCTCACTTTCCTAGATCACAATGGAACACTGCACCACAAATCGCCTTACAGCCCAAAGCAGGGCTGTAACTGCCAGGTCCATCACAGCTGAGCTATATCAGCTGCACCTCACATTTTCTCTACCACCTCAGTTCCACTTTAAAAAAGCACACAGAGAGCTTGGCTGATTTATTGAACATAATGCGTAGAAGATTATGTTTTATGCTGAACATAACATAGCAGCAGGGACGTGAAATATAGAAGGAAATGTTAAACAGAAAAGAGAGTTTTTTATGGTGTATATAACAACAGAGATGTGAAATACAGAAGTGAAAGTTACTCCAAAAAAAGGCACTTGTCCCTCGAGCTGAGTTAGGAAAATGTTGTTATAAGGAGTTTTCAGTACCTTGGCCGTGAGCGGTGTATAGACCAGCACAACAGTAGACCCGTAATGGTCGTGTTGAGTTGTCACTGAGCTGATAGGCTACTGGGCCTGAGCCGTGTAGTGATGTCGGCGTGGCAACAGGAGAGATAGCCCTACTGTACATGTTACAGCACCCTGCAACCCCCCCCCACCCCCCACCTGGTCAGTGCTCCTTAATGCGACTCACCTCATTAAAACAGAGCCAAAGGAGAATATGAGGGAGACCATGACAGATTTAAACATCTCTCTTTTTCTTGTTCACTACTCTCACTTTCCTAGATCACAATGGAACACTGCACCACAAATCGCCTTACAGCCCAAAGCAGGGCTGTAACTGCCAG